>NW_006408519.1:55754929-55766029 GCF_000296735.1 Chrysochloris asiatica
AACAACAACAACAACAAATGAGATTAAGACAAGTGTATTCTTGAGAGAATTTGTCTGCAGCCATCCACTAGTAGCAGAGAAGTGTTTCAACACATTTTGTTAGGAATAAACCCATGCATTTATGAACTGGAGCCCTAGTGGCTATATTTTTTACTTACGCTCATATGTATGCACATATTAAAATAAGGAATACTCAGGATCCTTTCATAGTTATATTTGTTATTTGTTTTCTAGAAAATAGTTTCTGTCTCACACACACACATAAGACTTACTGTGTTTTGTATCACTGAACTAGATCTGAATTTAGAGTTCAAAGACTTCTACAAGATTCTTGAGACTCATCTGTTTCAGGATGTAGGTTGTACAGTAGTAGCTTTTTAAAAAGTATTCCAGGTGAGTTTGATATATCTGATTCTGTTCTGAGTTGACAGTCTGTGTGGATGAAAGCTGCTCTTGAGAATCTCACAATTAACTGGAGAAATAGAACATGCATCTTGTATAAAAAATGTCAGGATGCAGCATGATAAGCAATAAACATAATTAGGCTAACTGGTATGGGAGCACAGAAGAGGTGACAGTTCCTTTGAATTTTGAGGGAAGAATAGTTTAAGAGGAGAATAACCAAATGGCATTAAAAGGGGACAACATTGATAGAGGTATAAAATCATGAAAGGTAGTCTAGAAGAAGGTGAGCTCTCTGAATGAAGTAGTGGATAAACATAAATATGTTATAATCCATTTGGAAGTTAACTGCTGGATTTATATAAGCAAGAAGGAAAAGCAATTAGTAAATACAATAATAGTGCCTTGGTGTGTACTTTTATTTTGAAGGTTAATTATTTCTTTAAGCTTTCAGAATCAACTAGTGCTGCTACTGCCTAGACTTAGCAGATAAATTTTATTCTCTTTGGCAGCTCAAGAATTATGATATGGAAAAAATTTATCAATAAGATCTGATATTATTTGACTTTGAAGACCAGCTTACTTTGTTTCTGTATTCATAATTGTTTTCTCTTACAATTATCAATTATTTATATACCTGCATTTTAAAAGTGAAGCAAGTGAAATGTACAAAGTTTAAGTAATTTATCCAAGGTGCCATACCTAGAAAGAGTTTAGAACTGTGATTTGTTCTCAGGAAGTTCTGTATTCTTAAAAGAGAACTCTAAGGATTCTATGAAGAATTAGACTAGGAAGTTAAGGGTCTCATCATAGGCAGATTGCTGTGAAGGAGATTAAAATTGTCAGACAAGAGAAGATGACAAAAGAAATAGAGGGGGACAAATGACAAGTTGCATATTAAAATTGAATCAACAGCAGATGATGGCTCAGTTTGGAGAAATCTTGAGAGGTTGAAGGTGATTTTTGATGTAAAATTGTTTTTATTTGTGGATTATTAATATAGGAATTATAGCAGGAAATGCAAAGGAAGACTATGCTTTGATTTGCATTTGGGGTACGTTAATTTTAGCAAACCAGTAAAATGTTACTAATTCTATTCTGGAGTTCAAATAAAAGATCAGAATAAAGCTGTAGATTCATTGGTGAACTGGATTTATTCTTCATGTTTCCGCTTCAAGTACTTAATGCTTGCTTTGGTTTCTCATGTAAGCAATTTTTTTTTTTCTTACTTGGTACCTTATTCTCATCGTTTATGTAATATGCCAATGTCATAATAATGTATAATCTTATAATCTAGAGTTAGCTATACTGTTGACTTAGAAAATACACCTGTTGTCTGTCAACCATTGCATTGCTAGACTTGGCCAAATATAATAGCGAAGAGATAAAAATCAGAATTAAGTCACTTCTGGTTCCATTTTTTTATCTATATTTTCATATTTGTTGTATGCCGCGGATCATTTAGTATTAAATCTAACTTTACTACTCCCTGGACTTACTTTCCCAAGCACTGCTCTCTAGGAGGTGAGATGTGTTAGATACTCACTGCACTCCACTTGGTTCTTAGCCATATTTGGGGTAATATTGACATTGATTATGACCTGAGAGCTGGATGGTGTGCTGATTATCTTTCATTCTGATGCTCTCTGTAGAAACTACATCTTTGGGAGCCAGGACCTGTGAGGATGATCTTACAGAGCAGCAGTTGAGATTAACCTCAGGTAATTGGCAAATGCTTTCCCCAAATTTTGTCTCATCCTAAATTATTTTTGTTCTCATAATTTATATAATAAACTTTTCTGCAACTGTTCTGATTAGATGAGAGCAGATCTACTTTATAAATAACTAAGAAGTAAAATCACATATAATCTTTGAAGCATGTGTAAGTAACTTTTCAAAGAAAAAGTAACTTCTACATGATAATTTCTCATATCTACATTTATTCTCATACATTCTAAAGTTTCACTCAACTGATCAGTTTTATGCAAAATATACATCAAAAAACCAGATATTTTGATTTTCCCAAATGAAACAATCTGGCTGGTGTCATTATTTTTGGTGATTTATTGAGTTGAGTGGGTTGTTATATTCATGTCAACTCATTCACTAGTTCCTGAGGTTTGTGTATATATATACATGGGTGCCTGTAACAAAATGGGGGTCACACCCTCATAGCTGCATTATATTCATATAATTTAAGAAGAAATTCACCAATGTTACTACAACACACCTCATTTATTTCTGCTTGTGAGTGTGACCTTAGATTCCAGACGCATACGATTGGAATAATAACATGTTACAGAACAAAAACTGCTTAGAAAAGACCTTTCCATCCATGATGGCATATTAACTAGTAAAGAACCTAGTCATTTCAACCATAGTAAAGAGTTGGTATGTTATTCTAAGTGAAACAGGAAATTATTACTGTTTATATAAAGAATAGCTTGATCTTATTTAATTGTACAGGAGTACAAAATGTCACCTAGCTATGAAAACAATTCAGTAGCACCGTAAGAGTTTAAGAGTATGGCAGTGGAAATATAAAGAAGTAGATGTAAAATATTTTGGAAGTTGAAATAATAGGACTTGCTGATAGACTGGATCTATGTGAGAAGGAAAGAGAGGAGTTAAGGATAATTCTTCCTTTTTGGTGGTGGTGGTGGTTGTTCTTAAGTGCCGTCAAGTCAGTTCGGCTCATAGCGACCCCTGTATAGGATTTCTGAGGTATTAGATCTTCACAGGAGCAGAAAGCTTTCTCCCACAGAGCAGCTGGCGGCTTGAACCACGAAGATTGTGAAAAGTCCAATGTTCATCGTATGGAACCACCACACTCCTTTTGGTGATGGTGATTGTTGTAAAGTGCCATTGAATCGGTTCAGACTCATAGCAACCCTGTATAGGGTTTACCTAGAGTAGCTAGTAAGTCTTAACCATCGACCTTGTGGTTCAAACCGATCTTTCAGTCTAGTGCTTTATCTCACAGGGCCACACCAGGACACCTTTTGGTGGTTTAGTGGTGCCATTAATTGAGGTGGTGAAGACTGGGGAAGAATTAGAGGGAAGTACTGTTGAACTTCAAGGTCGGTGGTTCAAGCTCACCAGCTGCTCCTTGGAAACCCTATACAGGGTCGTTATGGGTCGGAATCAGCTCAACGACACTTGACAACAACAACAGCTGTTTGAGATGGGAACAGATTTGGATACATTGAACTCTTTAGATATCCAAATGAAGACATTAAATTTAAAGCCAGGGTCTGGATGGTATCTCTTAGGGAAAAAAATATAGATAATGATGAGAAGAGGGCTTAGGACCAACACTGGATACACTTTAGTATGTAGATGTTTTTTAATCAACAAGGCCCCAGCAATGGGAACTAAGAGGGAGATTTCAGAGAGGTATGATGAAGACCACAGTGATATAATGCAATGGAATCTAAGAGAAAGACATAAAAAAGAAATAATACCTATTTGTAGGGAATTAAGAATACCTGAGTATTTCTAGAGCAATGCTTCACAATGAAAATATAGCTGTTGTAACAGACCCATCTGTATCACTTGGGAGCTTGTTAGAAAATTTAAGGCCTTACCCCAAATCTACTGATTCAGAAACTCTAATATAGGATCAAGAAATTTATATTTTATCAAGTCTTCTAGGTAATTTTAATGCCCTACATTTTGAGAATCACTTTTCTAGGGATTAAGTTTTAAGTAGTAGTGAAGAAAGATGAGACTGGAGTAGACATGGACCATATCTTTGAGGGTTTTTTTTTTTTTTTTTTTTTTTTTTGCCATATATAGACTGTTGAGCTTTTCTTTTTAAGTGATGGCAAACAATGAGACAATGAGGGAATTTAAGTAAAGGAGTCAAATTTAGGAAGGCCATATGGAGGATAGATTTGAGCAGGGAGGACCTGGGGTCAGGGAGACTATGGAGGAGTCCAGGAAAGAATTCCCATAAACCAGATGTCTTCACTGATTAGATTCCCAATACATAAGACTACAGATGTTTGTTACTATCCTTTGCTTCCTCTTTCCATGATCACTTCGTGGACTTAAAAAGTATACTATGCTTTTTTCACAAGACTCAAAAGAGAGTGTCCCCATGCCCAGTTGTGTAATAAAGCAATGAAAACAAGCATAATTATCTGGTCTTTAGATCAGAGGGGTATCACTGAAGTAGATCTGCTTAGGAATTGTATATTACAATTTTATAGAATCAAATAATAGTTATTTTCCAATGATTTCAAATAATTTTCAATTGAATTAATAAAAATAGTCTTAACTTACTAAAAACTTTTCTTTCAAATACTCATCTAGTTCATAGAGATTATAATTTTAAGTGTGTTGTAAATGTTGGATAAAGGTAATAACACTAGTATTAGTTTGTCCTACTATTATTTTGAAATATTTAAAACACTCTATAATTTGTCTTAAAATTGGGAGGTTCTAATGAACACTAATACACATTTTCAACTTATATAGAGACATCTTAAAGTATAATACATAAACAAATATTGTATTACTAATCCCCCATGAGGTAAAGTAACAATAAAAAACACATATAGTAACTACAAAAGTATTATGAAGTACTATAATACTTTCACAAGTATTATTGCATATACTAATAGAGAAATTTATAGATGAAAATGAGAACTATTTCAGCATCTATATTTTAGAATTTTGTATTATTTATTCCACTTAAGTGTAAGGCGCCCTTTAATATATAATTTGTTGTTGTTGTTGTTATTAAGTGTTGTTGAATGGGTTCCAACTCCTAGTATAGGGTTTCTAAGGAGTGGTAGGTGGGTTTAAACCACCAGTCTTACAGTTAGCAGGCCAGTGCTTATCCTAAAGTGCCTCAACAGGGACGCCTTAGTACAAGTTGTCGTTCTTGTTAAGTGCTGTCAAGTTGGTTCCAACTTACAGTGACTCTGTATAGGATTTCCCTGGAATGGTGGATGGGTTTGAACTAACAACCTTGTGGTTAATAATCCAGTGCTTATCCTACAGTGCCATACCAGGATCCCTAGCCCCACACCTTAATACATTGGTAAATACCTTCAAGGTGATTTCCCACTGATAGTGATGCTGTATAGGGTTTTCAAGGAGCAGTTGATGAGTTCAAACCACCAACCTTGCGGTTCAAACCAACCTTGCTGTCCAATGCTTATCCTACACCACCACACCAGGACTCTGCCTTAATACATAGCTATATATCTTTTTTTTTTTTTTTACCTGTAAAGCATGTTAAATTTTATGGCATTTTACAATTGAGGAAATGTGGTACTTGAATATTGGAGTATCGCCACCCCTTACCACAGTCCTAAATCCACTGTAATAATGTTGTTGTTAAGTGCCATTGAGTTGGTTCCAATCCATATAGATCCTGTATAGGGTTTCTGAGGAGATGCTGGTGGGTTTGGACCTCCGACCTTATAGTCCAGCACATTATCCTGCAATGCCACACCAAATCCAATGCATAGTTTTTCTAAATATAGTGATTTTGCCACAGTAATACGTTTGACAGTAAAGTCTATTTATAAAACAAATGTCAATTTACTTCTAAAATTTTCTTTGACAACAGAACTGACCCTTTCCCCCCTGACTTATATTAAACTTTATGGAGTATAGAAGTTATCTTTTGATTATTTTTTGCATGATTAAAAATTTGCAAAGTTGTTATGGCTCCAAAGAGGCTACCTGTAATAAACAGCTTTCTCCTTCGAAACCATAAAACAGATCTGAATTGCTTGAGTATTAGAGCTAATTGCCTGCCTACTTCAAAGGAAGAACTAGAAAAGAAAAAGGGGGTGGAATTCACAGAGGCAGGGCATTGCAGGCAAATCCACCTCTAAAGGTTATGAGTTGTGGCTTGGAGGAGCTGGGCAAAGTTATGGCCTCAGACCTGCTGTTTGCGATTAAGTTGATGGGGAGAGTCTATCCCACAATCTTCCCCTGCTGCTGACACAGAGTCTTTGTTCACATCCAGATTTCTCAAACTGTTGCCAGGGTCAGGTTGAGGTCAGACACCACAGTGATGTATAGAAGAACATGTCTGGGAATTTCTCTCACACTTAAAACACAGACCAGAAATGAAGAAGAGGACCCTGCGAAAAGTGATGAGACCCAGATTATACTGTAGCTTTTCTTTTTTTAGTACTTTCATAATTTTCTGGTTCTTCTCCTGACACACAGTGTTTTATTAATGTGAGTCACGATACCCCTTGCAATTGTATGTCCCCTCAAGATAAGGACAGTCAGTAGCTCTCTGACACTTCATTTTCCAGGCCTGGGAGAAAGGACCAATAAAGCTAGTACAAGAAATCTTGCATCCCTTCCTAGGATGGATCAAAAAGTGATGGCTGAGGGCTGTCCTGGACTGCAAACCTAACACTGGATATGGCGTCCTTTGTGTGCTTAGAAGGCATGCAGTCCAATATAGTCATGAGCAGAGCCTTCTAATCTCAAAACCAAGCTCAGCTACCTTTCTCTGTCTAGAAGAAGGGAGGTTGCCCCATTTTATCAGGAATTGGAACTGAATGCGATTGCAAAGCAGGCTAGATTCGTAAGAAGTGTTAAGTCTTCTCTTCTTAAAGTCATATTTCCTTGTCTATTTGCCTGAAAATGAAACTATTCCTTCTCACACACACTCCAGATGCCCACCCACCTAAACACCTCTGCTTTTGTGCTTAGGCAAAATGCACATAATGAATGAATGGATTTGGTTGGTGCCTTTGGAAGGTTTGTGGTTATAACAAACTCTTATTTTGACTTTATTAAATATCTTTGACTCTCCCTCAGCTCTTTGGGATTTCCTCTGGAGCCCCAAACTATCCCCTCCATTTTCCTGTTCACACAGTTGCAGAGCATGCTTGCCTAGCAAGTGAGGCAATAGGTGGTTTTTTTTTTTTTTTTTTTTTGGTGCTCAGCTGCTACATATGACAGTGGATATTTCATTCTGCTGTCAGAACATTATTAATAAAACATGGGGTGTAGAGAGGGCCACGATTTCTCCTTTCAATCACTATAGCATTTGCAATGAAAATTTTATGCAGTGTGTAATTTTCAGCTAATGCTCGACACTTAAAATGTCCATCGCAGCATTTGGTATGGCTATTGAAGGGTTAATTGTATCATGTTCCCCGCATAAAAGCTCTGCTTATCCAAAGCAAATAGAAGAGTGTATGCAAATGTGTGGTGATGACCTTTTGCCTTTCCAGGGTTAATTTATATGGTCATTAAAGATTTTATGAAATTGAGCAGCCTGGTGCTTCAAATCCCATTTTACCTTCGTCTCCTAATTTATGTAATTCCTACCTGAACAGGCAAATATGGTTTTTTTTATTTTGGGGCAGCAATGAAAACAGCATGCCATGCTGTGGCGAGTTGCAAGCCTGGTTATCTGGCATTACTCAGATTGCTAAAAATTCATTAAAATGTGACATCAGCACAGTGAGAGACAAATGATCGCAGGATAAAAGAGAACAGTGGGCCTTTCACGGATTAGTACTACACAGCCCCAGCACAGGGCTAACTGCATAAACAGATTAATCCACCAGCAGCGACATAGCTAAGATTTACAGAATAATTAAAGAGGGTTGAGTTACTCTAAGGATTTCCATGTAATCTAGCTGGTGTGAACCCGTGAATGAGGTGTGGGGTGATGCTGTTGTCATAGAAGCACACCTTGTTAGGCCCTATGCCTTGTATAGCGCCCCCTACAGATTTAAAGAATCCCCAAATGTAATTCAAATGTAGAGTGCTTACTCTAACAAAGCTCAAAAGAAATCCTCTAGATTCTGGGGTCTGAAGGCAGGACTAAAACCTGTCTTAGATTTTAAATGTGATCACATTACTACGATTTTTTTCTAAGAATTTTATTTGTTCTGCCACCTAGCCAGTTCTATGGAAGAGTGGGCCTATGTTGTTACAATGTTATACTATTGAAATTCCAGAAATACCTTACAACCAATTTTTAAACCTTTTCTAGCTTTTTAAAAACTGTGCTGCAAATGATCTCCTTTATTTTAATTTAGTACAAAACATATTCTGGGTATGTATTGATGTAAAAAATGAAACTTTGTGTTGGGTAGCCAATATGTTGTTGTTAAGTGCCACTGAATTCGTTCTGACTCACAGTGAACCCTGTACAGGGTTTCCGAGGAGTAGCCAATATAGACTTGTTCTAATATACACTTTTGAATACACTTTTGTTTGCTTTTGAGTATACAGATGATTCATAAATAACTAAATCTCTAAGTAGTCACCTAGTTTATTTTAGTGTGCATTTTTCCAGATTTTAAATCCTACTGAGAGGTCTATCTTTCTTAACAGAAGAACAAAGTGAAGAAGCAGAAGGAGCTATTAAGCCTACAGCAGTAACTGAAGATGATGAGAAAGACACAAGTGAGAGAGACCACAGTGAAAGCAAAAACTCTAATAAAGACTCTGGTAAGAGAAAGAGTGTTCACTTCTTTTTCCCCACCCCCATTCTCTGCAATCGGCCCTTCCTTTACTACCCCCCTCCACCTTTAAAGCTTATTAAAAGCTTTTATTCATTTTAAACTGTCTGAACATTCTCACTACTATTCATTGCATGTGCATTTTGCATGTGATTTCTATCAGTAGCCTCCCATTGACCTATTTTTAATCATAACCATCTGACAGAATAGATGTGGGTAAGTTGAAGAATATTACAGGACGACCAACGAGATTATTTTTTAATCAAATCAGTTTGTGTGCTTGTAATTTTTTAAGCGCCTTTCATTAATCTTAGCTATACTTGTGATTCTTCTGATGGCATATTAATTTTTCATAAGCACAGGATTAGATATCACTTGAATTTTGTCATTCAATCACATGCATACCCCCTCAAACCACGTAACCCTAAAAATAAATGTTATTTTTCCTCGCTTTTTACAACTTGCATTCAGGAATTTGCCCTTTTTAAGGGCATCTATTTGAGGCATTTTCAAACAAAATCCAGTGAAAAAGTTTACAGATGATTCAGCCTAAGAAAAAGGAAATATCATTGAAAAGGGATTAGGTGCTTGGTAATTTTGATCTTCTAGAACAGACAAATCCCAGTAATGAAAGCTACTGTCTTTGAAAACAAACCTTCATGTCATGACATTTACTTGTGCACAAACAAACCCTAGGCCAGCATCTGGTATGGATACCTAAGGCTTTTTCTGTGTTTGATTTGGCAAATATATGACTTCATCCACGCTTTGTATGTATGAGATGGAAATCTATGGTCGCAATGAATATTACATTGGCTACTTTTGCTGCACGCTATACCTAGTTATATTTTGTTGGACTCATTGAAGCAGAAGAAGTGCTGAAACAGGTTCAAGCCTATTAGTTTCAGGTAGTCATCTATCTTTCTCTTGAGTCCCAGTGACAGCCGCATATAAAGAAGCTTGTATTCACTACGGAGACATTTGGTTGTTCAAAAATATAATTTTTACATGCAAGTTTATTTAAACCTGAATTATTTCATATTTGTAATTCAGCCTTTGCAATATCTGTGTTTTGCAGTTCCTTCAAAAATTATTTGAAGGGCCTTCCTCTTCCCTACCCCACACCATGCATGCCATGCTAAATTTCTCTCAGGATCTCAGTGGAAGAAGTGCTATTTAAATTTACTTCTCAGATATGCAGGCTAACATTTCATTTTAATGTGATGTAAACAAAGAGCGTCTATGGTTGGAATGAAGTCTAAAGCTGTATAAATAGATGCCACAGTTGTATATCAGTAAGCATGCTCTTGAGGGTATTGACAAGGATTTGAAGTACATTTGTTGTTATTGTTGTTAAGTGTCAACAAATTCATTCCAACCTGAAGAGGGTTTCTGAAGGGCAGCTAGTGAGTTCGAACCACTGACCTTAGCAGTACAGTGCTTATCCTACATCACAACATCAGGAGTCCATTGAAGTACATTTTTGTTGTTGTTAAGTGCCGTCGAGTCGGTTCCGACCCATAGCGACCCTGTACAGGGTTTCCGAGGGTGTAAATCCTTACGGGAGTAGAAAGCCTCATCTTTCTCCCGCGGAGCAGCTGGTAGTTTCGAACTGCTGACCTTATGGTTCGCAGCCCAATTCGTAACCACTATGCTACCAGAGCTCCTTTTTTTTTTTGAAGTACATAGTGAACAGTTAATGCCAAGGTAGTGCTATTTGAACATCATTTGAAAAGGATTGGAAATACCAAGGTGGTCCATCTAGTCACTCTCTGGAAGCTGTGACTAGTTCACGGAGGAAAGGTTTCTGTGAACATTCACTGGCGTTTTATACACAATAGTGCTTTAAAAATTGCAGAATACATCCCTTATTCTTACTCACAAGTTGCTCCTAGGAAACCCTATACTGAGTCACTGTGAGTTGGAACTGACTTGATGGTACTTAACAACCAACCAACCAATTCTTCAGAAGAATCTATGACTCATACCAGCACCACTTTTTTGTTGTTGTTAAATGCCATTAAGTCGGTTTCAACTCATAGTGACCCTGTATAGGGTTTACAAGTAGCAGCTGATGGGTTTGAACTACTGACCTTGTGGTTCACAGTCCAGTGCTGATCCTACAGCCCCACCCTAGTACCACTTTGTGGTGGTTGTTGTTAAGTGCTGTACAATCGATTCTGACCCATAGCAACCCTGTATAGGGTTTCCAAGGAGCAGCTGGTGAGCTTGAACT
>NW_006408519.1:55767014-55770837 GCF_000296735.1 Chrysochloris asiatica
TCCTGATAACAATTATCCACTACTGTATCACAAGAGACCCATTGCATTTCATTTCATCAGCCCTGCCTAGACAGATTGGGTACTACTCACTGGAGATTCTACCTTTTCCACGCCCTCTGGATCTAGGTTCCCTCTTGAAAGCTTGTAAGCCAGTCACTTCTTGCCTTTGTACCTCTTCCCCATTTTGGGTAACCAATGTCCAAGTTGCCCATCCCTGTCTACTCTGTGTGTGGAGGGGGTGGGAATGATTCTTGCTGTAAAGATTTGTTCCCTCTTTTGAGCTACTGCATCCATAGGTGTAAGTCAAGTTCATCAAATTGTATCAGATTACTCTTTTTTTCCTCTTCTTTTTTCTGGTTGAGCTTTGATCATTCAGCCATTGAAGCCAGGTCAAGTGGGTATTATCTGCAAGTGTGGGTGTCCTTGTGCATATGCCCCCTCTTCTTATCAGCTGGATGCTTCACTCTACACTCTTGTTCTCTGTGGCTATGTCATTGACTCTGGGCCCAAAAGTCCCCAGGTCTTGCCACACTCACTGCTGGTTCACAGAAGTCTATTGAACGTTGTAGGGCTTAGCTCGCAGCTTCATTGCTGTTTTTTCCCCTTAGCAGTGACGAGCATGGTCAGCAATCAGAGCATGTATTCCCACTGAGTCTTAGTCTTGGAAGGGGGTTTGCGCTGAGGGGACCTGACCACTTGCCTTGATGTTTCCTGGGCAAGAAACTTGTTTGTTCTTGTAGTAACAGTCAGTCTGCCTCTATTGTTTTGTATTTTGCCTGTAGCTCTTTCTTTCAAGAAGTATCTTCCATTAATAATTTTTAACAAAGATTCCTCTTGCTAAATTGAATTTAATTAGAAAAAAATTTGTTACACAGATTTGAATAGTTGCTTATGTATATGGCATACATTTTTGTTATGTTTGTTATAAATCTTTTAACAAACTACAAGCAAAACTTAGAAATTAATCACTGTCTTAATGTGTTAGATGGATCCCACTTAATATGTTAGTGTGACCCCACTTTAACACAGAATTTTTCAACAGGAAGGAATTAACACATGTTAGGAAGACTACATTTGTGTAAGCTCTTATTCTCTTTTGCTGGCATTCATCTTAGACTGGATGAGCTTTCAAAATGAGCCTTGGCAATAAACAAGTTATATTTGTTGAATATTCATTCATAATAGGAAAGCCTCCTAATGCCTCATTTATATTGTCATTTAAATCTAGTGCCACTTTAGATTAATTATAATCCAAATTATTGCTCTGTGCAGTACAAGAATTAATATAGAGTTTATCCAGATTAATACATTTGCATTGAAAATGTAATATGTCTCTGCTATGGCTAAGGGGACCACTTTTTAATAAAGGGGTAAACATGAGGAAAGATGGAAATTAACCATCATTATTGCAATTAAAATTATCCTCTCATTCTAGTCTCATTAGAAAGAATATTGTACCAGTAATTATAATTTCAGAATTATTTGGAGTTGAACAATATCTTCTGTGATATTCAAGTTTGATGTTATTCAAACTTTTCAAATACCCTGAATCATAAATAATTATTCAGTATTTTGTTTTATTGCATTTTCTAAATTTGCTTTGTGTGTTATTGGATTTTTCCCACTTGTGCGTGTAATAAACCATTTTACAACCTTCTGTATTTTGGAGATTGGAAATTATTAAGTAGGCGGCATCTGAATTGAGATGAATTATGTCATTTTATATTAGCAGTCTCATGCAAGTTAAATAACCCTATCACTGACAGATAATCATTGACTTATCTGTTTGGTGGTACTTATTTATAATTAGGCTTCATTTTTAGTTAAAATGCATTAAAGTCACCGTGTTCTTTAAAAATATTGTGGTGTTTTTAACAGCACAAAATAAATTATGATTCCATATCAAAATTTTGCCTAGAATTAAAAATGCAGTTAAATAAAGTTTCAGACACGAACTATGAGTTAGTTAAGTAAACTTAACCAAAACCTTCATAAGGCTAATTATTGTTGTTACGTGCTTTTGACTCAATTCCAACCCATAGCAAACTTGTGCAGGGTTTCTGAGGAGCAGCTGGTGTTTTTGAATTGCTGACCTGTAGTGTGCAGTCCAGTGCTGATCCTATAACACTATACCAGGAGTATAGCCATTATTTAATATAAGGCACTTATGTTGTTGTTGTTAAGTGTCAATGAGTTGGTTCTGACTCATAGCTACCTTGTATAGGGTTTCGGGGAGCAGCTGGTGAGCTTGAACAGCAGACCTTGCAATTCAAACCTACCTTGTTGTCTAGCACATTAACCCTCAGTGCCACACCTGGACTCCAAGGCATTTATAAAATACGAGCATTCAGAAAAAGATCCCAGAGTTTATTTCCTGTAATTTATCACGGATCTTACAGAATCGAAGCTAGCATCTTCTGGAGTAGAAAAGGCATATATGAATAAAATGTAACTTCCAGCATCTTTGCAAAATGAGGTTGACCCAAGCTCTCCCACAAAGCTTGGTTTTTGTCACATTACATCCCAGAGTTCTCTGCTTCCTGCTTTTATCAGTGGCATGCATTGCTGAATTCAAGCCTTTAGTTGTAATCGCATTTTAATTTAAAATAAAATGATCTTTAGAAAACTCCTAGCTTCTATTAAGGAGATAGTTTAATTAACCAAGTTAATTAACCAAAAAAGATTAAAGTTGACATATATTGGGCAGGATACAAAAGACAATACTTATCACATTGGCTACATGATAGTGACCCTTGCTCGATGGCCCTAAGATTTAACATTTGCTTTCTTCATGCAAAATGAGAAGTCACTAAATTCAAAACCAATGATTTTTTGATGAATATTAACAAGCATAAAAATAATATATTCTTAATGCATATGGTATTAGTTATACCAAATACGCACACTAATATAGAGGCTTAGCAAAATGTTTAAAACCTTGAAATCAGTAACAGTTGTTTTTTATGTATTTTATAGTACCAGTTTGTTGTTAAGTGCCAATGAGTCAATTTCAACTCACAGTGACCTGGTATAGGGTTTCTGAGGAGGACCTGGTAAGTTTGACTGCCAACCTTTCGGTTCAAACCTACCTTGTGATAGACTGCTCATCCTACAATGCCCATACAATTATTAAAAAAAAATACACAGTATGTATGCTTAGGAGCCCTGGTGGTCCTCTGGCTTCAGTGTCCGGCTGCTAACCACAAGGTTGGTGGTTCAAACACACCAACTGGTCTGTGGGAGAAAGATGAGACTATTCCCATAAAGATTTCATTTTGGTAACTCAACTGAGCACTTTAATCTGTCATACAGGGCTACTATAAATTCGAATTGACTCGATGGCTCTATGGCAGTGGGTATGGAAATAAGGCCCAGTCTATACATTTAAGAAAAGGAGCTCTGGTAGCATAGTGGTTACGAATTGGGATGTGAACCGCAAGGTCAGCAGTTTGAAACTACCAGCTGTTCCACAGGAGAAAGATGAGGCTTTCTGCTCCCGTAAAGATTTACAGCCTCGGAAACCCTGTACAGGGTCGTTATGAGTCGGAACCGACTTCACGGCACATATCAGCAACAACAATACATATAAGAAATTCAGAAGTCTGAAAGATTTGTTCTGTTTCTGACACTCCATAGGGCCTACAAGCAACATGAGTCAAGGGAATACTCTTTATACTTGTATGCGGCCGTCTTTGATAGCATAAGGAATTGGATTGATTTATTTGTTCATGTCCAATCCTACCATGTGCACAAAGAATGATATGGGAATATGATATAGTGCTGTTCTCTTAAGGAAACATTTTGTTACTTTTTTTTTTTTTTT
>NW_006408519.1:55788072-55799050 GCF_000296735.1 Chrysochloris asiatica
TTCTGGAGTAATTTGAGTAGAATTGGTGACAGTTCTTCTCTGAATGTTTGGTAGAACTCACCGTTGAAGCCGTCTGGGCCTGGGCTTTTGTTGGTCGGGAGTTTCTTGATGACCTGGTCAATTTCTTCTTTCATTATGGGTTTGTTCAAATTTTCTACTTCAGCCTGAGTAAGGTTAGGAAGGTCGTGTTTTTCTAGAAATGTATCCATCTTATCCAAATTTTCAAATTTGTTGGAGTACAGCTCTTAGTAGTATTTTGTTATTAGCTTTTTTATTTCATTTGGTTCTGTGGTGACTTCCCCTATGTGGTTTCTAATGTGATTTATTTGTGTCATCTCCCTCTTTTCTTTAGTTTTGCCAATGGTCTGTCAATTTTATTAATCCTTTCAAAGAACCAGCTTCCTGTCCTGTTGATTCTTTCTATAGTTTTACAGTTTTCTATCTTATTTATTTCTACTCTTATCTTTATTATTTCCCTTCTTTTGGTGATTGTAAGTTCCCTCTGCTGGTCTGCTTCTAGTTGATGAAGATGCTGTGTTATTGTGCTGATTTTGGCTCTTTCCTCTTTTTGAATGTGTGCATTTATCGTAATAAATTGTCCTCTCAGGACTGCTTTTGCCGTGTCCCAAAGATTTTGGTATGTTGTGTTTTTATTCTCATTTGTTTCTAGTAACTATGTGAATTCATGTTTAATTTCTTCTTTCACCAAGTTGCTTTTCAGCAGAGTGTTGTTCAGTTTCCATGTATTCGACTTTATTGTTTTGGCCTTCTTATTGTTGATTTCTTGATTTAAAGCATTGTGGTCTGAAAAGATGCTCTGTAGAATTTTGATGGTTGTGAATTTATGGAGGTTTGCTTTGTGGCCTAACACATACATGGTCAATACTGAAAAATGTTCCATGCGCACTGGAGAAGAATGTGTATTGTGCTGTTTTTGGATAGAATGCTCTGTATACATCTATGAGGTCAAGTTGCTTGATTGTGTTGTTAAGTTCCTCTGTAGCATTGTCGAGTTTCTTTCTAGTTGTTCTATCCCTTTTCAAGAGTGGTGTGTTGAAATCTACTGCTATAATTATGGATTTAATGTATTTCTTCAGTTCCATTAAGGTTTGCTTCATGTATCTTGGTGCTCTTTTGTTGGGAGCGTATAAGTTTATTATGGTTATGTCATCTTGCTCAATTGACCCTTTGATCATGAGATAGTGTCCTCCTTTGTCTCTTATGCTGGTTTTTATCTTAAAGTCTACTTTGTTGGAGATTAGTATTGCCACTCCTGCTTATTTATTGCTGCCGTTGGCTTGGTAAAATTTTTTCCATCCTTTAACTCTTATTAGTCTGTTTTTGTCTTTGTGTGTAAGGTATGGATCTTGTTTTCTTATCCATTCTGCTACACTTTGTCTCTTCACTGGTGCATTCAGTCCATTGACATTCAATGTAATTATTGATAAGTATGAATTGATTGCTGTCATTATGTTACTTTTTTGGTGGTGGTGTTCGTTCTTTGGTTCTGCTTTCCTTCTTGTGTTGGATTTGTGTTTTTTGAGTTGATTCTGGTCAGTTTCTTCCTAGTTTATCTGTTCGCTTGTTCTGCTTGGGAATTCGTTCTTATGATATGTTGTGGAGTGTTAACTTTCTTTGGGTTTACCTTGTAGTCTACTAACTTTTCTCTGTATTTAGGATACTCCATTGTAACCTGTAATTTATCTGACATCCCCACCACCTGGGCTTCTGTTGCTGTGTTTGTCCCTTCTTTGGCATTGGTATGTTTATGTCCTTCAGTTGATCTCTCCGCTCCCTTGTAGTAGTCTTGTTCTGTTCTGGACTCCGCTATCTGTTGGCTGTGTTCCAGGTGGTGTTGCGATTTCTCTCAATCTCTGTTTGTCATCTGTTCTTGTTGGTTCGCTGTCCCCAGAACTCCCTTTAAGTGCTGGGTTGGTTTTGATAAAATCTCTCAGATTCTGTTTATCCTGGAATGTTTTGATCACACCATTGTATTTGATTGATAGTTTTGCTGGATAGACGATTCTTGGTTGACAGTTTTTTCTCTTGCAGGGTTT
Organism: Chrysochloris asiatica; assembly: GCF_000296735.1. Lineage (NCBI taxonomy): Eukaryota > Metazoa > Chordata > Mammalia > Afrosoricida > Chrysochloridae > Chrysochloris > Chrysochloris asiatica. The sequence continues at coordinate 55,790,130 of NW_006408519.1, forward strand.
TGTCTAAGTCTCCCCATGGCCTTCTGGCCTGCATGGTTCATTCTAAATAGTCAGAGCTTAATCTAATTTGCTTGCCTTTATAAGTTATATTTCTCTTCTCCCTGGCCGCTTTTAATATTCTTTCCTTGTATATAATTTTGGGGAGCTTGGTTATTTTATGTCTTGGAGACTTTCTTTTGGGGTCTATCCTTCCTGGGGTACATTGGGCTTCTTGAATGTTTATCTTCTCGTCTTTAAGATGTTAGGGAAGTTTTCTTCCAGAAGCTCTTCAACTATCTCCTCTGTGGACTTCTTTGATTCTTCTTGTTCCGGAATGTCAATAATCTTACATTATTCCTCTTCATGTTATCCAGCATGAATCTTAGACTCTCTTCAGATTGTTTTATCCTTTTAGCTGCTTGCTTTTCTATCTTGGCAGTGTTGAGAGATTTGTCTTCCAGTTCGCTAGTTCTGTCTTCCATCTCTTCTAGTCTGCTCCTTTCCCCTTTCAGCCTATTTTCCATTTCTGATATCTTATTATTGATCACCTGGACATCTTTTTGCAGGTTCTGAATTGTTTTCAATGCTGTGTCAATCCTATTTGATTATTCCTGCAGTACTTTCCTTACTTCTTCCTTATTTTCCTCAACTCCTTTTCAGAGTATTTGAATTTGTTTCCATATCATTCTTCTGAATTTCCTCTCAGGCATATCCAGAATCCGCTCCTCCTCCTCTATAAAGCCTTTGTCTCCAGCTCATTTGCATCTGCTGCTCTCTTCTGCTTTTTGACGTATTTCGATAATGTTAATTGTTTCTTATTGGGCATGGTTATTCTATTATAATTATTATTAATAAGATCAGGAGATAGGCTTCCCTTATTGTCTGTAATACGTAGTAGGTGTTGTTAGGTCTTGTCTAAGTGGTGGAGTATTATGGTGTATGCTTATAGCTTGGCTATAAGGCCATAATTGCTGCTGCTTCTTAGGTGAGGTAGGGAGGAAAAGCTCCCACCTCCAGGTAAGATGTGTGATCAAAAGGACCAAAAGCAGAAGTAATATAAATGTATAGGCAGAAATCACCACTTTGGAGCAGAGATGAGGCTTTGGTCAACTTTCCGTGCAATACCAGCAGTAAGTGTGTGTGCAAATAGAAGCCTCCAGAAGGGGTGGGGGTGACCCCTCTTTCAGGCCTCTCCTCTAGCCATATAGGTGGTCAGATATATGTTGGGGAGTTAATGGGAGAAAGATCAACTGCTATTTTTGTCTATGATTGTCAGTTATCTGCCTGTGCTCAGCGCCAATCTTGGGATAGTTGAGACCTGTTTTGTTGGGTTTTTATAGATTGCCTTGAGTTTCTCCTGCCCAGTGAACTCAGGTAGCCGCCCAGCGGCACGTTGCCAAATTGATAGCTGGGGATTTAAATCTGTTCCCTGGGAGAGAGGTTTCATGTCCCACCAGAGCAATAGCTGGAAGATCCATGCTGCTATCTGGGAGTAGGGCAGGATGGCTTCAGATTTGTGGCGGCGGCGGCAGATGACGTCAAAGTTGTCACCCCTTTCCCTCTCTCTGTGCCATGGGCAAACTGTCTCACCTGATATCTGCACCAAGATTCTACACTGGGGCATGGTGACCCTGGGAGTGGCGGGGGTGGGGGAGGGGGGGCTTGTGTCGCCTCCCATGGTCCGGTCCGTTTAGGTTTCCTTTTTGCTGGAAATGCCGCTTTCTGAATGGGGTGGCCTTAGCCCCATCCTCTAAGCTCTACGGGGGCAGGGGCAGTTGCTGGAGCTCCCACTGGGCTGCGGGCGAAAGTTTTAAGATGTTAGTAATTCCTCAGTAGTGTGATATTTCAAAAATGCGAGTTCAGGAGATTGAAGCACTAGGTCTTATGATAGTTCAAAGGCTGTGGGTTTGCTATATGAGAGTTTCCTTTGTGAGATTCCCCTTCCCTTCTCACCGGAGCTTTTCCTACCTGACTCCCCTGGCTGTAGCCCAGAACCGGAAACCTTACCAATGCATCTTGATTACATGTTTTATCAATTTCAGACTAAAGAAGTTGGTAGAATTCTTCAGTTTCATCATCACTGGCTTTAGTGGTTGGTATGTAAATTTGATACATAATATTCCAGATCTTGGAATTCTCGTTTTGATGATGAATGTGATGCTATTCGTCTTCAATTTGTCATTCCCAGTATATGATGTCTGATTCAAAACTGCCAATACCAATACATTTCTACTCATTAATGCCTAGAATATGGATCTTTATGTGTTCCATTTCATTTTTGACAACTTCCAATTTTCCTAGATTCATACTTCTTACATTCTACATTCTAAATATTAATGGATATTTACAGCTTTGTATTTCTGTTTTGAGTTGTGTCCCACTAGAAAATGAAGGTCTTGAAAGCTTTGCTTCATTGACATCAAGGTTAATGGTCAGATTTACTTTGATGAGGTGGCTCTTCCCAAGTTGTATTTTGAGTGCCACCAAACGTGAGGAGCTCATATTCTGCCACCCCATCTGGCAGTGCTCTGATGCTATTCATAAGGTTTTTAGTGGCTAACTATTCAGAAGCGGTACACCTCTCTTTCTTAGTGTGTCTTAGTCTGGAAGGACTACTGAAATCTACCCACTATGGTTGACCCTGCTGGTTTTTAAAATACCAGTAGCATACCTTCCATCAGCTCGGCAACACATAAGCCATCACAGTATGACAAACTGATAAAGACTGGATTTATAGGGTTACTGGTAATCAAAGGCAGTAACAGTGAAAACTTAAAAAAAAAAAAAAAAAGTACACAGTTGATGTCTGAATTGATTTACAATGGAGTTATAGGAAAAGAACCTAGTTATAAATTGAAGATTATCTGTACAAATAAGACTTTTGTTTTCAAATTGCTAGCGACCTTGTAGAGGGTTTTTGAGGAGAAGCTGGTGAGCTTGAACTGGTGACCTTGCAGTTCAAACGGCTATGCAGTCTGGCGCTTTAATCCACAGTGCCACACTAGGACTCCATATATGTGTGTGTGTGTGTGTGTATATGACAAATGTATGTCTTCAAATAAAATCTGTTGTTGTTAGGTGCCATGGAGTTGATTCCAGCTCATAGTGACTGTATGCACAAGAGAACAAAACACAGCCTCACAACTGTTATGTTTGTGTCTATTGTTGCTGCCACTGTGGTAATCTCTCTTGGTGGGGGTCGTCCATTTTTTCTCTGACCCTCTACTTTACCAAGCATGATGTCCTTCTCCAGGGACTGATCCCTCATAACAACATGTCCAAGTCAGATGTGTGTGTTCTTCTGGCAGTCCAAGACAGTCTAGGTACAAAACCAAATAAAATCTAGTGTCTATATAAATCTATAAATGAAAATAAATATAATTTGTTGAAAAGTTAGTACTAATTCTGTCTACCACAAACCTCATGAGAATAAAATAATTTTCATTATCTTATTTAAGTAATATTTTCACTTTTGCCTCCTTAGAGTCATTTTTTACTTTAAATTGTCTTCTAAATGTGAAATATTTGAAATTATATGATAATAAGACATATATCTCGTCTTTAGAATTTAAAAAAAATTTTTTTGTTTTTTGGCTTATTTTTGCTTTGTTTCCATAGTATCCTTGATCTTATTTGTAAATTAAAACTGGGTTATTTTGCAATAAGCTACATTTGTTCATTTATATGAACCATATGTGGATTGAAAAAAATCAAGATAAATCTTCCTGCTCACCATACAATCAGATTACTCCTGGACTATATATTTACGCGGGGTCTGATCGCAATCAATGGTTTAGCTTCATTGCATTTCAAGATGTATTTGCACCCAGTTGTCCAGTGATAGTGTCCTCACCCTGGAAATAATTTAGTTGCAAATTGACTGGAAGATGGTGAAAATTGAAAGTTAAAATTAGAAATACTCATAATAAACAGCAGAAAAAAGGTCAGATGATGCCGTGCTATAATGAGATTGGAATGGCTGGTAAATGAGGTTTTGTGTTTGTCGTGAGATGTATGTGACATGCCTTCCCAATGTCGCTGTAATATCCAACCTCGCAGAGGATATTATCGGGCAAATTGATGCTGGGAAGAATTTTCTGTTAGATTGGCAAATTAGAATCACACTCTTTTCTTTGATGTGTGTGAGGCCTCCTACATATTACATAGCTCATCTAAGCAAAATTTTAAATCATTTTTTTAACACTGAATATTTGGATTAACATCATAAAACAATGGCCTTCTTGAAATCTGGACTATAATTTTATGGGTATAGCCAATTGCTGAAACATCCAAAGCAAAAAGTAAATCTCTTAATACCAGCAAATGTGTAATATGTGGCTAATTTTATAAAGTCTTAGTTTCCACATTACAAACCGTCATCTTTTAAAATTTTGCAATCTTTGCAGTGTCCACAAAATTTAGAAGAGAAAGAAATAAGCATTAGTAAAAATAATTATTTTCTAAACTCATATTTGTGACTGGAGATAGATTTGCATTAGTGTGATACAGGCATTCTGAGCCACCAGAAAGCACATATTGTTGATGAGTCTTTCAATGCCACCTATCTAAGTATGAGACAGGAGTATATTTTAAAAACTTATTTATCAAAGCTATTTGGTAGGCAAAAAGAAGTGTGCTTTTTGCTTTTGAGAATAGCATTATGCAAAAGTGCTTGCTTCTCTCTCTCTCTCTCTCTCTTTTTTTTTTTTTGGTAATTCAGTGGTTTTAAAATCACAGCTATTTGAAAACCATATACATACCTTCTCAGATTTTGACATTGCTAGTCTTTTAAAAATTGAGTTTCTCTGTCCTTTTTTGGCTAGCATTATGCAAAAGTGCTTGCTTCTCTAACTCTCTCTCTTTTTTTTTTTTTTTTTGGTAATTCAGTGGTTTTAAAATCACAGCTATTTGAAAACCATATACATACCTTCTCAGATTTTGACATTGCTAGTCTTTTAAAAATTGAGTTTCTCTGTCCTTTTTTGGCATCAGGGATACTTACACCAGAAAAGGAATTAAAAGTCAATGTGGCTGGGGCAACCCAGCCAATGCTGCTGGCAAAAGAAGAAGATGTGGCAACGAAAAGGTCAAAACCTGGAGAAGACAATAAGTTCTGTCACGATCAGGTAAACATGCCTTTTCCCTTGGTTGTGTATATCTTTGTTTTTGCTGTTTAATTAAACATTTTTTGCCTTTTTTTTTTTTTAAGCCATTAAATGATTCCATGCTGTTGAAATGTATGTAAACATTGTGATTGACTATGTAATAGAACCTTGGTTTATCACAACATGTTAATTAATGTCAGTCATGTTTATTTAATATTTTGCAGTTCTATCAGTGTCCTTATTGCAACTACAATAGTAGGGATCAAAGTCGTATCCAGATGCATGTCCTATCACAGCACTCGGTGCAGCCGGTCATCTGCTGTCCCCTCTGCCAGGACGTCCTCAGCAACAAAATGCACCTCCAGCTTCATCTGACACATTTGCACAGTGTGTCCCCAGATTGTGTGGAGAAGTTGCTTATGACAGTAAGAATACCAAATGTTGATGCATGTTTGACATAATCTATATGAAGATATCACCTCAGGTTCTGTAATTGGTAGACAGAAATTTATTTATTCTGCTATATTTATAAATGCAATTTTTTGACTGTATTATAGAAATCGCAGTTAAGACCCATTTCTTATCTGTTTTGTTTAGATTAAAAATCATATGTGATACATGGTATAACGTATTCAGTAATATAGTTTTGTACTCTTACTTGTGTATCTGTATAATGTCAACCAAACAACTTATATGGGTACCTTGAGTTTCAAATTTTCTTGGTTATCCTAATAAAAATGTTGTTGCTGTTAGGTGCCATTGAGTTAGTACCGACTCATATAGCAACCCTATGCACAACAGAAGGAAACACTGCCCAGTCCTGGGCCAACCTAGAAATAGATCTATGTAATCAAAAACCTAAATCGCATTTACTAAAAGGAAGAATACAGCATTGCAACAGCCTTGGTCTGAAATTCGAAGAGAAAGCCTTAGTTTGTTAGGGCCACAAAATGTTTGTTTTGTTTGGAAAATGTAAGTGGGATGTGTGACTGCCAAACAACAGATGTGATGGAGTTTGTAATTTCCTGGGTACACTTAACATGAGGCTCTTTGGTTTTCAAAGGTACCGGTCCCTGATGTCATAATGCCAAACAGTATGCTCCTGCCATCAGCCGCCTCTGAGAAATCTGAGCGAGACACACCTGCAGTCATTGCAGCTGATGGGTCTGGAAAATATACAGGTATGCCAGTCTCTCATCAGGGTCAGCAGAAAACACACAAAGGGGGATGCCTTTGGAGATGACTACCATGTAGATAAGGAAAACGGAAGTGTGGAGGGGAAAATCATGGCAGTCCTAAAAGCTATGTTTTCCAAGGTGTATTAATATCTAGGTGTATCTGTAGCTACCCTTGGGACACCAGTGTCAGACTGCCCTAACTGTTCTGTGTATTGTAATTCATGAACGCCAAGGCTTTGACTTTCTATGTCACACTCATTGTAGCATATAATAGTTATCTTTTGATCCTTTTCTTCTCTGTCCTGAAATTCCCTTGAGGCCAGGGGTGATTTCTTGTAGAGTTTTATGACCTGGTATCGTGTTTGCCACATAGTAGTTGCTCAATAAATATTCCTTCAAAGACTCAATTAAGCAGAAACCCTTGGGGGTTACTATTTACAGTATCTGTTGACATTTAAACTGTTTTGTTGTTTTGGTTTGGTTTGGTTTTCCATCTATAAGATACAATGTTTGTGCTTCTCTTCTACACAGGTGAAAGTCCATTGGATGACAAAAGTATGGCAGGTCTTGAGGATTCAAAAACTAGTGTGGAAATTAAGAGTGAGGAGCAGAAACCAAGTAAAGAAGCCACAGAGGTGTCAGAGTGGAGCAAACATAGCAGTAAGGATGGGAAAGTCGCGGACACATTACAAGATCAACTAAGTGAACAGCAGAAAAGACAACCACTCTCTGTTTCTGACCGGCATGTTTATAAGTATCGCTGTAACCATTGCAGCTTGGCTTTTAAAACTATGCAGAAGCTTCAGATACATTCCCAGTATCATGCGATTCGGGCCGCCACAATGTGTAATCTCTGCCAACGTAGTTTCCGTACATTCCAGGCTTTAAAAAAACATTTGGAAGCAGGCCATCCTGAACTGAGTGAAGCTGAACTTCAACAGTTGTATGCCTCTTTGCCCGTGAATGGTGAACTTTGGGCAGAGAGTGAAAGTATGGCCCAGGACGACCATGCCCTAGAGCAGGAAATGGAGCGGGAATATGAGGTAGACCATGAAGGGAAGGCCAGTCCTGTAGGAAGTGATAGTAGCTCCATTCCAGACGATATGGGCTCTGAACCAAAGCGGACCTTGCCTTTTAGAAAAGGGCCAAATTTTACAATGGAAAAATTCCTTGATCCATCTCGCCCGTATAAGTGTACAGTGTGCAAAGAGTCATTCACCCAAAAGAACATTCTCTTGGTCCATTATAATTCAGTTTCTCATCTGCATAAGTTGAAAAAAGTTTTGCAGGAAGCTTCCAGTCCTGTTCCTCAAGAAACCAACAGCAGCGCAGATAACAAACCCTACAAGTGTAGTATCTGTAATGTTGCCTACAGCCAAAGTTCAACATTGGAAATTCACATGAGATCCGTGCTCCACCAGACAAAGGCAAGAGCAGCAAAGTTGGAGCCCAGTGGTCATGTGGCCAGTGGACACAGCATTGCAGCAAATGTGAATAGTCCTAGCCAAGGGATGTTAGATTCCCTGAGCTTAACAGCAGTGAACAGCAAAGATACCCACTTAGATGCCAAAGAATTAAATAAAAAACAAACTCCTGAATTGATCTCTGCTCAGCCTCCACATCACCCACCACAGTCACCAGCACAAATTCAGATGCAACTACAGCATGAGTTACAACAGCAGGCAGCATTCTTTCAGCCTCAGTTTCTGAACCCAGCCTTTTTGCCTCATTTTCCTATGACCCCAGAAGCACTGCTGCAGTTTCAGCAGCCTCAGTTTCTCTTTCCATTCTACATACCTGGGACTGAGTTTAGCTTGGGGCCAGACCTGGGTTTACCAGGCTCTGCCACCTTTGGTATGCCTGGCATGACAGGAATGGCTGGATCCTTGCTTGAAGACTTGAAGCAACAGATTCAAACCCAACATCATGTTGGGCAAACTCAACTTCAAATACTACAGCAACAAGCACAACAGTACCAAGCCACACAGCCCCAACTGCAGTCTCAAAAACAACAGCAGCAGCAACAACAGCAACAGCAACAACAACAACAACAGCAGACAAGCAAATTATTGAAACAAGAGCAAACTAACATAGGGGGTGTAGACTGCCAAATCATGAAGGAAATGCCCTCTTACAAGGAGGCAGAAGAGATTGCTGAAAAGCAAGAAAAACCAAAGCAAGAACTGATAAGTGACAGTGAGGGACTCAAAGAAGGCAAAGACATAAAGAAGCAGAAATCCTTGGAACCATCTATCCCACCACCTCGAATAGCTTCAGGGGCCAGAGGAAATGCAGCTAAAGCTTTGTTGGAAAACTTTGGTTTTGAACTGGTCATTCAGTATAATGAAAACAGACAAAAGGTACAGAAGAAGAGCAAAGGTGGTGAAGGTGAAAACACTGACAAACTGGAATGTGGAACATGTGGTAAATTGTTTTCCAATGTTCTTATTTTAAAGAGTCACCAAGAGCATGTCCATGGGCAGTTTTTTCCATATGGAGCACTAGAGAAATTTGCTCGTCAATACAGGGAGGCCTATGACAAGCTCTATCCAATTTCTCCATCTTCTCCAGAAACTCCACCTCCACCACCTCCACCTCCCCCACTGCCTCCAGCTCCTCCACAGCCGTCCTCCATTGGTCCTGTAAAAATCTCAAACAC
>NW_006408519.1:55799150-55803014 GCF_000296735.1 Chrysochloris asiatica
CCTCCACCACCTCCTCCTCCACCACCTACTGCTCCCCCACAGGTCCAGCTGCCTGTTTCTCTAGACCTCCCACTCTTTCCACCCATTATGATGCAACCTGTACAACACCCTGCCCTTCCTCCCCAGCTTGCACTGCAGCTGCCACAGATGGATACACTCTCTGCAGATCTCACTCAACTTTGTCAGCAGCAGCTCGGATTAGATCCCAACTTCTTGAGACATTCTCAGTTCAAACGTCCACGGACACGAATTACAGATGACCAGTTAAAAATCCTGAGGGCTTATTTCGACATCAATAATTCTCCAAGTGAAGAGCAGATCCAAGAAATGGCAGAAAAATCAGGTCTCTCTCAGAAAGTTATCAAACATTGGTTTCGAAATACTCTTTTTAAAGAACGACAGAGAAATAAAGATTCCCCATACAACTTCAGTAACCCTCCTATAACTGTTTTGGAAGATATCAGAATCGATCCACAGCCAACCTCTCTAGAGCATTACAAATCTGATGCTTCATTCAGTAAGAGGTCTTCTAGAACAAGGTTTACTGACTACCAGCTTAGGGTTTTACAAGACTTTTTTGACACAAATGCTTACCCAAAAGATGATGAGATAGAACAACTTTCCACGGTCCTCAATCTACCTACTCGGGTTATTGTTGTATGGTTCCAGAATGCTCGTCAGAAAGCACGGAAAAGTTATGAGAACCAGGCAGAAGCTAAAGATAATGAAAAAAGAGAACTCACAAATGAACGGTATATTCGAACAAGCAACATGCAGTACCAGTGTAAAAAGTGCAATGTGGTTTTCCCCAGGATCTTTGACTTGATCACACATCAGAAAAAGCAGTGTTATAAGGATGAAGACGATGATGCTCAAGATGAAAGCCAAACGGAAGACTCCATGGATGCCACCGATCAAGTGATGTATAAACATTGCACAGTCTCTGGTCAAACAGAAGCAGCCAAATGTGCTGCTGCACCTGCAGCCAGTTCTGGCTCTGGGACTAGCACACCTCTGATTCCTTCACCTAAACCAGAACCTGAGAAGAGCTCTCCAAAACCTGACTATCCCACAGAAAAACCAAAGCAGAGTGACTCCTCACCCATTTCTCAAGGCACCAAACCAGCCCTGCCCTTAGCATCCACTTCCTCAGATCCATCACAGGCTTCTACAGCTCAACCACAGCCACAGCCACCAAAACAAGCCCAACTAATTGGAAGACCTCCTTCAGCCTCTCAAACTCCAGTCCCTTCCAGTCCACTGCAAATTTCCATGACTTCTCTCCAGAACAGTCTACCTCCACAATTACTCCAATACCAATGTGATCAGTGTACCGTTGCCTTCCCAAATCTGGAACTCTGGCAGGAGCACCAGCACATGCACTTCCTTGCTGCTCAAAACCAATTCCTTCACTCTCCCTTCTTGGAAAGGCCTATGGATATGCCCTACATGATATTCGACCCTAATAATCCACTGATGACTGGACAGCTACTGAGTGGTTCTCTCACACAAATGCCACCTCAGACCAGCTCCTCCCACACACCAGCTCCTGCAACGGTTGCTGCTTCCCTTAAAAGGAAACTGGATGATAAAGAAGATAATAACTGCAGTGAAAAGGAGGGAGGGAATAGCGGTGAAGACCAGCACCGTGATAAGCGCTTGAGAACCACAATTACCCCAGAACAACTGGAAATACTGTATGAAAAATACTTGTTGGATTCCAATCCTACCAGGAAAATGCTTGATCATATTGCACGTGAAGTCGGGCTAAAAAAAAGAGTTGTGCAAGTCTGGTTCCAAAACACTCGAGCTCGAGAGAGGAAAGGCCAGTTCCGTGCAGTGGGTCCCACACAGTCTCATAAAAGGTGTCCATTTTGCCGTGCTCTGTTTAAGGCAAAGTCAGCATTAGAAAGCCACATTCGCTCTCGGCACTGGAATGAAGGAAAGCAGGCAGGTTACAGCTTGCCACCAAGTCCTTTAATATCAACAGAAGATGGGGGAGAAAGTCCACAAAAATACATTTATTTTGATTATCCATCTTTGCCATTAACGAAAATCGACCTATCAAGTGAGAATGAATTGGCTTCTACAGTGTCAACACCTGTTAGTAAAACAGCAGAGCTGTCACCGAAGAATCTTTTAAGCCCTTCTTCTTTTAAAGCTGAATGTTCTGAGGATGTCGAGAACTTAAATGCTCCCCCTACTGAGACTGTGTATGATCAAAATAAAACTGATTTTGATGAGACGTCATCAGTTAATACAGCTATCAGCGATGCCACCACTGGAGATGAGGGCAATGCTGAAATGGAAAGCACCACAGGAAGTTCAGGAGATGTGAAACCGGCTCTATCTCCTAAAGAGACCAAAACACTTGACACTTTGCCAAAAACAGCAACCACACCGACTGCAGAGGTTTGTGATGAAAAATTTCTCTTTTCTCTCACGAGTCCATCAATACATTTCAATGATAAAGATGGTGATCATGACCAAAGCTTTTATATCACAGATGACCCGGATGACAATGCTGACCGCAGTGAAACATCAAGCATAGCTGACCCGAGCTCACCAAATCCCTTTGGATCCAGCAATCCTTTTAAATCCAAAAGTAATGATCGACCAGGCCACAAGCGTTTCAGGACCCAAATGAGCAATCTTCAACTTAAGGTCCTCAAGGCTTGCTTTAGCGACTACCGAACGCCAACCATGCAGGAATGTGAAATGCTGGGGAATGAGATTGGTCTGCCCAAACGCGTGGTCCAGGTGTGGTTTCAAAACGCAAGGGCAAAGGAAAAGAAATTTAAAATTAACATAGGGAAGCCTTTCATGATCAATCAGAGTGGAACAGAAGGCACCAAGCCAGAGTGTACTCTCTGTGGGGTGAAGTACTCGGCCCGCTTGTCCATCAGAGATCACATTTTCTCCAAACAGCACATTTCAAAAGTGAGGGAGACCGTTGGAAGTCAACTTGATCGGGAGAAAGATTACTTAGCTCCAACCACTGTTCGACAGCTGATGGCACAGCAAGAACTTGATCGTATAAAGAAAGCTTCAGATGTGCTGGGCTTACCGGTACAGCAGCCAGGCATGATGGATAGCAGTTCCCTCCATGGTATCAGTCTGCCTGCAGCTTACCCAGGACTCCCTGGCCTTCCTCCGGTTCTTCTCCCTGGAATGAATGGCCCATCTTCCTTACCTGGATTCCCACAAAATTCAAACAGTAAGTCATTTGAAGGAGAGTCAATCTAGTTACTTAATATTATAGATCTAATCACAAAGAGCAGGTGTCATATTTGACATACAAATTTTATTGGCTGTAACAAATAACCAGAAAATAAGTTTATCTGGTAATATTTAGAATAATACAAAGTTGATTATGGTTGATTCCCAGAAACATGGTAGTTTTATCATTACATCGCTACATCTTTAAAATATTACATTTATATACTAATCTCAACAGATGGCATTCCAGCACAAACATATCATACAAATGTGAATCATTTAATAGTAATATATGATTGGTATCTTAATTTATAGTCTTTCCAAAGGGCAAGTTTTTGTTTTGTTTTGTTTCCTACCTCTCCCCCAAGTGCCTGGAAGCTCAAAAATTAAGAGCCCCCTAGCCACAGGAAGTTACTCACATTGTACCTAGTAGGTAATAAAGTTTATGTTTAAAGTTGCATGACGAAAAAGAATTTATAATTTAGTGGTGCCTCTGGTAGCGTAGCGGTTACGAATAGGGCTGCAAGCCACAAGGTCAGCAGTTCGAAACTACCAGCTGCTCTGCGAGAGAAAGATGAGGCTTTCTGCTCCCGTAAAGATTTACAGCCTCAGAACCCTGTACAGGGTCGCTATGGGTCGGAACCG
>NW_006408519.1:55803114-55808114 GCF_000296735.1 Chrysochloris asiatica
ATCTGTTATTATTGGTTATGCATACATTCATAGCTTTAGAAATAAATTAATATTATACCTTTACCCTCTCTCTACCTTCCCCTTCCTCAAACCAGGGTATATGATAAAGCATTAGCAATGCTGCAAGGCTGTTTGAAGCTATCCCAGATACTGAATTGTACTCAATACTCATCAAAATAAATGTCATTTGTGCAGGTTAGATTTAGTGAGTCAGTATGTTGTTGTTGTTAAGTGCCATCAGTCAAGTAAGTTCCAACTCATAGCCACCCTGTATAGGATTTCCAAGAAGCAGTTGGTAGATTTGAACCACCAACATTGTGGTTAGCAGTCCTTTGCTTATCCTCCAGCACCACACCAGGACTCTGTGAATCAGCATAGGTATCTAAATTGTATATTTGTTGAAAAAACTGAATATATTTTTCTAGACAATCACAAAGTCAAACATAGTCAAAGTTATATATATATCACTCAAAATAGATAAAAAGCATGTTTCTTGTAATTTCTTCTTTAAGTTTTATTTTCTAAAATAACAGTAATTTTATTCTTTATAGAAAGAAAATTTGACATTCTAAAGAGAATTCTATATAATTTGTTATATGACATAAATCTAGGGAATATCTAAGCACATACATAAAGCTTTCTTTTTCACATTCTGGACTTCTATGTAAATTTCAAACATTTTAATGCCATCCTGCTCTTACAGAAGACAAAATTGCCCTCATGATCTTAAGAAGGTATTCTTCTTTTCTTAACTTTTACCTTGGGAAACATGAACACAATAAATGATACCAAGTGGCTTCAAGTCACTGTTCAAGTCACTGTTAGTTCCTGGATGCCTTAGAAGGATGCAGAATGGGTCTTTACGTACCAGAAAAATTCTGCAATGCTTTCCTCTACCCTAACACCTCACACACCTCCAAGGTATTTTGGACATAGTTCTCTGGATATGTATGATCCCCTAAATATTAACATGTTTTGTTTCGGTCAAGTACAAGTATATTGAGAGTAATACAATAATAAGCAGTAGTTGATTTTTTTTTTAACTTATGGTGTTAGTTTTATTACTTTAAAGTTCCACTTTATATTTCATTGATTATTAATTGCCACATTGAAAACTGTCTTATGTGAGAAACCTCCTATGATCAGTTATATAAAATAGAGGGTTTCTGATACATTACATGGGCTAGGAACAATAGAACTCTCTGTGATTTTAATATAAGTCTGCTTTGATTAAAGATGACTGTTTTGTCACCACACTAAATAGTGGTCAGGCCTTACCTTGCACAATGGATCCTTTGTTCCACTTACCTTCTAGCTTGTCATACTCATACTGGTACCCCGGGGCCTATGTGAGAGGATGTGAGAAGGGAAGACAGAGCAAATGTTTATGAAATATTTAAACTAGACTGCTTTCTAAATCTTCACACCATAAATATACTTTATATCCTACCACAAAATATGGTTTATAACCATCAGAATTGCTGGGAAGATGTTGAAAGCAGACCATCCTCAGCTAGCAGTATCTTTTAAATGTCACAGGTACTGAGTAGCTCAGAGCTGTTGTAACCATTGCCTTACCAAATCAGACTGGAGAATGTAGTAAAGGTAAAAAGGTCAGTGAACATTGCAATTTACTGGCATCTTTAATTTCCCTTAAACTTGTCCTTTATTAATAGATTTTAAACATTAGCACAGTAGACATGTCAGTGGGGTCCCACTTGAGAGCCCATACTTCCAGTTCACATCCTTTTTAGGCTAATGTACCTATGGTGGGTAATGCTGAATACTGTAACCAGTTCATAGAGCAAAGCTGTGGGTCTCTATCTTTCTGTAATCATCTTGATACTGTATCATTTACCATCAAACAAAGATATATCTCTTTTGCAGTGTAGGAAACATAGGCATACCAGGTAGGTGAAATCAAGAGGAGAAAATGACTTCATTAGTAAAATATTTCTGTATATATTATGTATTCCTGCTTCCTGAAAAGTGTTGAACATCACTGCACATTATTGCTCATTTTTAAATAAAGTGAATTTTCTATTTCAAAAATGTCCACACTTTTAGTGTTTAGATGATAAATCAAAAGGGAAAAGTGGCAGAACATGAATTCACCTATACATGGAAACCCTTAGAAGACCTCAAAATTATGTTTTATTCTTCATGGCCTTCCCTTTTTTTTTTTTTTTTTTGGCATTTTGCTTAAGATGAATAGAAAAATTTAGTTTATACTTTGAAAGTGTTTATTTGTTATTTCATAAGTGTTTGAAAGTACTGCCTTACCCAATTTCCTTAAATGGAACTTCAGAACGGGTCACTTGTTCCCTCCCCGCCTCCTCTCACATTTCAATGCAGTATATACTAAGGAGCTCTGGTAGCATACAGGTTACGAACCATAAGGTCAGCAGTTCTAAACTACCAGCCTCTCCGTGGGAGAAAGAGAAGGCTTTCTGCTCCCGTAAAGATTTACAGCCTCGGAAACCCTGTACAGGATCGCTATGGGTCGGAACCGACTTGATGGCACTTAACAACAACAACATACTAGCTTACTTGGCATAAGTCTAAATAAGAGTAAACCCTTAAAAACGGTAACACAATTGTCTTTGGCACCAAGTATATAATTACATAAATTTGCCTTGAAAGTAAATTTTCCCTCTGGGAGTTCTAGATAAGATAAAATTTGGAAAAAAGGATCTGCCACATAAGGATACTTTAAGGTGGGCATTTTCTTCCATAACCTTACTTTGTGACTCGACAGCAGTTTTAAGAAAATAAAATGATGGCTGTTGTTCAGTGCTGTCAAGTCAGTTCCAACTCAATGACTGCGTATAGGCTTTTCAAGGAGTAGCTGGTAGATTTGAACTGCTGACCTTGTGGGTAGCAGTCAGGTGCTTATCCTACATTATCATACCAGCTGGGATGAGATTATTCACTTTTTTTTTTTCCCTCTAAGTGAAATGTCTCAGCAAATTTCTATGTGAAATAAAGAATGTGTCTTTAATATTATAATTCACTAACAGACATGGAAATTTGACATGTGTTTCATTTGGAGTTACCAAACTTACTCTGATGTTATTCTCTACAGTGATTAAGGTTCCATTTTTCTCTTCTGTTAGTATGTCAGGTTTTCAATATTTAAGTGGGCTATTGAACTTTTGACTACAGATTTTTACAGTTAGGTCTTTTAGTAGTGAATTCAATGAATCCAACTTGGTACTCTCATCTGTATCTCTTTTTCTAAAAATCTTACGTTAACACCTGTTAAGTTGTTAACACCTTACTATTCTAGAGGTTAAATTCCTGAAAAACACTGGTAGTTTTTAGAAGTCAGCGTTTCACAATCTTAAAATTTCCATTACTTCATTATTTGACTCTAGATAAAAATATGGGAGAATAGTGGGTCTAGAGAATAAGAACTGTACTGTGAACCACAAGAATGGTGGTTCGAGCTCACAAGCTGATCCATGGGCAACAGATGAGACTTTCTATGAGACAGTTCTCCTGTCCCACAGGGTCACTATAAATCGGAATCAGCTCAACAGCAGAAGGTGAGCGTGTTTTATTTGGTTTAAATCTACTACGGAGTCATATATTTCTCTGTAAATTCACCTAAGATCTCTAGAATTCAATTTTCTTATTTAAAAAATGGAATTTTTAGCATCAGTCCCTTTTCACCACTGAAGTTGGGTAGACTATTTGCTAGCATGATGGGAACTCTTTAGATGGCTCCTACAACTGCAGAAATTACTCCAAAGCCATCATGTAGAAGAGTTGGGTGTGTTAAGGTTAAAGAGAAAACGCCTGCAACAAGCTAAGGTTAAATGAGAGTAAGATGATAATAAAGGTCAAGGAGAAAGTGATATTGAGGACTTCAGTGTATCTCAAATGCTAAGCCTAAGAAAAGGTATCTCAGCTGGATAAAGGCCAATTAAGAAGCTAAAGTGCTTTTCTAGTTAAAGAAACTGAAGCATACAGTTTCTGTGCCACTTACGTCTCATTATTTTTAACACCCATATATCACCTTTAAAATAATGAGCTCTGGTAGCTCAGTGGGTTAAAAGTTGGGCTACCAACCACAAGGTTGACAGTTTGAATCTACCAGCTGTTCTTTGGGAGAAAGATGAGACTTTCTGCTCCCATTAAGAATTGCAGCCTCAGACGCCCTACGCAGGGCCACTGTGAGTCAGAACCAACTGCACAGCATATAAACACCACCATTCCCTTTAACATAGAGGTAAATCTTTGACTATTGCTAAAGGGTATTCGTAGAATCATTCCCTCAACAATCATGCACTTCTCATTTAGACTTCATCTTCTCTTGATTAATTCTCCCATCAACCCGCCAAGCCTGTTACAGTCCTTGTAGTGATCAGTTAGTCTTCAGCATACCCTTGTTCAAGAATGAACTACCATCAGTCACTCATTAGGCTTTCAGTCTGTTCCATTCATTACCAAATTTATTTGCCTCTAAAGAGCATCTTCAGGAAAGGCATAGACTTTTTACTATTCCATTTTCTAGCCTGTGCTATTCTTAGCCAACTACTCAGCTCATATAAAATGCCTTGTATTGGGTCATTTACCTATTGGGAGTCCTGGTGTGGTGCTGTGGGTTAATACACCTGTCTGCAAAGTCATTTAAACTGCAAGGTCATAGGTTCAAGCTCACCAGCTGCTCCTTGGAAACCTTATACAGAGTCACTATGGATCGGAACCAACTCTACGGCACTTAACACCAACAACTTTATATTGGGTACTTGAAACCAAACAAACATAATTTACATTGCTATTGTTGTTAAGTGCCATCGAGTCGGTTCCGACCCATAGCGACCGTGTACAGGGTTGCCGAGGCTGTAAATCTTTACCGGAGCAGAAAGCCTCATCTTTCTCCTGTGGAGCTGCTGGTAGTTTCAAACTGCTGACCGTAAGGTTCGCAGCCCGATTCGTAAGCCACTATGCTACCAGAGCTCCTTTAGGAACCTTATTCTGTCCCACATGTATCT
>NW_006408519.1:55815614-55824876 GCF_000296735.1 Chrysochloris asiatica
TAGAGCCAGAATTGAGTGTCAAGTGTATCTAAATCCAGAGTGCCACCTCCAGCTGTCCTGTGCATTTTAAAGGCCTTTCTTGTTAAGATACAACTTTTTACATTATATATGAATGCCTTGAACATGGTTGTGGATTCCAGACACCAGTAAAATTCCACATATGCAAGACTGTCGCAACTCTGAAGAAGCCTTAATGGAACACTAGATTAATGTTCAACGGCTAACCAAATGATTAGTGGTTCAAACCCACCAGCTGCTCGACAGGAAAAAGATCTGGCAATTTTCTGTAAAGATTAATTTTGGAAACCTTATGAAGCATTACTATCCTATAATTGCTGAGTTAGAGTAGATGAAAATGGGTTTGGTTTAGTTTTGCTAGACTGCCTGAACTCTGCTACCCCACAACTATCAAGACATATGAGTCTCCACATCTTCCAGTTTTCTCTTTTGTCCTAACCCATTATACATATGTTGCATTTCAGCCAAATCTGATTACTCCATTCTATAATAATAACATGTTTTAACTTATCTGGTCTTGGTACAGAATTTTTCACCTGCACAACTCAGATATGCAGAAACGTAACTTTCTTTTTCTCCAATAAACTTAATTTCTACTATAGGCTCACTTTCTGCTGAGGTTGAAGGAAATTAACAGAAGTCAAGTGGGAATGACTACATACGTGCAGGTCCCAGTGCAGAATAAATATGTGCACCCCAAGTTCAAAAGTTACTAAAATTCAAGATGGCAATAGCATAGATTCCTCCCAACGTCAATTCAAAATGCTTGTGGGAAAACTGGAATTAAAAGATAACGGAGTTTTTCCATAAGCTTTTTGATGCTCCCCACATATTTCTAATTTATAAATACACTCAAGGTACATTGGATGGACAAGATATCTAACCTTTGGTGTCTGCTTCTCATGATGCTACCTGCTGAGACCCAATCTTTCCACTCTTGATCACTGGTACAAGTAGATTGCCTCATTGTCACTCACTGATCCCTTCTACTTTCTATTGCTGCTCCAGGGCATAAAACAAAGACTCTGAGTCTAAACATAACTCTGCTCTCAAACCCTTGAATCTGTCTAGGAGTGTTGCCCCACTTCCCTCAGGATCTGGATTGGAGGAAACATAGGACATTATTTGTAAAGATTCACAACAGCTACATACTCTCATTCTACCTGATTCCCACTTTCTAGCCTGGTGAATCCTTGTTTAGGTCTACGTCCTGGGCATTTCATGTCTTATTCATGCTTTTTACTCCTCATAGGACTCCTGGTATGGCACTGTGGGCTAATGCATCAGACTTCAAAGTTGTTTGAACTGTAAGGGTGGTTCAGGCTCACCAGCTGCTCCTTGGAAACCCTATACTGAGTCACTATAGGTCAAAATCGACTCGATGGCACTTGACAACAACAACAACCCCTCACAGCTTGAATCCTCTACATTTACCCTCAAAGCTCAAGCTACTGACCCACAAAAACCAGGACAAAGTTTCCTTCTGTGTTTCTTATTCCTTTGGCATCCATTGAGGTAAAGACTATCCAGTAGAAAGGTTGTCCCAATAGAAAAGAAATGCTGAAAATGGTGTACGGATAGGTTGATCAAAGAAGAAAAATATCGATTGGCATTTTAAATACTTTATCCCACGGTGATCAAGAATGTGCATATATGAAACCCGCAGTGAGTATTGAACACGCCACTTCTTTAGGCACTCTATCCCATATTTAGAAATGCCTCTTGGTATCTCAAACCTCACTTTTCAAGTATCTTCAACCTTTAGATAATTTAGAGTATTTTCGAATATACTGCTTGTTATTGCTGTTATTGATGTTGTTGTTGTTGTTGTTAAGTACCGCGGAGTCGGTTCCGACCCATAGCGACCCTGCACAGGGTTTCTGAGGCTGTAAATCTTTACGGGAGCAGAAAGCCTCATCTTTCTCCCGCGGAGCGGCTGGTAGTTTCGAACCGCTGACCTTAAGGTTCACAGCCCGATTCGTAACCACTACGCTACCAGAGCCCCCTGCTATTATTAAGTACTGTTAAGTCAGTTTTGACTGACAGCGACCCTGTAGAAGGTTTCTGCGGAGTGGATGGAGAGTTTGAACCACTGATCTTGAGGTGAAGCGCTTATCCTATGGCACCACCCCAGGACTCCAATACTGCTATTAATAATATAACAGTCCATCATTATAAATACAGTGATAAAAGTTAATGCTTAAATAGTGCTTATTATATATACATTCCCTTGTTCTAAAGGCTTTATGTACACTAACCCATTTTCATGAAACAATTCAGAACACTTGGTATAAGGACTTCCTGTGCTTTGGAAGGAGCGCTGGACTGTGATTGGAACTTAAAGCTGGTCACATCCTCAGAGCTTCTGTCCTCAGGCTCATCAGCAGCCTACGAATCCTTGATAGAAATAATTTCCCATTTTGCCAAAGGAGAGGAACTGAATTACACAATCTCCTGACGTTCATTCCAACATTAATATTTATGATGGAAATTTTGTGATATTCGTAGTCTCTTTAATAATCATTTATTCTATGCATAGCTAAGAAAATAATTATGCCAAGAAATAACTATTCAACTATTTCAACAGTCAGTTTCCTAAATCAGGGCTGGGTTGGTAGGGATACAGGGAAGGCAACAAGAGGGCAGCAAATATTAGACACATATGGGAAGGAAGCAGGACTGGAGCTCTCTAGACTGGCACCCCTCTGAAAATAGCCCCAGGCAACAAGTTCTCCTGGGGCTGGAAAGCTCCCATTGCCCCAGGATCACTCCCCCTGGTAGAACAGCTTAATGGAGATTGTGTTAATGCACCAAGGGAGGGTGAACTTTACTTCCTAATCTGCACTTTTCACTCAGCTGCAATTGCACGGCAGGCATCTCTTCATGAAGTAAACATGAAAATGAATTGTTCCCTGCTGTGAATAAGTCTGTACTTGATGTGTGTGAATATGTTGAGGACAGGGAGAGCTAAAAGGTCTCTTTTAAGTGGTAGAAGATGAAATCTGGAGTTGTGTCCTAATAACACACTGTGGACATGATTTGAAGACATGCCTGGTTTTCAGAAGTTGGTACAGATACACCTAAGTTCTTCCTTATGAAACAGATATTTGAGACTCTGTTAAGGGTGAGATAATGGGGTGTCTCAGTCATTCACTGATTTAAAATGCACTAGGATCACAGCAACAACAAGAATCTGGACATTTCTCTGGTGATTTGATTTTATGACTATATAGAACTATAACCTTGGGAAATATGACCATACTCCAGTGTGCCCAGGACCACCATGGCTTCTGTCTGATGTTTTGAAATACTAATTATTAATAGCATCTCTGTTGATCTTGAAAAGAATCCTAATTTGGTGAGTAAGTCAAATGCTTACTTTAGGGTGAAAGGGATGAAACAAGGTGCCAATGTCATTTAGGCTAAGCTACAGGTGTGGAGTCTGGGTATGGTGCTGTGTGTTAATGCGCCAGACTGCAAAGCCATTTGAAATGCAAGGTTAGTAGTTCAGGCTCACCAGCTGCTCCTTGGAAACCCTATACAGGGTCGCTATGGGTTGGAACCGACTCAAGAGCACTTAGCAACAACAGGTATGATGCTGTGGGTTAATGTAAGGAACTGCAAAGTCGGTTTGAAACGCAAGGTCGTCAGTTAAAACTCACCAGGTGCTCCTTGGAAACCCTATACAGGGTCACTATGGGTCAGAACCAACTCGATGGCACTTAGCAACAACAACAACAACAACAACACACTGTGCTTAAGGAACTCTAGCAGCACAATGGTTACGTGTTCAACTTCTAACCAACAGATTGGTGGTTTAAACACGCTCCCTGGGGGAAAGATCTGGTGATCTAGCCTATAAAGATTACAGCCTAAAAATCCAGACACCTAGGGTCATTCCACCTACTACACAGCACATAATAACAACAACAACAAGGGTCACTTTGAGGTGAAGTTCCACTCGAAGGTACCCAACAACAACAAACTACATTAATACTCAAATGTTTGTTCAACTAGGTGTAATTTGATCATAGAAATGTGTCATCATCATCCATTTCTGTTCCTTCTTTCTCTGATAATTGATTTATCATTTGAATTTCAAGTACATTTATCACTGACTTTGGTGTTTGCTCTTTAAATTCCCACCCATTAACCCAGATTATCATCATTCTTTTAAAGACAAATGCATATCCTGACTTCCTGGCCTAATTCAAGTTAGCCCTAAGCATTTGTCTGATTGCTGTAACAACCACAAACTTTCAATGGATTACATCAAAATAAACTACATTTTCCATTTACACAACAGTTCTACATGAGGGTTCTTTGCCCAGAGGTTTTTCTGGGCAATTGTTTTCAAAACCAAGGCTCAAGGATTTAGGTTGTGACTCCTAGGGTCAGTAAACCCTTTCAGTCAGTCTCTGTTGTTTTTGCTGTCAAGCGTGGACAAGTGGTTGGTGGATTTGAAAGGCTAGTCTTGCAGTTAGCAGTCTAGTGCTTATCCTACAGTTCCACACCAGGACTCCTTTGTTGTTGTTGTTAAGTGCCGTGGAGTCAGTTCTGACCCATAGCAACCCTGGACAGGGTTTCCGAGGCTGTAAACATTTACGGGAGCAGAAAGCCTCATCTTTCTCCTGCGGAGCACCTGGTAGTTTCGTACTGCTGACCTTGAGGCTCGTAGCCCAATTCGTAAACACTACACTACCAGAAAGGAGCTCTGGTAGCATAGTGGTTACGAATTGGGCTGCGAACCTCAAGATCAGCAGTTCAAAACTACCAGCTGCTCCGTGAGAGAAAGATGAGGCTTTCTGTTCCTATAAAGGTTTACAGCCTCGGAAACCCTGTCCTGGGTTGCTATGGGTCAGAACTGACTCCACGGCACATAACAACAACACTACCAGAGCTCCTTACCAGGTCTCCTAGTGGAGGAAAAAAGAAAACAAGAGAGAAATGGAAGACACACCTAGAAGTCGTGTGCATCACTTCCGCACCATATTCTATTGACCAGCATCTACAAAGGTCCCTTAACACCAGTCTATTTTTCATACAAGAAAAAAAGAAAACAGAGCTTGGTTTGAAATTCTAGTAAAGTCTGCCCTTCTGTTCATAAACTATCCAATTCATTTGTTCTCCCACACAGAAAACCAAAATTCCAGATCCATTACTCCCAAGTTGATTTCAACACAGAGTAGAACTGGTGCATAGAGTTTCCAAGATTGTAATTGTTATAGAAGCAAATTGCCACATATTTCCCCCACAGAGTGCCTGGTGGGTTCAAGTAGATTTAAATGGCCAACCTTTTGGTTAGAAGCCAAGAAACCACTTTGCTATACATGGTGTTAGCACTTGTGGAGCCGATTCCAACTCGCAGAGATCTATCTGTACAGGGTATCTGATACTGTAAATCTTAACAGGAGCAGAAAGTCTCATCTTTTTCCTGTGGAATGTCTGATAGACTCGAACTCTTTACCTTGCAGTTAGCAGCCTAGCTCATAATCCATTATGCTACCAGGAATCTTAGAAAATGTTAAGTTCTGGGCGATCAGCCCCATCCAGTTCCTGTATTTAGCAGGGTTTCTGAAGGAAGAACAGTTCTCCACATTAGATACAGATATAACCCTGTGGTCCAATGTCACATGAAATATAAAAGGAAATAAATTATATACAACCCCCCCCCCCCACACACACATACACACTAGCTGTTCAATATACAAAAGAGAAACGGGAGAAATAGCCACAAAAACCTATTTGGAAAGAGATATGAAGCAGTCACTGGCTCTCAGCAAAGATGAAATCCTGCTACATAGACATCCTGAGTACCTGGCAAATGGGGATGCTCCTTCAATAGACTCTCATTCTGTTCTTGTGAAGAAATGTCCATGTCCATTGTTGTTTGTGACATATGACTTTGCCCTTAAGGAGACTCACCCTCGAGACTATCATTTTCCGTAGCCACATTTGAAGAGGATTTGGGGATATATGCTTTCTTTGGGGGATACATAGCTTTCTTAACTTGTTATCAATGGCTCATTTTGGCAGGACAATTTACTCAAAACTTTGATAGCTTTCTGATTTGTGTGCGCTCAGTCAGTTCAATGTGCCCTTTTATTTTCTACATATAAATCTTAAGCCTGTTTTTTTTGTTGTTTGTTTGCTTTCTAACCTTTGTTCTCAACCCATATATTTTTCATTTACTTAAAAGCTCTAACTCTTTTCTACCTTTGAACTTACTCGTGGATACTTCAAGGCAATCTGAACCAAAATGTTTATGTAGAAATTAATTATTCTATTATATTTTACAAGGATGAGTATTGATACATTTTTTTTTGTTTTGTCTCAAAATCACTATCATATACCTTACTGTTTGAGATATAGACATAGATTTTCCAACCAAGTAAAATCACAAGTTTCTAGTTTCTATTTCATTTTTGCTTGCAATCTGTCTGATTTCTTCCTCAGCTCAACTCTTTTTCGTGACATTTTGTTAAGACAACCAATAAACCAACACTTTCTAACACTCTGTTTCTTCTCAACTATTTCAACTAAAACTAAGGTTATTAGGCAAGTCTACTTGCCAATTAGGGAGTGGAGTGGCTCCATAGCATATGTACTGCAGTGAAAGCCACAAGGTCAGTGATTCAAGTCACCCCACAGGGGCAAGTTGAGGTTTCCTGCTCCTGCAGACCTAAAAAGTCTCAGAAACCCAACACAGGATTACTATGAGTTGGAAATGACTTGGCAGCATTTAACAACAACAGAAAATTATTGTTGGTAATGGTTTATCAAATATTCTGTCATTGTATAACATAGGGAACCCAGCTTCTTCTGGTATTTCATTTCTCATTGCCCACTATCTGACCATTGTACAAATGCTCTATAATTTAGGCTATTGTTACAACAGCATCCAATTTGATGCTACCCATTCCTGAGGTTAATTAAAAAATACTTGTTACTGTTATAAACAATCACTACATTTAGGAGCAAAAAAGCTTCTTGTTGTGAATGGAATGAAGGTTTACAGACAAGAGCATCAGTTTTACATTTAACAAATCACACACTTTGTTTCATCTCAATGATTGCAATCCCCTCCATGCAACAACAGTTATCCTACTTTCTCCCTTAACCACTACATTTTAGTGCTTGACACGATTAGAGGTTTGTTTTCCATTTACACATCAGATCCTGATCAGGTGACTCATCCAGGGTCTCTCTTCAGGGATTTAGTATATTTCTCTTTTGTGTTCCTGTCATCTTCTGGACACTTACAATCCTTTCTTTCCAAGTTTTGTGGGTGAGTGTTTTAGAATCAAGCCTACACTGTAGGAGTCAGATCTGGAATAGATTTTTTCACTTCTGCCTACCTTCCATTGGCCAGAATTGACCTAAATCACACCCACTTAACAGCCAAACAAAGCAGTGCTGTCGAGTTAAGTCCCACTCATGGTGATGCCATGTGTGTCAGAGAAGAACTGCTGATAAGCAGAACACAGTTAAGTTTTGCACTGTGTGTCGAGGTAGTAAAGGAAGCTGAGTGGTCAGTTACCAGTCTATTGTTTCTCATCTCCAAACTGACACTTTGATGCTTGTTCTGCCATAATGGATTAGAGACCCTAAGCTTTTCTTCTGAACAGTGAGCATAACATAACACTTTGTCAGTAGTGGGGGGTGTAAACACTCTGCAGTCAGGAGAGCATTTCTCTTCTTATATTTCTAATTTTGTTTTTCTTGGTCTTGCTGCACGGTCTCTTGGTCCTTCCATGTTGTGAACACATAGATCCTTAGTGATCTTGCTGCTACAGTGCAGGGCTGATGGCTCTTTCTGTTTCATATGAAGCAGTATTCAAGTTCCTTTATACACCTATCCACCCACCCTCTGCAGCTCACTTGTACTCTGGAATATTGTTTTCTCTTTTCCCAGTGAGTGTGGATCAACTCTGACCTAGGAAAGCCAGTATATTTCTTCATTATCCATTGGACTGCAAACACAAATGTTAAGCATTAAAATGTCATAGTTCAAAATAAGGTATTTGCAATGACGAAGTCATTGATCTTGTAAAATTCTCTCATGATCTTTGGCATCATTTCTATCATCAAGACCATATTTTCCAATCACTGATCCTTTTTTTCTAACTTTTACATTCCAATCAATGCATCTTGATTGCATGTTTAATCAATTTCAGCAAGAAGTTGGTAGAATTCTTCAATTTTATCATCACTGACTTCAGTGGTTGGTGCGTAAATTTGAATAATAGTCATATTAACTAGTGTTTCTTATAAATGTGTGGCTATTATCCTATCACAGATAGCATTGTACTTCAAGTTAGATTTTGAAATGCTCTTTTTGATGAATTAAATGCTATTTCTCTTCAATCTGCTATTACCAGCATAGTAAACCATATGATTGTCCAATTCAAAATGACCAACACCCATTCATTTTAGCTCACTATATGCCTAGGATATCTTTGTGTGTTCCATTTAATTTTTGATGATTTCCAAGTTTCCTAGGTTCATACTTTCACGGTCTGATTATTAATGGGTATTTTAGCCATTTCTTCTTATTTTGAGTTGTGCTCCATCAGCAAACAAAGGTCTCGAAAGCTTTGTATCATCTACCTCACCAAGGTCAACTCTACTTTGGGGAGATAGCTCTTCTCCAGTCATATTTGAGTGTTTTCCAACCTGAGGGTTTCATCTTTTGGCACTATATTGACCCTGTTTCAGTGCTATTTATAAAATATTCAGTGATTAGCCATTCAGAAGTGGTCTACCTTTCATTCTTCCTAGTCTGTTTTTTTAGGTTGAAAAGCTCAACTGAAACCTGCCCATCATGTGTGATGTTAGCATTTAAGATACTGGTGGCATAGCTTCCAGTATCACAGCAGCACACACGCCACCACAGTCGAACAGACAGACAGATGAATGGGAGACATTTAGATACGGTTTTCCCTATCATAATTTAATATGGTAAACTTCTGTTAACAATCACTACACAGTTTTTCCTTCTGTTTGAACCAGTACTGTTAACTGGATGTTATGAGAACATAACAGTTTTTGTCCTAGTCTGAGTCACACACATGGGCTACAGACTGTTTCTATAAAATAAAGCATATTTCATGGAGAAGAGGACTGCAACCTGGATTGTCTGATTCTAAATCACTATTAGGGATCAGAAGTGGCATAGATTGTGACAAGTAAAAGTTTTAGTAAAAAAAAATTCAAGTACAACAACAGTATTATTTCTAAAAAA
>NW_006408519.1:55825849-55828526 GCF_000296735.1 Chrysochloris asiatica
GTTCCCAAAGAAAAGTATTCAGGAAAATAAAACAATTTATATGCCACCAAATATAAGGGGCCCTGGTGGTGCACTGGCTTAAGCATTGGACTACTCATGGAAAGTTCAGTGATACAAATCCACCAGCTGCTCTTTGAGAGAAAGGTGAGGCAGTCTGCTTCTATAAATATTTACGGCCTTGAAAAACCCTAGGGAACAGTTCTACCCTGTTCTATAGGTTTGTTATGAGTTGGAATCGAATCTATGGCAGTGGGTGGGTTGGTCTAGATATAGCATAAATCATTATTATGTTTAAAAGATAGAAAATATATTATCTGGATAATGCCAGGTTTATCATATGTAAATATGATACACATATTTAAATAGTTTTTCCTTATCCATTTTTCTCTGCAAGTAATTTGTTAAATTGGAATGTAATTCACATACCTTGGATTTCACACTTAAAAAGTGTACAATTTAGTGTTGTTTTTTTTTTTTATCATATTCAAAAGTTAGGTGCTATTACCATTATCTCATTTCAGAACATTTAATCAACCCAAAAGAATCTCTGTACCGATCAGTAATGACTACGCATTCTTCCCTCCTCTCAAGCCCTACCAACCACTTCTCTACTTTTTCTTTGTATTGATTCATCTATTCAGGACATTTCACATAAATGCAGTATGTGGCCTTTTGTATCTTACTACTTTAACGTAACCTTTCGAGGTTCATCAATGATGTAGCCTGTTTTATGTAAAGTCTAATGTACAGTTTGATAATAATGATCATATTCTCTGCTACAAATAAAAACTATAGTAATAATGCTACAACAGCCAATTGGTTTTCACTTTAGGAAAGGGAATAATTATGAGGAGGAAAATGAAAATCGTATGTTTTATGAAATTCTAAATGTGAGCAAATAAAGAAAGCAAAAGGTATCTCTAATCCTGCCTTTTAAATTTTCTCTCATAGGATACTGCTACTAATAATCAACACTTACATAACACTTCAGAATTTCAACACATTTTTAAATATTGAATGCCAAAGGTAACACCTACTGCAGGAATTATATGCTGTGCTTTCATTCTAGGAGACTGCAGGAATAGTATAAATAGTACTACCTTTTTTTTTTTTTAAGTTGTTATTATCACACATCCTAAATATATGTTAATAAAACTTATAGTGTTTCTGCAAAATACGTCTGTGAATAGAGATTTGTAATAAAATCACATAGGAGTTTTCTACTTGCTTCTTTTACTAAAAATCTTTAAGTTCAAGATTAATTATGAGTATTCACTCACTATATGGGCAACATGACCTAATTAAAATTTTTTGTTCTATAATCTAAGAAGGAAGATGAGATGTGATTTATAATGCTTTCATTTCTTCTGAGATGTTAAAATGCTATTTCCAAGAAGTTATAAAATTCTAGCAAATGTTTAGTAAACTTTTGTGCAGTGGTGGTGGTGGTTGGTGGTTATGTGTGCTGTGGAGTCGGTTCTGACCCATAGCAACCCTGAACAGGGTTTCTGAGGCTGTAAATTTTTAAGGGAGCAGAAAGCCTCTTCTTTCTCCTGCGGAACAGGTGGTAGTTTTGAACTGCTGACCTTGAGGTTAGCAGCCTGATTCGTAACCACTATGCTATATATATATGGTTGTTGTTGTTAAGTGCCATCAAGGCGCCATTAATACCCATAGCGACACTGTATAGGGTTACCAAGAAGCAGCTGGTGAGCTTGAACCATCAACTATGCAGTTCAAACGACTTAGCCCACAGTGCCACACTATATATGGTAGGAATATTATTATAACTAGAGAAAGGGACGACGGCAGATTAAGTGACTTGTCCAAGGAGACGCAATAAATCACAAGTGGGCCTGGGAACAGCGATGCAGGTTAATGCGCTGGGCAGCAAGCTTGGTTTGAACCTCAAGGTCAGTGGTTAAATCTCACCAGCTGCTCCTTGGAAACCCTATACAGGGTCACTAATGACTACAACAAAAACAACCTGGGACTAATTCTTTGTTTTCTATCTTTCCATTAAGGCCGTTGTCTATAAGAACATGTGACTTTTCTGAGCTCCTGCACATTTCCTCATTAACTTACAGCTAATTGTCATGCTTCATAAGGCTTTTTTCCAGACACATATATATAATCTTAAATACAATTTCTCAGACAATGAGAATTAAAGAAATCCACTATCAACAAAGACCAGAAAGAATCTATCCACAAAATATAGGAAACCCAGTAGCATAGACTGATAACTTCCCTCATAATTGATACAAGACTAATACATGGACTAGTTTACTAACCTTATTACTGGGGACCAATACATAAATTTCAGTTCTAGTGTGGTTCTGTATGATAAGCACTGGTCTACTAATCAAAGGTTGGTGGTTCAAACCCACCATTTATTCCTTGGAAACCCTATACATGTCATTATGAGTCAAACTACTTGATGGCACTTAGCAACAATACCAATATATAAATATGCTGTTTTAATAATAATTATTATTATAATTATAAAAGAGCTCTGGTAGCGTAGTGGTTATGTTTCGGGCTGTGAACCTCAAGGTCAACAGTTCGAAACTACCAGAGGTTCCACGGGAGAAAGATGAGGCTTTCTGCTCCTGTAAAGATTTACAGCCTCGGAAACCCTGTGCAGGGTCGCTATGGGTTGAAACCGACTCCACGGCAC
>NW_006408519.1:55828896-55830578 GCF_000296735.1 Chrysochloris asiatica
GTAGAAAGCCTCATCTTTCTCCCGCGGAGCGGCTGGTAGTTTCGAACCGCTGACCTTAGGTTCGCAGCCCGATTCGTAACCACTACGCTACCAGAGCTCCTAAACATTACATAGCATCTCTATTTTCAACATATACTTGAACAAACTGTGTTTACTAAATTGTTTATGTAACATTTCAATCCCCATTTGAAAATAAGGAAAATAGACATTTTACACGTGCACACATTTTCTTTAGTGAAAACTGAATGGAATAATGTAGTTAAAACACTTACCTTAGTATCAAGGGCATAGTAACTAATGAAGAAGTTATAACTAACAGATTTAGTTCCTCTCTGATTTAGCAACAATGTTGTAAAGTGGCTTATAGTCAGGTTTTATAGGTGAGGAAACTGAGGCTAAAATAATCAAATTTCTTACTGAAAGTCAGAAAAATTGTCCTGAAATAGATAAACCATATCCAGGATTTCCTCTTTATTGTGTGTGTATGTGTGTGTGGTTTCAAAATAGATACATGTTTAATGTAGAAACTTGTTCAACAAGATTCTTGTTCAACTCTAAAAATATACAGAGAAGAAAACAATGATTTATAAACCTTATATTTCATAATCTACAAACAAGCAAAATATAAAACTCACCGAGGAGAGAGGCGTGGCATGATGGCAGCTAGGTTGGAGGTGCAGTGAAGTTCTCCCTCAGCAATACCACATAATACCAGGCAAAACAGATCCAAGGCAGAGCTCCAAAACTCGGAACCACAGAGATAGGAGTATTTTGAAGGCTTATAGATTGTGGAACTTGAAGCTGAAGCAAAATATTGCATACTTTTGAATCCACCAGGCTGGGCGTGGAGGGCTGGAGCCGACATCTTGGGTGAGACCAAATGGCGAGACCCAACAGGGTTGCAGAAAAACGCCATGGGGACCTTGGAGCAAAAGTAGACAATACACTTAGTCAGTTTTGCTTTGTTCTGAGTTTTTTTTCTTTTTTCTTTTTTTTTTTGGTATCTGGTCATTGCACACCCAACCTTTTGCCAAGCTCCATTCTGGTGACTAGAGGGGGAGCCTGTGCAACTGGACACCCCTCACCCTCACCACTGGTGGGTTGTTCTGCCACGCATGAGCACAGATACTCAGCAAAAGAGCAGGCCCTGAAGGGTTTTTGCTTTCTTTTCTTTTCTTTTTTAATATGGGAAAGGGCATGACAGGGCTGTGGAGAAGGAAAGAGAGTTTAAAAACAAAACAGGCCAAAAATTAAATTAAAGCCTGAGGTATACAGCATAACACCCAACACTGGCATCTTGAAATCGCTCAGGCAGCTTTGAAAGCAAGAAGCTGAAGAGAGGACATTAAAGTTATACTCATATTATGCTACAGATTTTTTTTTCTTCTGCGCTCCCTTCTCTCCCTTTTCTGTGATTAGAGATTGCAATATTCAGGCTAGTTTTTTGTTGTTGCTGTTTTTTGTTTATTTGTTTTTTATGTGTGTGGTTTTTTTTTTTTTTTCTATCTTTGGAGGACTCTTGCTCTCCATATATTACACAAGAAGAGTCAGCAACTGGTGACATATAGTGAAGCTACAATCACACTCTATAAAACACCAAAATCCAGACAAGAACCAATACCAACTGCCATATACCAGGAAACAGACAACACCTGTGAAAGTTACTCTGAGTTAAGCAATAA
>NW_006408519.1:55836342-55844074 GCF_000296735.1 Chrysochloris asiatica
ACAGCCTAAGTGCCCATCAACTGAAGAATGGATAAACAAACTGTGGTACATACACACAATTATGCTACCTTGAAAAATAACAAGGAAACTGCAAGCCACCACCTAACATGGAAGAACGTTGAGGACATTATGTTGATTAAAATTAGTCACAAAAGGAGAAATACTGCATAGGACCACTACTGTAAAAGACTAAGAAAAAGAAGGGGTGGATTCTTTGCTGGTTGCTGGGATGTGGGGGTCGGGTGAGGTTAGGAAGGAGAAGGTGGAGCACAGGGCAAGGAATAAGCACAGGATAGTTTGGGTGCTGGGGAAGGGGGCAATATACAAGAAAGGAGAGGGGAATGGAAGAACTAAGTAGATGGGAGAACAATTAGGTAGGTTTGCATGAGCTAAGTGGGACAGAGGTAAATAATGATGTATGCACAACCTTGGAACAACAGGGCTCTGGGATACAGAGATTGAGACGTGGTTGGAATGGGGAAAAGGGGGGAATAATATTAAGATGCTTGGCTGTCTTTTGAATCTTGGCTTTCCTTACATAGCATTATAAAATACACACTGGAGGGGAAGAGAAAGGAACAGCCAGAAACATCACCATAGAAAGTTTGTAAGTATATCTTCTGCCTATAACTAATTGGAATACCTAAAATGGGGCTACAACATGCTCAGTGAAGGAGGCTTCCTGCAGAGCCTCTCCATTACATAAAACTATAGGTGGAAGCCTGAACCACATCCAGATCTTCAGAGATGGGAAATTTCCACTTGAAAGGACATGCAGACCAGCCTGGAGAGGCTAGATCAGAAGATACTTCTTGAAAAAAAAAGACCTACAGGAAAAATACAAAGCAATAGAGGCCAACTGACTACAGGAACAATAAAGTTGCTTGCTTGCCCAGGAGACATCAAGGCAAGTGGTCGGGTCCCCTCAGTGTAAACCCCCTTCCAAGGGAATACACGCTCTGATTGGTGGCTACGCTCTCATCAATAAGGGGAAGTGAAGGAAAAACAGCAATAAAGTGGCGAGCTAATCCCAACAACGTTCAACAGACTCCTGTGAACCCAGGTGGAGACCTGGTTGGCCAGCCGTGTGGCAAGACCTGTGCCCAGAGTCAGTGACATAACCACTGAGGACTAGAAAGGAGAGTGAAGCATCCAGCTGATAAGAAGAGAGGGCATATGCACAAGAACACCCATACATGCAGATAATACCCACTTGACCTGGCTTCAGTGACTGGATGATCAGAGCTCAACCAAAAAAAGATAGAAGAGGGAAAAAAAAAGTAATCTGATACAATTTGATGAATTTGACCTACACCTATGGATGCAGTAGCTCAAAAGAGAAAACAAATCCTTACAGCAAGGATCATTCCCACCCCCTCCACACACAGAGTAGACAGGGATGGGCAACTTGGACATTGGCTACCCAAATTGGGGGTGGGAGCTACAAAGGCAAGAAGTGACTGGCTTACAAGCTTTCAAGAGGGAACCTAGATCCAGAGGGTGTGGAGGAAGGTAGAATCTCCACTGAGAAGTATCCAATCTGTCTAGGCGGGAAGATGAAATGAAATGCAGATAGGTCTCTTGTGATACAATAGAGAATAATTGTTATCAGGACTGATTGGAAATGTAAAGGTAGACGTTTTATAGCAAGGAGGGAAGTGAATAACATTTCAGTCTAGGAGCGGAGGTCCCTGGGACCATCAGTGAAGAAGAGCGGAGAGCGGGACCCTATCCAGAGAAGCAATGCCAGAGACGGAGGCAGAGATGATGTGGAGAAATGGAGCTGCTGGAGACTTTAGATCTAGAGAGGGGGACGGGCTGTGTGCTTAGGACCAGGGTGCAGGCTTGTAGTGTATAACTTTTGATTGGTTGATGATGCATGGAGGGGATTGTAACCATGGCAATGAAATCCTATATGATAAAATCAATGTAAAACTAATGTTCTCCCATGTAAACTATCAAATAATTCACAATAAAACATAAAAAAAAGAAAAAAAGAAAAAAAAAAAAACCTTACCGGGGAAATATTATATAAAAGAATGATTATATCAGGTGACTTTTCCACCAATATGAAGGTAGACAGACTCAGGAGACGCCATAATCTGAGAAAGAGTTTTGGACTAGCACTTGGGAACCTTCACTGGGAGGTTTCTTTCTTGTTCTTGACTTGTTAAATTTAACATACTTCAAGAGTCAAGAGGAATCTTGAGACACCACACATTCTAGATGCCAAATTGTCTAGTGTGCATGTACATTACGCAGTACTACTCAGGAGCCTAAACTTCCTCCAGCAGGGTAGTCTCTGAGGCCAGACAGAGAGGAGTTAAAGGAGGCTAGGGTGCAGGACAGCTGGAGATAATTACCTACAATCAAAGGACATGCAGAAAAGCAGCAGGAACAGCAGGGTGAGGTGTTCTGCCTGGCTAGATTATAGGAGTCATCTGGACAAAGGCAACTAGGCTTAAATACTAGTAAGGGAATTTTGCACTGTTTGATCTTATTTTAAGACCTAAGAAAGAGACTGTGATTGGTTTGAACCGGTTTAAAAGCCCAAAGGTAGACATTCCTGCCATAAACAGCTTAACCTCTCTTGTCCTGTAAATGGCGATGTAGGAAGGATATGTTAGGGCCTAGAGGGCTTTGTGCATTAAACACAAGATCAGGTTTTACTTCTAAAATTTTGAAGGATAAATTTGTACTCTTGTTTTCCAACATAAACAAGTAGTCTAAAAACCTGTACATCTGACGTTCTTTGTATCCTTTTTCCTAAGATCCCTTGACTTTCAACTTTTTTTAAGTGAATTCACTTTTTCTGCAGTCCTAAATTATATTTTAACAACTGTCATTTTCCCTTTTAGGTCCAAGATTCATGAGGCAAATAAATATTTCTTCAGTGAGAGAGTACATTGTAGCCAGCACTATTTTAAGGAGATATCAGATCTCTGAAGTCTCTAAATTGGATTTTCTTCTCAGATACATATTTTTCCCATTTAATAACATGTATAAAATGGATTCACTGCATTATATTCAGTACCTAAACCCTGACTCTTGAAAAAACTTTTTCTTGAAGAACTCTGTTTCAAAACTATGATGGTTCTTTTTTTTTTTTTTTTTTTTTGATTGATTTATACAGTTAAGAAATAAGCTCTAAAACTTGACAACATTGGGTGTACTTTATCAGGTTACTACAGAATTAAGTATACCAAGCAACTCGAAAGAAAGGATGATTATTTCAAAGCCGATGGCACTCGATAAAATGGAAAAACACCTCATGTACAATTGCCTGTGGCCAGACTATTATAAAAGCATAAATGATAGCCTTTTCATTTATGACACAGAATTTGTGGGGGGCAAGTTTCCATGGTGGAAAGCAGAAACTTTTATACACAAAAACAAAAAAACACTACCAGAAACTAAGCCAGGCCTGATATGATCATGTTTCTCTCTTCCTTAGAAAATTGTCAATGGTTCCCCATTGCTTAGCAGATAAAGTCCAAATGCGTTAGAATTCACAGTACTTTGCTGTATGTTTTAGATCAATCTATGCAGCCTCTTCTTCCTTTCCCCTCCATTGCTTATATGCTCAGTGCTCTGTCTAGCATTCATACATGTCATTTTCATCATTTGCATTCCTCCCTTTTACTTTGTTGTTGTTAAGTGCGGTCGAATCGACTCCCATCCATAGCAACCCTGTATAGGGTTTCCAAGGAGCAGCTAGTGAGCTTGAACCACCAACCTTGCAGTTCAAACAACTTTGCAGTCTGATGCATTAATCCACAGGGCCACACCAGGACTCCTTTTACTTTGGGTCCTATTATATACTTAATTTTGAATATTCTATTCTATTTTCACAACCTGGGAATGTTCTACTCAGGCTTAAAGACCTGCCTTCAAAATCTGGTTAGTCCTGAGCCAATATCCTCAACAAACAAAATCCCATGGTTTACCTTCACTCACCTCAGAGTTTCAAACTCACCCAAGGATCCTTGGAAATACTTTACACGGTTGCTATGAGACCAAACTGACTAAATGGCACTTAACAACAACTGCAACACCTGAAGAATAAGTTTAGCCTTCATTAGCGTACCCAACTTGTTGTTTTTAATTGTGCTGTATACGGTTTCCAAGGAGCAGCTGGTGAGCTTGAACCTCTAAACTTGAGGTTCAAACTGACTTCGCAGTCCAGCACCACACCAGGACCCCAGTGTACCCTCGTTGGTGGTTGTGTGCCGTGGAGTCGGTTTCGACTCACAGCAACCCTGTACAAGGTTTTTGAGGCTGTAAATCTTTATGGGAGCAAAAAGTCCCATCTTTCTCCCGCAGAATGGTCGATAGTTTCGAACCTTGAGGTGAGCAGCCTGATTTGGAACCACTACGCTACCAGAGTCTCTATGATACGCATTCATGCAGTAATTAAGACGTTAGCTCTTGCATTTATTCAACAAGTGCCTATTGGGTCTTTCCCTCATAGAATTGACCAGTCATGGTTCTAAAATCCCAGACGCATGCAGTAAACATACAGACTAATGATTCCAGAGGCAATAATCTAGCCTCTTCCTTAAACAGCTTCACAAAATGTTATGATTAATCACAGAACTGTCTATTGTACTTGGAGGGACAGCTTTTTAATAATCTTTGGATCAACAAGCTTAGTGTGTTTAATGTTTATAAACTAATAATTTATCCAAATTGATTGATACTGATATATTCCAAGTAAAACTTAAGTGCTTAACATGACATTTCTCATGAATTCCTCACAATAGCCCTATGATTGGAAACTCATTGTGCACAAGCGAGCCAAGCAACCTGTCCAAGGTCACACAGTTATTATATAGCAGAGTCTGAAACAGAACCCAAGTATGTCTGACTCTCACAGCAAAGTGAGTTAGTAAGTGAATGCAATTTACAATAAGAGGTTTTTTGTTTTTAAAGTTTTTAAAAATTATTATTACTATGAATTGGGTGAAGGTTTACAGAGCTGGTCAGTTTTCCATTCAACAATTCATATAAAATTTGTTTCATCGCATTGCTTGCAATACCCACACCATCTTTTGACAAGTATTCCAGGTTATTGTTGACTTAAGGAAGAAAAATGCATATTGCAAAAGTCTACATTCTTAGTATTGAGGAGGGAACAAGTAGGTTGAAGCTAAAACTGTGTCTTATCTACTTCACCATCTTGCCTAACATTCTTAAATCTGGTTAAAAGTGGTTAATTAATTCACTCTTTCTGAAAAAATTTTTTTATAAAAATTATTTAAGACTGCCTAAAAAAAGGAGGAGGATAAATCTATGATGAGAATTTCATTAGCCATAAACTAATAAATAAATCCCAGCTTATCTCAACCTGAAAGAAACTCTCTAGAGGTGACCATGTAAAATGCTTCTCCATTTCACATTAAAAACAAGGTTTGCATCAAATTGTTTCTTATTGATGGTGTCCCTGTGTGTGCCAGAGTAGAACTGTGCTTCATAGGATTTTTTTAAGGAGCTCTGGTAGCGTAGTGGTTACGAATCGGGCTGCAAACCTTAAGGTCAGCGGTTCGAAACTACCAGCCACTCCGCAGGAGAAAGATGAGGCTTTCTACTCCCGTAAAGATTCACACCCTCGGAAACCCTCTACAAGGTCGCTATGGGTCAGAACCGACTCGACGGCACTTAACAACAACAACAACTTTTAAAAAGTAGATCGCCAATCGTTTCTTCAGAGGCACCTGAACCTCTAACCTTTTCTGGTTAGCATCCGTGCTCTTTGTTCCACCCAGGGTCTCTGTTTCACATTAGTGACTGTAATTCAGTGTTTGTCCTTGTGGCTTTTGCTTGAAGACCAACAGTTGAAACCACCCGTTGGTCTCTTGTGAGACATCCACATGGTAGTTTTAGGGTGGTTGACTTGGTCTTTGAAATTTCCTCCAGTGTTCCAACCTCCAGAGTAAGTTTCACTACACACAGTTAATTTTTTACATCATCCCATTAAAAATACAGTCTTGAAAACTGGTAAAAAGCTTTACAACTTCTTTTTCTTTAATGCTATTATAGATATTTAGAAAATGCTTATTTAACAGATCAGATTTTAAAGTATAAATAAGAAGAAAGACACATACTAAGCAAGCAGACCAAAAAAGTTGCTATGACTAGGAATCCTTCCTGAAAAGTTTAGTAGCTCTCAGCATAGAAATACAGCCTATGACTATGCTTCTTTGCTCTTGGAGTCACTGTTGTTTTTTAGCAATGAGTACCAACAATATTAAGAACTTATTACCTCATTTTTGTTTATGAAAATGGCCACAGGAAAAGCTCTGGTCACCCCTTTGAAATAATTAATTACTCATAGAATATAGAATTTGTTTCTAATAGTATTTTCACTTTTACCTGTACTTCGTCTACATTCCTTTATTAAATGCTGTTGTTATTAAGTGCTGCTGAGTTGGTTCTGACTCATACCGACCCTGTATAGAGTTTCCAAGGAGTAGCTGGTTGTTGTTGTTATGGCTAGGGGCCATCGAGTCAGTACCGACTCATAGCCACCCTATGCACAACAGAATGAAACACTGCCCGGTCCTGGGGCAACCTCACAGGTGTAGCTGGTGGAGTTTGGATTGTTGAACTTGCAGTTCTAGTGCTTGTTCTATAGTGCCACACTGAGACTCTTTATTAACCATAATAATCTTCTATTTTTTTTCTGAAAGCTAAGTTCTGCAGGGATGGGTTCTAAGTCTCCTTTGCCCTTGGCTTTGTGTTTCTGGTGAGATAACATAAATGGAAGCCTGCAAGCCTCTTCACCAATCAGTTACTTATTTCCAAGGGTGAGGGGACTTCTCAGTCTAGTAGATCTGGGAGGAAAACTAGATATGCCTCACTCTGCTTTTCATTTTTCCTTCAGTTTGGATTGAACTTGACTCAAGAGACTAAACACACTGGCCTGTGTGAGCCATAATGGCTACTCAGAGAAGATGAAATTCACAACATGCCCAACCATGCATCCTGGATTCAAAAGTTGGACAGACAGAAAACTGTCACTAATTGAGTCTTTCCAAACCTCAGTACGTACTTAGGAATAACAAACATACCATGCTTATAAAGCAGAAAGTTTTTAAGGTTAGTCTAAGGAAGCACTCTGAACAAAATGCCCAGGGTTGTAACTAAAGTACTAGCTAGCTCTAAATCCAATGATATTAGGTCCTTCAAATGATAAATTCTCTTTCTGTTTCTTTACATACAGATATTGTACTGAAACACCTGCTATCACCATATCTAAAACACAGCACATATATTCCTAGGTGTCACAAAACTTCTAAATGAGTCTTCCTCCAATCCTGACGTCACATTTGTCTTCATATAACCCAGCTTCTCAGATTATTTGTTCAGCATACAGGTTGAATAAGTATGGTGAAAGAATACAACCCTGTCTGTCGCACAGTTTTCTTAATTTTGAACCACTCACTTTTCCCATGTTCTGTTCGAACAACTGCCTCCTCTTGGTTCATATACAGATTCCTCATGAACACATTTAAGTGTTCCGGAATACTCATAGTTTGCAATGTTGTCCTTAGCTTGTCATGATCCACACAATCAATAAAGCACAGGTAAAGAAATTTGGAAGACAACTATCTGGCCAACTGATTGGAAGAGATTAATATTTGTGCCCATTCCAAAGAGAGGTGACCCAACAGAATGCGGATATCATCCGACAACCTCTTTGATATCTCAAGCGAGTAAAGTTTTGCTAAAG
>NW_006408519.1:55845337-55847415 GCF_000296735.1 Chrysochloris asiatica
GAGTCCTGCTTGAACCTCTGTAAGTTCTCTGTCAATGTATGCTTGCAGCCATTTCTGTATTACCTTTAGTAAAACTGTACTCTCATGGGATATCAAAGACATTGTCCAATGATTTCCACATTCCATTGGGTCACCTCTCTTTGGAACGGGCACAAATATGGATTTTTTTCCAATCATTTGGCCAAATAGTCATCTCCCAAATTTCTTGGCATAAATGAGTGAGTGCCTCCAGTGCGGCCTCACTTTCTTGAAAGATTTCAACTTGTATTCCATCAATTCCTGGCACCTTGTTCTTTGCCAATTCCTTCAATGCACCTTGGACTTCCTCCTTCATAAGCTCTTGATCAACTCTTGAAACAGTTGAGCATCAACCATTTCCTTTTGGTACAGTGACTCTGGGTACTCCTTCCATCCATCTTCTTTTGATGCTTTCTGCAACATTCAATAATTTGCCCAGAAATCCTTCAAAAATGAAAGTCAAAGCTTGACTTTTTTCTTCCGTACCCCAGCTTGAGAAATGCTGAATGTGTTCTTCCCTTTTGGTTTTCTGACTCCAGATCTTTGCACATTTCGTCGTAATATTTTACTTTGTCTTCTTGAACTGACCTTTGAAATTTTTTGTTCAGCTCTTGTAATCCTTCATTTTTTCCATTTGCTTTAGTATCTTGACACTGGAGAGCAAGTTCCAGTGTCTCTTCTGACATCCAGTTTGATCTTTTCCTTCTTTCTTGTCTTCTTAATGACTTTTTGCTTCCTTTATGTGTGATGATCTTTATGTCATCCAGCAATTCTTCTGGTCTTTGGTCTTTAGTGTTTAATGTATCAAATCTGTTCTTCAGATGATCTCTAAATTCAGGTGGGATATATTCAAGGTCTTATTTTGGCTCTCATGGACTTGTTTTCATTTTCTACAGCTTCTTTTTGAATTTGCATATGAGCAATTGATGGTCTCTTCCACAATCTGCCCCTAGCCTTGTTTTGACTGATGATTTGGAGCTTTTCCACAGTGTTTTTCCACAGATATAGTCAATTTGGTTTCTGTGTATTTCATCAGGTGAGGTCTATGTGTATAATCATCTCTTATGCTGCCTATGAAGGCAATTGAAATGAACAAATTCTATCATGTAATATCCAGCATCATTTCTATCACCAAGGCCATATTTTCCAACTACTGATCGTTCCTCTTCGTTTCCAACTTTTGCATTCCAATCACCAGTAATGAACAATACATTTTGATTTCATGTTTGATCAATTTCAGATTGAAGAAATTGGTAGAATTCTTTTATTTCATCCTCACTGGCTTTAGTGGTTGGTGCATAAATCTGAATAATAGTGGTATTAACTGGTTTTCCCTGTAGGTGCATGGATATTATCCCATCACAGAGAGTGTTGCACCTCATGACTGATCTTGATATGTTCTTTTTAACGATGAATGCAACACTTCAATTCCTCTTCAATTTGTCATTCTTGGCATAGTAAACCATGTGGTTGTCAGATTCAAAATAGCCAATACCAGTCCATTTCAGCTCACTAACGCCTAAGATATCAATGTTTATGCATTCCATTTCATTTTTGACAATTTCCAATTTTCCTAGATTCATACTTTGTACATTCCATGTTCCTATCATTAATTGATGTTTATGGCTGTTTCTCTTCATTTTGAGTTATGTCCATCAGCAAATTAAGGAACTGAGGGCTTTACTCCCATGGGCTTTACTCCATTCACACCATCAAGGTCAACTCTACTTTGAGGAGGCAGCTCTTCCCCCATCATATTTTTAGTGCCTTCCACCCTGAGGGTCTCATTTTCCAGCACTAAATCTCACAGTGTTTCTCTGCTATTCAGAAGGTTTTCAGTGACTAAATATTTGGAAGTGGTTCATCTCTCCTTCTTCCTACTCTGTCTTCGTCTGGAAGCTCATCTGAAATCAGTCCACTGGGTGACCCTGCTGGTTTTTAAAATACTCTTGGCATAGCTGCGAGAATCACAGCAACTCACAAGCCACCACAGTATGACAAACTGACAGATAAGTGGTGGGAGAGAGGATTAATGCAGAATTACATCATGTTTTAAAAAA
>NW_006408519.1:55847515-55857103 GCF_000296735.1 Chrysochloris asiatica
AAGTTTTTATTGTGAATTGAGTGAAAGTTTACAGGGCAGATCATCAGTTTTACATTCAATAAATCATACATCTTGTTTCATTACAATGATTATAATCCCTTCCAAGTACCATCAGATAAAAGTATTTCTGTCTCTTCACTTTAGCTCTCTTTAAAAAAAAAACAACACTCAAGCATATATAATAATTTACACCACCAAAGGGCACATTCTCCAAGTCTGCTCCTTGGACACCATCTCTTAGACCCTCTCTTCCCATGACTATAGAGTCCTCAGCTGTTCCCTCTCTCCATGTCCCCATCTCTGCCTCCATCTCTGGTGTCACTGCTTCTCTGAATAAGGTCTCGCATTCCGCTTGTGCTCTTCTCCCTTGATGGTCCTAGGGTCCTTTGCTTCTGGACTGTAAAATTAACTACTTCCCCATTTTTGTTACAAAATTTCTATCTTTACAATTGTGACAGTCACAATTAGTCATGATAACTATTACTCATTCTTGATCATAAGCATCTTATCCCCATCTCTCTTAGCTAGATCCATCAATACAAGATGAAAACTATTCAATGGGGACTCTTTCTTCCTGCTCCCCCCACCTCCCACACACACTCTTAAACTAAACTCCCTCTTTAAACCTTGTAAGCCAGTCACTTCATGCCTCTATCAGCCCTCTTTTTAGGTAGCCAATATCTAAGTTGCCCATCCCTATCTACCCTTTGTACAAAGGGTAGATTGATACTTAATTTGAAGACTCCTTCCCTCTCTGTTGGTATTTAGAGTTACTACATCCACGAGAATAGTTCAAACTCATCAAATTGTAGTAAGTTGCCCTCATTTCCTTTATCAAAAGTTGTTTTTTGTTTTGTTTGTTTTTATTTTCTTCTAGTTGAGTTCTGATTATCAAGCCATCGAGGCTAGGTAAAATAGGTACTATCTGCAAGTTTGAGTGTTCTTATGTACATTGTTTTGTTATTGTCAGGTGCCATCAAGTTGGCACTGACTCATAGTGACTGTCTAAGCACAACAGAACAAAACACTGCCCAGACTTGGGTAAACCTCAGAAGTGTTGCTACACCTGAGTGCATTGTAGCTGTCACTTGGCCAGTCCACCTTGTTGGGAATCTTCCTCTTTTTCTCTGATCCTCCACTTTACCAAACATAGTATCCTTCTCCAGTGACTGGTCCCTCCTGATAATTTGTCTGAAGTATAAGAGGTAAAGTCTAGCCATCCTTCGTGGCTTCCAAGAAGCACCTGACTGTTCATCTTCCAATACAGATCTGTTAGTTCTTTTGGCAGCCCATGGTGCTTTTAAAATTCTCTTTTAACACCCTTACTCAAATGCATAACTTCTTATATGGTCTTCCATATTCATTTTTCAGCTTTCGCATGCATATGAGGTTATGGAAAATACCATGGCTTGGGTCAGACACACCTTAGTGCTCAAACTGACCATCTTTACTCTTCAACACTTTAAAGAGGTCTTGAGCAGCAGATTTGCCTAATGCAAAAAGTCACTTGATTTCTTGACTGCTGCTTGCATGAGTGCTGAAGGTTGATCAGAGCAAAATGAAGTCTTTGGCAACTTCAATCTTTTCTCCATTCATAATTGTCCAGTGGTGAGGAGTTTTTGTTTCCCTTACAGTAAGATGCAGCCCCTACCAAAGGTTGTGGTCTTTGATCTTCATCAGTAAGTATTTTATTTTAATTAGCTTAATTTAATTATTTTAATTTATCTTAATTATGTCATTGTAGGGTAATAATCTGTGACATTTACTCATTACAACAGTCTTTCTTTCCCCTTTTGTCCCCCAAAAGAACAAATTATCAAACTCTGAGAATATGTGGTTCTAATAAAAATTTTCCTTCATTTCATTTGCCACTGGTTCTGGTAAAGAACACACACACACACACAGTCACTCATTTAGCAAAGGTTAGAATTTCTGGAGGTTATTTTCAGAGTGCTTGTCTTCAAAAAAACCATCTTTGAAAATTCTTCTGGAAAGATTATCAGAGGCCGTAAAGGATGTGGAGACATCACTATGTAGGAGTAATGGGGCATAAAACCAAATATTTATTTTACCCACTGAGCACCATCTATAACTATAGTTTAGGAAAGAACTACTCTGTACCTGCCTTCAATGGTGAATGCACCGCCTACATTTATCAAACGTGCCTGGTTTGAAGATTATTTCTCAGTAGGAGATTCCTCAAACTGAAGAACACTTTGAGTCAGATTTATTTGATCCTCATCTCATCTTTACTTAAGTATTGTTAGGAAGTATGGTAATGTATTTTAAATAGAGGACTTCATTCATTTTAATGAGATAAAATGCCTCCGTTGGCCTTGTAATGTTACAAAGATATTTATTAGCGGCTCTATAGTCTTTTTTTTTTTTTTTTTCTTGAAGAAAAAAGAGAATATTTTACAATAGGATTTAGTTATTTCATACAAAGAAGTTATTTGCTGCAATGGCACTGCCATGCCAGGTATTATTTCTAGATGAACTAGTGAAGACATTTTTCTTTTTACTTTTTGTCGATTACATCTCATCTCTTAAGGTTTGACAATAGACTTCATCTTTTTAAAATTTAATCTTCTCAACCAATCTACTACTTAATCTAGTAACATAATAGAGTGGTTAAAAATTACACAATAGGCATGTATTTAATAATTGCAATCACAATATTCAA
Source organism: Chrysochloris asiatica (assembly GCF_000296735.1). NCBI lineage: Eukaryota > Metazoa > Chordata > Mammalia > Afrosoricida > Chrysochloridae > Chrysochloris > Chrysochloris asiatica. The sequence continues at coordinate 55,850,199 of NW_006408519.1, forward strand.
GTATACTTAACATATAAAAGAATTAAGTTGCTTAGAATGTGAAACATAGTTTATGAAAGTTTACATTGATTTATACATTTGAAAACATCCTATGTGTGTGTGTGTGCTATATGTTTAAACAAAACTAGAAAGACCCACTGATAATAAAAAGTATTTCCTGACAGCAGGGTATGTGTAATTTTTCTTTCTACTGTTTTCATATTCTGTTCTTGCTGTTTATAATATGTTCAATAAATATTCCTTCTGTGGTGCTGTAGGATAAGCACTTGACTACAAGGTTAGCAATTCACACTAACTAGTCATTCCCTATACAGAATGCTATGGGTTGGAATTGACTCCATGGCACTTAACAGCAGCAGTTTTAAAAAACAGCATTTTGGTCTGGTGCTGTAGGGTATAAATTAAACTGTTAACACAAAGTATGAGGCGTTCTGCTCCCGTAAAGATTTACAGCCTCAGAAACCCTGTGCAGGGTCACTATGAGTCAGAACTGACTCCATGGTACTTAACAACAACAACAACTGTGATTCAAAACCATCAGCCAGGGGTTAGAAACCCTAAACAGGGTCACTATGAGTCAGAACCAATTTAACAACAACAAACAAAAGAAAGATTATTGAGGAATTTAAAAGGCACTTTTCTGATGCAGCTCTGACAATCTCTATACATTTTGTCTCATTATCATTTCTTTAGCTATGTGGCCAAGTGAAATACCATTAATAGGATAATAGACTATTACTTAAAGTATTATATTATTTCATTTATGTGTGTACTATACATTGACTTTTCCACCAAGTGTCTATGTAGGATATTTTATAAGAAAAATAGAGTAGAATAGTAAATATAGAATTGGAAAAGGACGACACAAATCTGCCAGCCATAAAAGCCAAAATAATTGCTGTGCTTCTGCCTCAAATTTGTCTCTAAGGTTTTATTCTCTTTATTTAGCAGATAGAACAGATCCTGAGGGGAAACACAGTTTTCTTAGCATTGTATATTAAAAGAAAGATCTCAGGAGGAATCTAAAATTGAATACAGTGTTCACCCTGTAATTCAGTGTCTTCAGCAATATATATAATTTGCTCTTTTATTTTGAAAATATTTGCTTTTATTAAAACATTTAATGAATTTATTAAAATTTACTTTCATTAATAGAAAAGGGCATATTATGAAAACTAATCTAAATAAAGGCATGTTGTTTAGTAGGCAAGCAGATAGGGTACAATATATAACTTTCTGATTTTCTCATTTGATTCAAGGATGGAATTTTGGGTGAATATAAAACATGTTACTTATCAGACCTTCTCAAATATCACCTCTCAGAGTCAGACAATTGGTTATGGTTTTATGACTAGAGTGATAATATACAAGGGTGAGTCAAAAATTATCCACACCTGGCTGTAGATTTTAATTAATTTATAGAAAAGTTGAATACATCATTTTCTGACATAATCTCCTTGCTTTCAATACACTTTGTCCATTTGTCAACATGCTTTCATATTCCCTTATTAAAAAATGCTTCAGGATGAGCTGGAGGCATGAATGTACCACTAACTTCACTTCTTCATCAGAGGTGAATCTTCATCCTCAAAGAACTGCTTTCAGGGGACCAAGAGGTGAAAGTTCAGTGGAGCAAGATCAGGACTACAGGGAGGATGCTTTAAGACTTTAAAATGAAGTTTTTGCAGAGTGTCAAAAGTATGGACAGAGATGTGTGGATGTGCATTGTCATGCAAGATCACCAGGGTCTTGGATAGCAGTCCTCTGCAATTAATCCGAAGTGTAGGCTTCAGCACTTCAGCAAGCATCTCGCTGTAAGGAGCACTGTTGATTGTCGAGCCTTTTCCTGATAGTGGTCCAATACTGGACCTTGAGAATCCCAGAAAAATGTAAGCATCAATTTTCCAGCTGATGGTTGACTTTTGAACTTGTTCTTGGTTGGCAATTGAGGATGTTTCATTCTATATTCTGCCATTATTCTCAGCCTTGTAGTGATGGAACCCATGTCTTGTCATCATTAATGATTTTTTTTAAAATAAATATTTACCTTTCTTCAAGTATTGGTCCAAATTTTGTTTGCAGATGTGCAAACACTTCTGTTTATTCTCTTCTGTAAGTTGTTTTGGTACCCATCTAACACAAACTTTTCAAAACCCAAGTATGTCATGGATTATTTCATAGGCAGAGCCATGGCTGATTTGGCACATAATCCATAGCCATTCATCTATTTGACAGAATCATTTCACTTGCACATTCAATGTTGTCATCAGCAATGGAAGTGGATGGGTATTATAATATAAAACTGGAGGGTGGATAATTTTTGATTCACCCTTGTACTTTTTAACTAAGGGCAGAATAATTTATAAACTTTAGAAACAAAGGAAGATAAAGGAAATAATCCAAGCTGCAATTAAGTCATTAGCAATGAACAAGGCTCTGGGAATTGATGGAATACAAATAGAAATCTTTCAACAAACTGATGCAGCACTGGAAGCACTCACTTATTTATGCCAAGTAATTTGCAAAACAGTAATTTGCAAGATTGGAAGAGATCAGTATTTATGTCCATTCCAAAGAGAGGTGACCCAATGGAATGTGGAAATCATCTAATAATATCATTAATAACACATGCAAGTAAAATTTTGCTGAACATAATTCAAAATTGGCTGCAGCAGATCAACAGGATACATAGAAACTCAAGCCAGATTCAGAAGAGGATGTGGAACGAGGTACATCATTGCTGAAATCAAGTGGATCTTGGCTTAAAGCAGAGAATACCAGGAATTACCTGTGCTTTATTGATTATGCAAAGGTTTTTGACTGTGTGGATCATGACAAGCTATGGATCACATTGTGAAGAATGGGTATTCTAGAACACTAACTAGTGCTCATGAGGAACCTGTACATAGACCAAGAGGTAGTCACTCCAACAGAACAAGAGGGTACTGGATACTTTAAAATCAGGAAAGATGTGTGTCAGGGTTGTATACCTTCAATAATTTGTTCAATCTATATGCTCAGCAAATAATCTGAGAATATGGACTTTAGAAAGAAGAATCTGGCATCATGAGTAGAGGAAGACTCATTAACAACCTGCGATATTAAGAACCTGTATTCCTGGGAGTAAGAGATGGAGAAGGTACCCTGAACTTTAAACAACTTATATTAGAAATGACATATTTCACCTCTACTATAGATTTTTTTTTAAGTTTTTATTGTGAATTATGTGGGTTTACATAGGAGAACATCGGTTTTACATTCATCCTATTGTATTTTGTTTCATTGCAATGATTACAATCCCCTCCATGCATCATCAAATAACAAAAGGATACACCCCACAGCCGCCCCCCCCCCCCACCAGCTGTCAGCACACAGCCCCTCTCCCTCCCTCAGTCCCGTGTCCCCAGCCACTCCATCGGTCCACGCCATCATCTCTCTCTCCATCCCTAGCATCACTGCCTCTCTGGGTAGTGTCCTGCTCTCCATTCTCACTTGATGTTCCCAGGGACCTCCGATCCTGGGCTGCAAAATCAGTCACTGCCCCCCTTTTGTCAAAAAAAATTTACCTCTACATTTCCGACCCTCACAGTCAGTCCTGATGGCAATTATTCACTATTGTACCACAAGAGTCTTATCCACATTTCCTTTCGCCAGCCCAGTCCCAACAGATTGGAAATCATTCAGCGGAGGTTCTACCTACCCCTGCTCTGTCTGGAACTAGACTCCCTCTTGAAAGCTTGAAAGCTTCTTGTCTTTCTTTATAGCCTCTCCCCACCCCCCATTTTGGGTAACCAATGTCTAAGTTACCCATCCCTGTCAACTCTGTGTACCAAGGGGGTGGGAGTGGTCCTTGATGTAAAGATTTGTTCCCTTTTTTGAGCTACTTGTTGTTGTTGTTAAGTGCCATCAAGTCGGTTCCGACCCATAGCGACCCTGTACAGGGTTTCCGAGGGTGTTAAGTCTTTACGGGAGTAGAAAGCCTCATCTTTCTCCTGTGGAGCAGCTGTTAGTTTCGAACCGCTGACCTTAAGGTTCGCAGCCCGATTCGTAACCACTACGCTACCAGAGCTCCTACATCCATACATATAGGTAAAGTTCATCAAATTGTAATGGGTTACTCTTTTTTTTTTTTTTTCCTTCCCACTTCTTTCTTTCTTCTTCTAGTCAAGTTCTGATCATCTAGCCATCGAAGTCAGGTCAAGTGGGTACTATCTGCAAGTATGGGTGTTTTGTGCATCTCTCCTCACTTCATATCAGCTGGGCACTTCACTGTCCACTCTAGTCCTCTGTGGCCTTGTCACTGCCTCTGGGTCCAGGAGTCCCCGGGTCATGCCATAACTGCTGGCCATTCAGGTCTCCATCTGGGTTCACAAGAGTCTATTGAATGTGGTCAGACTTAGGTCCCAACTGCATTGCTGTTTTTCCCCCTCTTCCTCTTATCGGTAACCAACATGGTCACCAGCCAGACCACATGCCTGCTCGTATATTCCCCTTGAATCTTAGTCTTGGAAGGGAGTTTGTTCTGAGGGGACCCGACCACTTCCCTTGATGGCTCCCGGGCAAACAGCTTACTTGTTCTTGTAGCAATCAATCATACTGTCATTATTGTTTCTGATTTTTCCTGCTGGTTTTTCTTCACAAAATATCTTCTGTTCTTCTAGCCGCTCTAGGCTGGTCTACTTGTCCTTTCCAGTGGAAATTTCCCACCTCAGACAATTCTGGATAGGATTCTGGTTTCTACCTATGGTCTTATGCAATGTGAAAGCTCCATAGGAGGTCTCTTTCACTGGCCAATTTCTACTCCCATTTAAGGTATTGCAATCAGTTATAGGCTGAAGATGGATTTACAAGCTTTCTATTGTGATGTTTCTGGCTATTTCTTCCTCGTCCCCACCCCCACCCTCACCCCTACCCTCACCCCTACCCTCACCTCAAGCGTCTATTTCACAATGGTAGGCAAGGAAGCTGCAAGCTTGGTTTTCCCCCTTTTGGATGGGTTCTTTTTCTTAGTATTTTACAATAATGGTCTTACGCAGTATTTTTCCTTTGATGACTGAAAAATTTCACTCAGCATAATGTCCTCAATATTCATCCATCTTATATGGTGGCTTGCAGCTTCCTTGTTGTTCTTCAAGGTAGCATAGTATTCCATTGTGTGTATGTACCACAGTTTGCTTATCCATTCTTCAAATGATGGGCACTTAGGCTGTCTCCCTCTTTTTGCTATTGTAAATAGTGCTGCTATGAACATTTGGTGTGCATATATCTACTTGTGTTATGGCTCGTATTTCTTATGGGTAAATACCAAGTAGAGGAATTGCTGGATCATAAGGTACTTCTATTTCCAACCTTCTGAGGAAGCGCCATATTGCTTTCCAGAGTGGTTGGACCATTTTGCAATCCCACCAACAATAATATGTCCAAAGTAAGTGAGATGAGGTTTCTTCATCCTGGACTCTAAGGAGCATTCTGGGTCTACTTCTTCCAAGACAGACTTGTTCATTCTTCTGGCAGTCCATGGTATATTCAATCCTTATTGTCAACACCATAATTCAAAGTCATCAAGTCTTTAGATCTTACATATTCATAGTCCAGCTTCTGCATGCATATGAGGTGATTGAAAACACCTTGGCTTAATGTTAGATGAATCTAACTCCTGAAAGTGACATCACTGACTTTTTAACATTTTAAAGAAGTCTTTTGTAGCATATTTGTCCAATGAATAGGTTGTTTGATATCTTTAGTTCTGCATTAATGGGAGTTGATTGTGAATCCAAATAAAATGAAATCCTTCACACCTTCAATCTTTTCTCTATTGACCATGAGGTTGCTTGTTGGTCCAGTTGTTAGGATGTTTGCTTTCTTTATGTAAGTATACCTTGGAAATACTGAGTTAAGCAATAAATTGAATTATTATAATAAAGCCAGTCATATCAATATTTTTGTTTTCCAGTGAATATAAACGTTATGGTTACACAATACTGTAGTCGAAAGAGTAGTGTCTCCATACAATAAGCACTACACAGAAAACCACAAGGTCCACAGTATGAGCCCACTAGCAGCTCCTTGGGAGAAATATGAGGCTTTCTGCTCCAAGATTTAAAAACTTATAAACCCAATACACCACTGCTATGAGTTGGAGCCAACACAAAGGCACTTAACTACATACTATCGTCTATTAAGTATGCAGTGGTATTATGGAAAAGTTGGAAATATTGTGATAATTACAAAAACATAAAACAGACACACATACTGTTGGAAAATGGTGCCAATAGACTTTCTCAATGTATATTGATACCTGTATTGAGATATAATCCATACTGAAGTCTGTACAGTCTTTCATCTTTATCAGTAAGTGCTTCAAGTCCTCTTTCCAGCAAATAAGAATGTATCATCTGCAAATACCAGGTTGTTAATGAGTCTTTTTGCAATCCTGATGCCATATGCTTTGTAAAGTCCAGCTCCTTGGAATATTAGCTCAACCAGTTTAGAGACTGAATAAGTATAGTGAAAGAATACACCCTGATACACACCTTTCCTGATTTTAACCCAGGCATGCGCACAGATCTCCTCAAAATTTAAACTGACAGTTTCCACTTAAAACCAAATGGCCAGCATTCATCTGTCAGTTTGTCATACTGTGGTGGCTTGTGAGTGAGTTGCTGTGATTCTGAAAGCTATGCCACAGGTATTTTAAATGCCAGCAGGGTCACCTATGGTGGACAGGTTTCAGATGAACTTCCAGACAATGACAGAGCAGAAAGAAAGAGTGACGAACTACTTCCGAATATTTAGTCACTGAAAACCTTATGAAAAGCAGCAAAACACTGTCAGACATAGTGCCATAAAATGAGCCCTTCAGGTTGGAAAGCACTCAAAATGTGACTGGGGAAGAGGTGCCTCCT
>NW_006408519.1:55868656-55885350 GCF_000296735.1 Chrysochloris asiatica
TTACAAAACTACAAAAATGAGATAAGCAGTGTATTCAGAACTCCATTCTGGGAAGTACCAACATTTAAAGGGCAGGAAGAAGGACACCACAAAGATGAAACAAAATGGACTGCTCAGTAGATAATGAGAGTAAGAAACTAAAGACAAACAGAGTTTAAATGAATGAATGCATATAGCAAATGGCTTAAAGAAATTCAATGGAATGAGAGCTAAAAAAAATGACTATTGAATTTGGAAATTAGAAGTGCCCAGTGTTAACTCTATGAAAGTAAGAAAGTAAGATTTCAGTGGATTGGGAATTGTTAGGTAGTGATTCAAAGAAGATAGAATGGCCACTTTTCCCTTGAGAAATTTCGGGACTTATTGAGTCCCACACATTCAGAATTGGTATGGAGGTGGGAAAGAACTCAAATTTGAGTCCAGATCCTGCAGCTGCTGGATAGCAGACCAGCAACTAGATCCCTTTTCCTAAATTTATGAATTACGTTCATCAAAGCACTTCAAAAATAAGTGCAATCTTTTGCATGCTGTAATATTCATGGCAGTCTAGATGAATTGCTGAAAGGAATTTTCCAGGCAAATTTTAACGCACATGCACAGTAATTTCTGAACAGGTAGAATATTTAGATGACTTACTTTTAGTATTATTTTTACAGGATTTTATTGTAGATTGAGTGAAAGTTTTCAGGGCACATCATCAGTTTTACATTCAACAAATCATACATCTTGTTTCATTATAATGATTATAATCCCCTCCATGTACCATCAGTTAACAATATTTCTCTGTGTTCACTTTAGCTTTTTTTTTTTAAACATTCAGGCATATAAAATAATTTACACCACCAAAGGGCACATTCTGCAAGTTTGCCTCCTGGCCGCCATCTCTTTGTCCCTCTGTTCCTATGAATCTAGAGTCATCAACTGCTCCCTCTCTCCATGTCCCCATCTCTACCTCCATCTCTGGTGTCGCTACTTCTCTGGATAAGGTCTTACATTCTGCTTGTGCTCTTCTTCCTTGGTGATCCTAGGGTCCTTTGTTTCTGGGATCTATCCTTCCCGGGGTTCGTTGAGCTTCTTGAATGTTTATCTTTTCACTTTTCAGGATGTTAAGAGAAATTTTCTTCCAGCAGTTCTTCAACTATTTCCTCTGTGGACTTGTGTTATTCTTCTTGTTCTGGAATGCTGATAATTCTTAAGTTATTCCTCTTCATGTTGTCCAACATGAATCTTAGACCTTCTTCAGATTTCTTTATCCTTTTTTCTGTTTGCTCTTCTATCTTAGTGGTATTGAGAGCTTTGTCTTCCAGCTCACTGGTTCTGCCTTCCATCTCATCTACTCTATTCCTTTGCCCTTTCAGAGTATTGTCTAGTTCTGATATTCTGTTATTGGTTGTTTAGGGTCCTTTGTTTCTGGACTGTAAGATTAACTACTCCTCCATTTTTGTTACAAAACTTTTAACTGTACAATTATGACAGTCACAATTAGTCATGATAACAATTACTCACTAATGAATCATAAGAATCTTATCCCCATCTCTTTTTACCAGACCCATCTATACAAGATAAAAACTATTCAGTGGGGACTCTTTCTTTCCCCACATATTCTTAAATTAAACTCCTCCTTGAAACCTTGTAAGCCAGTCACTTTGTGTGTGCCTTTATTGAGCCTCATTTTAGGTAACCAGTGTCTAAGTTGCCCATGCCTACCTCCCCTATGTACAAAGGAGGCAGCAATAATACTTGATGTGAAGACTCCTTCCCTCTCTGTTTGTATTTAGAGTTACTACCTCCATAAGTACAGGTGAAGTTCAGCAAATTGTAGCAATTTACCTTCGTTTCTGTTGTCAAAATTTGTTTTGTTCTTTCTTTTTATTATGTTCTTCTAGTCAAGGTTTGATTATCAAGCCATTGAGGCTAGGTCAAATGGGTATTGATGACTTACTTTAACTGGAGTTGTGACGAACACAACAAAGTAATAATAAATGACGCTCTGCTAAATCTAAGTGCATGTTATGCTTTCAGAGATTATTTAATATTGTAATTTTTTTGTGTTGTTATTTACTGAGATCAAGCATTTTAATAAGTACAATTGAATAGACATTTTTAAAAACAGCACCCTATATCAACATTAGTGCCATGCGATCTCTTTCAAATGTCAAAGTACTTAGCTCATACTTAAGCACTTGAAACTTGATAAAAGAAGTAAACACTTAGGGTTACAAATTTACTGGTTCTTCTTGGGGGTCACAGAATTTCTCTCATCAGAGTGGTCCTAAATAAAAGAAAGCCACCTGGTTTTCATAGCATATTCTGGGGACATAGAAAAGCTGCGTGTCTCTAGCTTTGTGTGGAGTGGAGAGAGATAAGGCTGACCACAAAGGCCAAAACCAGATAATGAAGCACTTTATATACCATGCTAAGGAGTCTGGACTTTCTCTTATGGGTCAGCAGAAAGCCATTAAAGACTTTTAAGCAGGGGATTATCATGATCAGATTTCTATTTTCTGGCAGCAACATTGTGGAGGAGAAATGAAGGAGGCAAAGAGACTACTCAGTAAGTCCTATTTATCCATTTTCTTTCCTTCTGTCTCAAGATTCCTACATACCAAGGCTTCAGATACATTCACAGTATTAGCTTTCTTTCCAGATCTTTTAACTGATCTGGGTTTTCAATCCCTAATACATTAACCATGCATACATTTATATACTCATATACACACATACAAAGCAGGGTTTTCATTCTGATCCTTCCTAGGCAGGATCAAGACCTCTTGTTAAATACAGATTACCCCAGAAGTCATGTCAAAGGGCAACAGGACATATTATATGAATAAAGAAATACTGGAGCTGTAGGATAAGCATTAGGTTGTCAACCACAAGGTTGTTGTTGTTAAGTGCCGTTGAGTTGGTTCCGACACACAGAGATCCTGTATAGGGTTTCCAAGGAGCAGCTGATGAGCTTGAATTGCCGACCTTGCAGTTCAAACGGTTTTGCAGTCTGGCCCATTAACCCACAGTGCCACACCAGAACTCCATCCACAAGGTAGGTACTTCAAATCCACCAGCTTCTCCGTGGGAGAAAGAAGAGGATTTCTGCTTCCGTAAAGATTTATAGCCTCAGAAACCCCATGCAGGGCCGCTATGAGGTAGAATTAGCTCAGTGATAGTGAACTTCCTTCCTTCCTTCCTTCCCTCCTTCCCTCCCTCCCTTCCTTCCTTCTTTTTTGGTTTTGGCTGTGGGGAAGACAAGGTATGTCCATAGAGTTTGCTCAAGAGCAGGGAAGGAGCCATATGGATGCGTGAATATTATACTCTAGCTACTTAAATGACCTTGATTTTACAACTTAATAGTGTTTTTCTTCGGAAATGTATTCAGAGGTATGCTGAATTCTAAAAGCATTAAGAGAAACGGACTTGAGAAAAAAGGAGTCCTGGTGTGGCACTGTGGGTTAATGCGCCAGACTGCAAAGCCGTTTGAACTGCAAGGTCGGCGGTTCAGGCTCACCAGCTGCACCTTGAAAATCCTATACAGGGTTGCTATGGGTCAGAATCGACTCGACGGCACTTCACAACAACAACAACATGAGCACATAGTTGATTTGTGTAAGAACTCGTACATTGATTGTTACAAATGAGCTGCAGAGAGATGACCAAGAAAATAGAAACTTTCTCTCCTACTCCCCAGAAAGAGAATATAGTAAATGTTAAATGCAATAAAACGTTTGCAAATGATGACTGAGTAGAAAACTGACTTAAGGGAAGGAATAGTAGTAATTATCTATATATCCGGCTCTGTTGAGGAGAATGCGTAGAGGTTAATAACAGTAGCAGGACAACTAAATGACAGACCATCCTAGCTAGTAGCCATACATCTTGGCAGGTAAGAAGCAATGTAGTCTAAGTGAATTGCTAACATATTACAAGGAGACTTTAAATGACTTCAAGGAGACTTTAAATAACACCTATGCGGCCTTTAATGTTGAAAGTATTGTCCTCGCAACATTATTATTTTATCCCTTGTAAAAGAAAGTAATATCTGTGGCTTTTTGTCTTCCTCATATTAAAGTATAGTTGAGAAAAAAGAGAGTGGAGATGATCTAATCTAAACAATGAGGTGGAAAGAGGTCAGGGCAGTTTTCAATTTCATCAAATTACCAGAATAGACTGGAATGTTGAAAATGTGAAATATGACTATTGATCACAATGGCACAACTATTATTTCAGAAATGAACTGTTTGCATACGACCATAGCACTTGATAAGAACAATGAAATATATTGAAACAGTTGGTATCCATAATTTCCTTTGCACCACTGGGAGAATGTTTATAGTCCATTTCCTGCCTTGGTGATATCTGTGAGTCAGGGAGTCAGTTGACTGCCAAAGGGAAGCATGAAATCACACAAGGGCATTTCCAACACTCAGGGTACTGGTGGGCACTGGGATCAATGGGTTGATGGTAGCAAAGGCAAACCCAATTGTGAGTAGTGCTGGGATTTAAAAGGTATGTCTTCTGTGGCTCAAACACTGAAAGTTGGATCAGCCTCAGTTCATGGTGTCAGAGACCACTAACTTTCCTTTTCACATGAGGTAGGGTGCTAATCCTAATAGGGATGGCTTCCAAATAGTTTATAAACTTAGTGCTGCTTCCATTCTCTAACCTCAGTAGCTGAGCAATGAGGCAGATAAGATGCAAGGTTTTAGAGTGTGTCAGGTTTTGGGTCCTGAAACATTTTACGCTTCCTTCCTTTCCTTGTAAGGGCAGGCCACTTAGTCTTCCAAGTGTCTGTGCTAATTAAATGCAGGTCTAGTATGCCAAAAATGTTTTGAATGTAAAAGATTAACGAGAGCAGAAATTTTTCTGAAAGGAAGGAACTGACACCAGAGAAGAAGTTCCTCCCCGTTGGCATGGTTTTACAGGGGAGGTAATTTTGAGGTTTTAGGAACAAGAGCAGGGCAAGTTTTTAAAGAGATACTTGGCTCCCATGGGAAAGAATTCACAAAATACTTAAGGGACTAAGGCAACAACCACCCAAAAAGGTTCCCCGTGATCCTGGGTGACAGATGAGCTGTAAGGTGACTATGTAAAAGATGGCAAGATTAAGGCCATTCTACTTTGCCTCTTCTGATTATCTTTTTTCTTATTTTGTTTAAGAGCTTGCCATGAAGGGAGCCCACTGACCATCTTGACCTTTCCTTCCAAGTTTGACATTTGGAGGAATAAATCAGGATTAGTGTTGTCATTAAACTCCAAAGGTGGTGTCTATAAGGCAAAAGTAAGACCATTATCATCAGCTTTAGCATTTGGGACAAGTATCACATTGTTGATTTGGAACAGTAAGCATTAATCAGTAGGCAACACCGAACTCCCCAAATATTTTGACTATTACTTATTCAATCAGCTGGACAGTGGGAGGTGGAGAAGGAGACAAAGATTTGTGTTTTGGGAAATTGCCAGCACTTAGATGTCGGTTAACCTTTTGAGAAGCAGAAAGAAAGATTTTTTTATTTAAAAAAAACAAAAACACAACACTTAGCAGTGGTCAGACTGATGAACATACTTGGAGACACCAAAATGATGTAATAATGGCAACAATGTTATTTTTACAGCATTAGCAGAAAGGAGGACCACTAACAGCTGCCAAACTCATTGGTCATATTGATCCCTAATAAATCCTTGGTGAACCTGCCCAATATTACTTATAGGATTTAAGCCTGTGAATCTGTTAGGACTTAAGATACATTACTTTTAGTGGGAGGGTAAGAGAAAATCTTCTGGCATACAGTTAAAGGAAGGGTAATTTAGTACACTTTTTTTTAATGTTTTCAAAAGCTATACTGAAGCAACATTTGTTTTTTTGGATAAATGTCTGTATTCTCAAGAGAAAATTGCAACTTGACATTAAAGGAAAATGGGTGAGGTGCAACTAGAGGAAATTTTGTGTAAAATCTAGGGTGTTTTTTTTTTAAAGATTTAAAAAAAATATCATTTCTACATATGCTGAACTTACCAAAGGCTAACAAAGACACCCTACTTCCAATGAGGACACCAGTTTTTGTGTGTTTTTCTAATATATTTTGAGCAATTACTTATCACAACCCTAATAACAGTATACCTATTAACATCCCAGTTTGTCACAAACAAAACATGTTTTCCCTAAGTATTTCCAATAAGAAGCAATTGTTTTTAGTTGAAGAACAATTATTAGAATATAATTATTTCTTTTAGTTACTTTTATTGGTGATTCTCAAACTTGAGTCCTGCCCCAAACCTACTAGATCCCCATCTCTAGGAAAATACCTTAGAACATGAATTGTCAGTGCTCATCTCTTGTGATTCATAAAATTATGTTAGTTTAGAAAATAATGCCTATAGGGGTTTGGTTCTTTTGACTACCCCAAACTAACCAATTGCTTAAATAATCTGTTAAGTGCTACTCCATGCCACTGCTCTCATTAGGTCAGCCCTGCAAATTACAAACCACTCTATATTTTTTCTTTGATCTATAAAACTCTGTGATGCTATACCAGTATGTCAAATAAGCTTCAGCTCTGGTTCTCTCTGGCACAGAATTATAATTGGTTCAGAGCACTGATCTAGAGGAATAATTGACAGAGTCCTTTGCATTGAAATTGCTTTTCCTAAATGAATGATGTGCTAAGATCCAGAGAGTAAAACTTCTACAAAAGTCCCTGGTCCTCAATCATCTATCAATCTCTTAAACATAAACTGAAAAGTTACCTGTTCTAGAAATTGTCACTGACCAATACCTCGATTTCAATTGTATCTACATTGTTTTCAGAACTTTAGGCTACATAATTAGTTTTTGATTATATGGCAAAAGTTCCTAATAGTTGCAGTCTTTAACTAGACTGTGTCCTCCCTGAAGGCAGTGACGCCATGTCTACCACAAATAGGGATGAAGGATACAAAAGAAATGAAGTTGTGGTCCTTGTTGTCCTCAAGAAGCAATCCATATGAATAGAAGTGCTGACCTACAACCATCATGCAGCATTTGTGAGGACATCAGGTGAAAACAATATTGCTTTGGACAGTCCATCAACTCAACAGATGAATAAAATACTAAGTTCTGGTTGTATTAAATCCCTAAGGAGTCCTACATTTTAGTTTCACATAATGGTTGCTCTTTTGGAGAGAAAATCAAATCATACAAATCTGAAGAGGAAGTCAAAACAAGATTTTGTTTTTAAATAGCATCTCTGTCTAGAACTACTTCTCAAAGTCTTTTCATTTCTAGCATATGAATGCATTATGACTTGTGATTTTTCATACTATGAATTTATTATTAGGTCAGGAGATATAATTACTAGGTGACAAGCATTATTTTCAAAATGTGAAAATAGCAGAGATAGTACACTTAGTAAAAAATGAGTTTGTGAAACTTGTTTTCTGTACGTGTATTAAGTCACAATATAAATTTAGAAATTATTATGACATAGTGAAAAAGAGTTGGAAGAACAGGGTATTTAATGAACACCCAGAAGGCTGAACAAATAATTTCAGAAAAGAAAGATAAAAACTTGATGCTTGTTACATGTTTGCCCTTTGAAGAGAATGGCCTTATCCTATGTTAATACTTTAGTTGCTAAGTTCAAAACTAATTATGGAGGGAAAAAACCTCTGTCTTATTACTGACTGTATTGAAGGATTGCACTAGATAGGTTACTACAGCCATCTTCATAAAACATTATCATGGAAGTATTAGCTGCATGCTGAGGTTATAATGAAAGATTTCCTTATTGGGGTTAGCATTACTCCAAAAAATTTGTTGTTGTTAAGTGCCATCGAGACAGTTCCGACCCATAGCAACCCTGTATAGGGTTTCCGAGGAGCAGCTGGTAAGTTTGAACCGCCAAACTTACAGTTCAAACAGCTCCAACAAAATTAGCACACGCTAAATAAGTTAGAAAGGAGCTCTGGTAGCATAATGGTTACGAATCAGGCTGCTAACCTTAGGGTTAGCAGTACAAAGCTACCAGTTGTTCTGCGGGAGAAAGATGAGGCTTTCTGCTCCCATAAAGATTGACAGCCTTGGAAACAGGGTCGCTATGAGTCGGAACCAACTTCATGGCACATTACCACCACCACCAAATAAGTTAGAAGTCTAAAACAGAGGTAACTCAGAAGTGTTCCTTCTACCAATAGGTTACATCACACTGAATTCACCTATGCATGGTTTTCTCTCAAAGTCCAAAACCAAACCAGTAGCATGTGACAGATCACCATCTTCTTCCTTATCTATCCCAGCTTGAAAACTAAACCCATGGTCAGCCAGGAGTGTGGCAAATCTGTTTGGAGTTAGAGAATCATAGCTTTTCACAGTAGTACTGCGTCCACTTTAAGAAACTACTAACTGCATACCACCCACTCTTTCTTTGTGTATTCACCTGGGACCTCCAAGGGCAATTAAACTTTTGTACCCAGAAGTCTCTGAATTGGGTCAAAACAGACTTTTAATTCACTCTATTAAAAATTTACCTCAACAATTTTTAGTCTCTTAAAGTGCCCAACCACTCTATATACTATAGCTCACAAGATGCTGTGCCATGAATGCTAATGGCAAATATAAAATGCTCCAAATAACAAAACATTATTACATCAAGCTGGATAGGGTGTCCGAGGAGTGGCTGGTGGACTTGAACTGCCATTGTCATGGCAGTTTAAACCAACCTTGAGGTCCAGTACTTACCCTACACTGCTACACAAGGACTCAAAAATAAATAAAATCTCAAACTTAAAACATAAATACCCTTATCAATTCCTAAGTCTTTTTTTTCTTTGTAAATTAAAAAGAAACCCAAGCTAAAAAGTTAATCTGTTCCAAATTATCTCCATGACCAATATTTTTATTCTGCTCTTTCTTAGCGAAAGGCAGCTAACATTGTTACCTGAGTTGAGTAGGGGAGCTTCTTTGATAACTGAAGTCTGTGCTATCGGAGCTATGAGGATAGGTAAAATTCCTTGAGGCCACAGAATTTAGGTTATTAGGCAAATCTGCTGCACAAGACCTTTTTAAAGTGTTGAAGAGCAAAGATGTCAGCTTGAGGACTAAAGCGCGCCTGACCTAAGCCATGGTATTTTCAATAACCTCATATGGATGTGAAAGCTGGACAGTGAATGTGCAAAACCATACAAGAATTGATGCTTTTGAGTTACGGTGTTGGAGAATTATACTGAAAGTACTATGGGCTGCTAAAAGAACAAACAGATCTGTGTTGGAAAAAGTACAGCTAGATTGCTCCTTGGAGGCCAGGATAGCCAAACTTCGTCTCTCATACTTTGTACATAGTGTCAGGAGGGACCAGTTGCTAGAGAAGGATATCTTGTTTGATAAGGTGGAGGGTCAGAGAAAAACAGGAAGACCCCCAACGAGATGGGTTGGGAAAGTGGCAGCATCAATGGACTCAAGCATGGCAACAATTGTGAGGTTGGCCCAGGACCGGGCAGTGTTTCGTTCTGCTGTGCATAAGGTTGTTATGAGTCAATACTGACTCGATGACAACTAACAACAACAAAAGACAAAAGCCCTGGTGTGACACTATATGGTGTGAATAAGCATTGGACTGTTAATCAAAAGGTTGGTGATTCGAACTCGCCAGCTGCTCCTTGGAAACCCTGTACATGGTCTCAAGAACTGACTTGATGGCACTTAGCAACAACAATTTATTTTTATCAGTTGGATTTTGATCAGATAGCAGAAACCACTGCAGTTTAGTTTGATTAAAGAGACATTTAATGCATAGAATTCGAAGTTTATACACCACTTGAAGAGCTGAAGAAGCTAAAATCAGAAATCCCACTCTCAGGTAATCAGGAAATGTATGATTCACAGGGAAATCAAGGCAAAGTAGACTAGCCCCAGCCAAGTGGGTCATTTCCAAGAGAGCACCAAGAAGCCATGGGAAGCCACCACTATTGAATTGAATACTTCTCACAGGCCAAATTTAAGATCTTATACCCAGGAAATGTAGAAACTGTTCCAAAACATTGAGGTAGTTATCTAAATAAAACATTTTTTTCCCTAGAAACTTTTAGTAAAAACACAGACTCTGTGACATTTATCAGAAGAAACTCCGTAGCTTTCGGTGATTAATTGTCAACAAGTCTACTACACTCTTATGAAATTTGTGGTTTGTGACCATGAAGTCAACTGGGAGACCCCTCACACTGAGAAGTGCATTCATTTACCTTATCTATGGGTGGGGGTGGGGGGAAATCACTTTGTGCATAGTCTTAAATCTTAGAAAGTAGAATTTGGGATCTCCCTGTTTGGTTGCAAATGTTAGAAAACTTCCTATTTCCATTGGCTTGCAGTTCTTTCCCATTCCTCATATTCAAAACTTCATTTTCTGTTTTCCTTTGACCCCTGTGCTTCTAGCAGCCCAGTGTTAATTAAATCTACCACGGATTCTGTTTACAGACACTCCATTCTATTTTATTTTTTAATTTTTAAATTATGAAATCATTATAGATTTACAGGAAATTGTGAAGATACTACAGAGAGGTCCTATATACCCTTCATACAGTTTGCTACAGGAACTGACATAATTATAGTACAATATCACAATCAAATACATTGGTACAATGAGTGTATGTTGTTGTTGTTAGGTGCCATCGAGTCGGTACCCACCTAAAGCGACCTTGTGCACAGCAGAATGTTGTATACAATGAGTGTTGTTGTTGTTGTTTTGTGCCGTGGAGTTGGTTCCGACTCATAGCGACCCTGTCCAGGGTTTCCGAGACTGTAAATCTTTATGGGAGCAGAAAGCCTCATCTTTCTCCCGCGGAACAGCTGGTAGTTTCAAACTGTGACCTTGCGGTTTACAGCCCCATTTGTAACCACTACGCTACCAGAGCTCCTTACGATGAGTGTACACAACGTATAAAGTGCTTTGCCATTTTATCATATGAATACTGTTTTAGGCGCCATCAAATCTATTTATTGATTAATGACAATGGTATATGACTATGTAGAATGGCCCCATAGGATTTTTTTTCTTCTTCTTCTTCTTCTTCTCATTTTTTTTTTCAAGGTTTTTATTATGGCTTGAGTGAAAGTTTACAGGGCAAATCATCAGTTTTACATTCAACAAATCATACACCTTGTTTCATTACAATGATCATAATTCCCTGCATGTACCATCAGTTAACAGTATTTCTCTCTATTCACTTTAGCTCTGCCCCCATAGGATCTTCTAGGTCATAGTCTTTTTTTGCCCTTTTTCTAAATTATATTTATTTTGTTGTTTTTTCTTTATAATTGTTGCTGTTGTCAAGTGTCATCAAGTAGATTCCCACCCATAGCGACTCTATATAGGGTTGCTGAGGAGCAGCTGTTGAGCTTGAACCACCAACCTTGAGGTTCAAACCAACTATGTAGTCCTACACATGAACCCACAGTGCTACAGCTGAAATGTATCAATTCAATAGTTCCTACATGTGCAATTTAGTAACATTGATTACAATTTTGAATTGTGCAACTATTCTTACCTTTCTTTTCTGAGTTGAACTTCCTCATAAACATAACCTCACTGCACTTTAAATTGCCTATCTTATCTTTTGAATTACTGTTGTAAATTTTATTTCATATAAATGGTTCTAAAAAAGAACATAATGCTCAAGTCAGATATTTTTCTTAGTTAAGCTAAATTGCTGCTTAATATTAAAATGAATTCAGTAGATATTTTGGGCTAAAGGTTTAAAGATCATCTCAGGGAAAGAGTTTAGGCTTCATCCACCCTCTATGGCTCTAATAAGTCTATGAGAATTTGCAATTCTTTCCTGCATTTCCCCCTTTTTGATCAGTAGTTTTCTATGGAATCTTTGGTCAACATGTTAAGAAATGATAGCTGGACACCATCTAGTTCTTCTGATCTTATGGCAAAGGAGGGAGTTGTTTATAGAGGCAATTAACCACACATTCCATATCTTCCTATTTCTTTCTCCATTCTATTTTTAAGTGCTAGTATTTCTATCTGCTACTTTCTGTGGTAATGAAGCCCATGAATTCCACCTGATACTTTTCACTTGTTTTATTTCAGATGGAGAATTGCCCTAAACAAATTGCTGAAAAACCAGATGCTGGATCTTTGAAATCTGTGACCCTTGAGGCAGAGTTGGTGCTAAGTGATTCTAATGCATGGTGACTTCATATAAATCAGCATAGAACTGTGCTCCTCAGAGTTTTCAATGGCTGATTTTTCAGAAGTTGATCACCAGGACATTCTTCTAGAACAGTTGTGGATGAACTGGAATCTCCAATGTTTTAGTTAGCAGCTGAGTATGTTAACTAGTTGAACCACCTGGGGACTACATCTCAAAACCCAGACTCTTAAACCAATACTTGGGTCATTTGCACTTCCCTACAACCTGACTTTTCCTCAGTTCTTTATATCTTTAGATTTTCAATAACTCAGAAAGTTTACTGTCATCATCAACAACAAAACTTTCTTCTGCCATAACTTTTTGCAATACTGGTGTGTGTTCCCTTTGTTCTCTTTATCCCCAGACTCATTTCAGGGAGACTTGATGTCTTAGGTTAGATTTTGAAATATCTCAAATTGCAAAAGCCATTGTTGAGTGTAGATCTAAAAATTTCCTACATATGTGAGGGCCTTATTTTTAAATGAATATTAAATGAGGAGTCCTGGTGTGGCGCTGTGGTTTAATGCGCCAGACTGCAAAGCCATTTGAACTGCAAGGTTGACAGTTCAAGCTCACCAGCTGCTCCTTAGAAACCCTATACAGGTATACAGGGTTGCTATGGGATGGAACCAACTCAAAAGCACTACACAACAACAACATATATTTACACATATAAAGGAAGTTTATTATCAAGGAAATGGCTTACGAATTGCAGAGTCCCAAGTCCCCAGAGGAAGAGAAAGAGTCCTTTCTGTGTGTGTTCATTATATTGGAAGCAGACCACACCCCCTAGGAAGCATCCTTTCAATTGATTGGCTGCTCATAACTACTCATCATGGAACTAACTTTGCCAGTATTAGGTTTCATCATCATGAGAAGAAGCACATCTCAACTGCTAAGTGCAGCCAGAGTGCTCCTTGGAGGCCAAGATGGCCAAACTTTGTCTTTCATACTTCAGACATATTGTCAGGATATCATGTTTGGTAAGGTGGAGGGTCAGAGAAAAAGAGGAAAACCCCCAACGAGATGGATTGGACAACTGGCAGCATCGATGGACTCAAGCGTGGCAACAGTAGTGAGGTTGGCCCAGGATCAGGCAGTGTTTCATTCTGCTGTGCATAAGGTCGCTAAGTCAGTGCCGATTCGATGGCAACTAAGAACAACAACTGCTAAACTTCTGGAAATCCTGGCCTACCAAGTTGACACAAAATCCTAACCATTACAGTCCTCCCTTGTCAATTCCAAACTTATAAACTATATGCATAATCTCTAAATGAAGAAAATTGTAAAGTCAGACTTGCATCTAACACAATATAACTAAAACACGTACAACCAAAAACACACTGGCCTTATTTTCATCTTATATGTTACATATGAACAAAGCAAAAAAATATTTGATGAACACATACAAAACAAAACAAAAAATATATACCCATTTAAATGGCCAAAGGGCATATTCTGTAAGCACATTCTCCTCCCTATAGGCACACAACCTTACTCAGTCCATGGGCCTAGACTCCATAGCTGCTCTATCTTTCCAGGCCACCACCTCTGCTGCCATCTCTGCTGTTGCCGCTTTACCAAGCAGCGATTCCATGCTCCACTCATGCTCTTCCTTAATGATGGTCCTAGGATAGTCTGTACTCGAAATGAAAGAAAACTACTCTCTCCTTCTAGTTACACATCTTGTATAATTACAGTTTTGGCCATAACACTTAATCCTACTAACAATTACACACAAATGAAATCATAAAATTCTATCAGCATCATCCTATCACCCCCTTTTCACCAGACATATCAGGTAAAGAGGAAAGGTAGTCAGTGGGAATTCTCTTTTGTCTCCTCATTCTGAAACAAAGCAAACCTATGAAAGCTTGTAAGACAGGCACTGCTTGCCTTTATAGCCTCCCCTTCTCCCGACCCCCATTTTTGATAGCCAATGTCTAAATTGCGGGTTCAACTTGACAGCAGTTAACAATAACAATCAACTCAGTACACTGAGGAGACAAGCATGTTCCTTGATGTGAAGAATCTTCAATTCCGGTTTGAATTTTGAGCAATTGCATCCATAAGCAAAAGTCCAGACAACAAACTGTACCAACTGACACTTGCTCACAGTATCATCATCTTGTCAAGTTCTGGTCAGCTCAACCCTAGCTATTCAAGCTAGGTCAAATGGATACCAGATACCAGTTTGAGAGTTCACACCCCTCCCTTCACTTCAAACCACCTGGCACCCTCTCTCTTAGCCCCAGGCCCCATGGGCTTGGCCAGTACCTGTAAACTCAGGAGTTCACTCAACTTCTTAAATGTCCGACCAGCCACTTCCTTCTTCTCTTCTGACCAGCCACTTCCTTCTCCTCTTATCTCAAGGTCCACACTCAGCTCATAACCAAACTCAGCTGGTGGCTTCATTGCTGCATTTCCCCCAATTACACTCACATGTGGATGCAGGTGGTAACCAATAATCACACAACTCACCAGTTGCCTTTAACTTTCAGTCCTAGAAGTGGGTTTTCTCTGGTGAGCAAACTTCTCTTGCCTTGCATGCCTCTGAAACTGAAAACATCAAACTGTCTGCTTTTTTGATCTGTTTGAAACTCCTGTTTTTCCAGCAATTCTGGGTTGATCTGCATGTTTTTTTCAAATGCAAATGTACCAGCTTTGAAGATTCTGGGTGGGGCTCAGGATTCCAATTAAAGAGCCATACTCTCAAAGACTTAAAGCAAAAAGCCTATTTTCTTCCCTTCCCCGACCCCTCCTTCAACAAATTCTAACTCCCCTTTTAGCAGATCTAATAAGGAGCTCCGGTAGCTTAGGGCTGCGAACCGCAAGGTCAGCAGTTCAAAACTACCAGCTGTTCCGCGGGAGAAAGATGAGGCTTTCTGCTCCTGTAAAGATGTACAGCCTCAGAAACCCTGTACAGGGTCGCTATGAGTTGGAACCGACACCACGGCACATAACAACAACAACAATCAGGTATATGCTGAAGGCGGGTTTACAAACTCTCCATAATCATAATTTCCAGTATTCCCATCACACATATATATCTAGTTTACAATAATGGGCAGGAGAAACCAGTATCCACAAGGAAGTTAAATACATGTTGTTGTTAAGTGCCCTCCAGTTGATTCTAACTCATAGTTGTAAGGACTGAAACTTTACTTGACCAAACTTTAGCATGGCTTCAAAAATTATCCAAAAGCACCTAGGCCTCCGCTTAACTATAGCATGACTAAACCCAGCTGCCAGAAAATATACAAGCAAAGACATTTCCCCTAAAGGTCATAACAATTAGGTTAGGCCGCCTTAAAACATCATTGGAAATACCCCACACCTGCAAGAAAATGACAAACTGACCACCAGAAACAATCCGCATAAAGGTCAGAATACTTACTTTATGCCAAAACCAATCAGCTTAAAGGTTTATATGTTCAACCAATTGCAAAATGCTTAAACACTGTTGCCGAAATCTGCTTTGTGTAACCCTATAAAAAGTAATGAAACAAACAGATAGGGGTCGCCTTCATCTCCTAGTTTCAGGAGTGCTTATGAAGGTTGACCCGAACGCATTGGCAAATAAACCTCTTGCTTTTGCATCAAACTCGAGTCCTGCTGATCTTTTTGGGGTCTCCTACCAGATAAGGCCATCTGGGGCCTAACATAGTGGCTCTGTATATATAAAGTTTCCAAGGAGCAGCTGGTGAGTTTGAACTGTTGACCTTGTGATTCAAACTGACCATTTGGTCTGGTGCAATGCTTTATCCCACAGAGCCACACCAGGACTCTCTTTTCTTTGCCTTTGGACTAACTCCATTCATATACATAAGGAACTCTGGTAGCGTAGTGGTTACAAATCAGGCTGTGAACCTTAAGATAAGCCGTTCGAAACTACCAGCTGCTCCACAAGAGAAAGATGAGGCTTTCTGCCCCTATAAAGATTTACAGCCTAGGAAACCCTGTACGGGGGAAACGCTATGGGTCAGAACCAACTCGATGGCTTGTAACAACAATTCATATACATATGGCCTTGGGCCTCTGGCAGGGTGGATTCCATTAGGATTCAGCTCCAGAAGCTTCTGTTCTTCTCTCCTCTGAAATATTTTTCCCATGCTCCTTTGTTCTTTCTCCCATAAAACATCAAAATTTCATAGGTCTGGAGTCACTGCAATGGATCCTGCTCACAGCACCAACTGCTTAAATTAAATAAGGACTAAGTCAGACTTCCTCTGACTCCACAAGAGTGGAGGCCCAAACTCAAAATCAACCTAAGGCCAATTGCTATGAAGAGGAGGTCAGACATGCCTCCACCCTGTATCAGTACCTTTAAAATTAGTCAGACTGGAGAATCAATTTAGAAAACTTATCCTTATGATTTTGTTTCTCGAGAACCCCACTTTCTTGTTACCACGTCTTGGGTCCGGTTTTCTAGAGAAGCAAAACCAGTGAAACAAATTATATATATATGTGTGTGTGTGTGTGTATTTGTTTCACTGGTTTTATTTCATATATATATATGTACAGATATA
>NW_006408519.1:55885450-55903089 GCF_000296735.1 Chrysochloris asiatica
TCCTCTCTCTCTCTCCATATATATATTATTCTATAGTCTTACAATTGCAGTCCCAGGTTCCCAGTGGAAGAGAGAGTCCCTTTTGTGTGTCCATTATATTGGGACCAGGCCAAGTAGCATCCCTTCAACAGATTGGTTGCTCATAGTTGCTCATTATAGTGCATGGGAATAAGTATATCTCAACTTAAATTTCTGGAAATCCTGGTCTAGTTGAATTGACACGGAACCCTAGCCATTACACTTAGTTGTGTTTTTACTATTTAAACCATATAAATTAATCACAATTTTTTTTCTACCATCTAAAAAGCTCTCCAAGGAGCTCTGGTAGCGTAGTGGTTACGAATTGGGCTGCTAACCTCAAGGTCAGCAGTTCTAAACCACCAGCTGTTCCGTGGGAGAAAGAAGAGGCTTTCTGTTCCTGTAAAGATTTAATAGCCTCGGAAAACCCTATGCAGGGTCACTATGAGTCAGCATTGACTCCACGGTACTTAACAACAATAACAACATAAAGCTCTCCTGATTTCAGACATATGCTTTCCTAGCAGACTCCTCAGGATTTAGTCTTATTTTACCATGAATAGTATGCCCATCCTGTAAGAAGCATGAACTAAAAAGAAAAAAACTGCAACTTTGCCAAACCACCAATTTTCCAAATAAATATATATTCCCTACTCCACATCTCTACACTGAATAATCTAACTCAGGAAGCATTCTCTTATCCAATGACCAATTATCTAATTCCTGAACTTTAATATAAGGTAGATAGTAAATCATAGTGCTCAAGAACACTGATTCTTGCCATTCTTACTTCTAATGATCACTTTGACTATTTATTCCAACACAATTTTGTTCATTTTCTGGCAGTCTATGGTATATTCAGTATTCTTTGCCAACATCATAATTGAAATACATCAATTCTTCAATTTTATGTATTCATTGTCCACCATTCCATTCATATGAAAATATCATGGCTTGGGTCAGGTATATCTTAGTGAGTATCTTTGATTTTTAAAGTGTTTATTTTATTCTTTAGTTTCTTGGTTGCAGCTTCCATGGACATTGAATATGAATCCAAGTAAAATAAAATCCTTTACAACTTTAATATTTTCTCTGTTTATTGTGATATTGCTTATTGTTCCAGTTATGTGGATCTTTGTTTTCTTTATGTTGAGGTGCAATTCGTACTGAAGGCTGAGATATTTGGTCTTCATCAGTAAGTGGATTCAAGTCTCCTTCGCTTTCAGCAAGTAAGGTTATGTTATCTGCATAGGGCAGGCTGTTAAAGAGACTTCCTACAATCCTGATTCCCCATTCTTCTTTCTGTAGTCCAGTATCTCGGATCATTTAGTCAGCATAGAGACTGAATAAATTATAGTGAAAGAATACAACCCTGATGCACAGCTTTCCTAATTTTCAATCAGGCAGAATCCCTTTGTTTTGTTTGAATAGCTGCCTCTTGGTCTATGTACAGGTTACACATGAGCACAATGAAATGTTCTGAAATTCTCATTCTTCTCACTGTTATCTATAATTTGTTATGGACCACACAGTCAAATGTCTTTGCATAGTGAATAAAACACAGATAAACACCTTTCTGGCATTCTCTGCTTCCAGTCAAGATTCTTCCAGCATGAGTAATGACATCCCTTATACAACATTCTCTTCTGAAATTGACTTGGATTTCCAGTAGTTTCTCATGGATGTAAAGGCACGGCAACTATTTTAAAATTATCTTTAGCAAAATTTTACTTGCATGTAATATTAATGATATTGTTTTATAATTTCTGCATTCGGTTCGATTGCCTTTCTTTGGAATGGACAAAAATATGGATCTCTTCCCACTCATTGGCCAGGCAGCTGTCTACCAAATTTCTTGGCATAGATGAGTCAGTACTTCCATTGTTGCATCCATCTGTTGAGACATCACAATTGGCAGTTTGTCACTTCCTGGAGCCTTGCTTGGGGGCAGCTCAGGGCATCTTTGGGGGCAGTTCAGGACTCCTTCCTTTAATCCATCACTTCTTGATCAAATGCTATCTCCTGAAATCATTGAGCATTGACCAATTCTTTTTGGTACAGTGACTTTGTATAGTCCTTCTGTCTTCTTTTGACGCTCCCTGAGTCATTCAATATAAAGGAGCTCTGGTAGTGCAGTGGCTACTAGTCGGGCTGCTAACCTCAAGGTCAGCAGTTCGAAACTACCAGTCGTTCTGAGGGAGACATATGATGATTTTTGTTCCTGTAAATACTTACAGTCTTGGAAACCCTGTGCAGGGTTCCTATGTATTGGAACTGACTCCTCAGCATATACCAATACCAATCTTTTGACTGCAACTCAAGGCTCACATATTTTCTTTAGTTCTTGCAGCTTGAGAAATGCCAAATGAGCTATTTCCTTTGTGTGTTTTTTAACTCCAGGTCTTTGTACATTTCATTATAATTCTTCTGTAGCGTCATTGGAAATTTTCTGTTCAGCTCTTTAATTTCTTCATTTCTTCCTTTCGTTTTATCTACTCTACCATTAAAATCCTGGTATTGTGCTGCAGGATAATGTACTGGGCTGCAAGGTCAGTTTGAACTGCAAGGTTGGTGGTTCAAACCCACCAGCTGCTTCTTGGCAACCCTATAGAGGGTCACTATGGGTTAGAACTAACTTGACGGCACTTAACAATAACCATTAAAATCAAGTTTTAGTGTCTTCAGACATCAAATTTTTTTTTTTAATTTGGTATCCATTTTGATGTTCTCTTTCTCTCCTGTCTTTAAATGACCTTCTTTCTTCATGTATGATGTCCTTGATGTCATCCTACAACTCACTAGTCTTTAGTTTTCACCGCATCAGATTTATTTTTCAGATTGTTTCTAAATTCAGGTGAAATATACTCAGCATTGTACTTTGGATCTTTATCAATCTTTGTGTATTCCATTTTATTTTTGATGGCTTCCAATTTTCAGAGATTCATATGTTGTATATTCCACATCCTGATTATTACTGGAGATTTGCAGCTGTTTCTTCTCATTTTGAATGATGCCACATAAGGAAATGAAGGTCCCAATGGTTTTATTTCATCCATATTATTAAGGCTGACTCTTTTATGGAGTTATCTTGATATTCTTCAGCTTCAATTTGAACTTGCATTGTACAATTAATGCTCTGTTGTACAGTTCATCCCCTGACTGATGATATTGAGCTTTTTCATCATCTTTTTCCACAGAAAAAGTGCATTCCATCTGGTCATGTCCATATGTATTATTACTGTTTCTGTTACTGAATAAAAAGTATTTACAATGAGTATGTCATTGGTCTTGCAAAATTGTATCATGTGATCTCTGACATTGTTGCTATCACAAGGTCATATTTTTAAATTGCTAAACTTTCTTTGTATCCAGCTTTTACATTCCAATCACCCATAATTATCAATATATCTTGATTGCATGTTGGATCAATTTCAGACTGAAGAATTCTTCAGTTTCTTCATCATTGACTTTGCTGGTTGGTGCATAAATTTAATTAATAGTTGTATCAACTGGTATTTCTTATAGGCATATATATAGTATACTATCACAGACAGCATTGTACTTCAAGAAATATCTTGAAATATATCTTTTGAAGATGAATACAAAACCATTCCTCTTCAATTTGCCATTCCCAGCATAGTAAATTATATGTCTTGTTTCAAAATGGCCAATACCTTGTTCATTTCAGCTCCTTAATGCTTTATCAATCTTTGTGTATTCCATTTTATTTTTGATGGCTTCCAATTTTCAGAGATCCATACGTTGTATATTCCACATCCTGATTATTACTGAAGATTTGCAGCTGTTTCTTCTCATTTTTAATGATGCCACATAAGGAAATGAAGGTCTCAATGGTTTTATTTCATCCATATTATTAAGGCTGACTCTTGTTTTGTTTTTTAAAACTTTTATTATGAATTGAGAGTGATAGTTTACAGAGAAGATCATAAGTTTTACACTCAACAAATCATATTTTGTTTCAGTGCAATGATTGCAATCCCCACCATTGGTTAACAGTATTTTACCTCTGTTTCATTTTTTTTTACATGTGCACAAATTATATATTTGTTTAAATGCCCAAAGGGCACATTTTGCAAACAAACCTTCTGTCAGCAGACATACCGCCTTTCTCATTTCATGGGTGTAGAGACCTCAGCTGCTCTATCTCTCTATGCCATAGTCTCTGCTTCCATCTTTGCTGTCATTGCTTTCTGGTTAGGATCCCACACTCCACTAATTCACTTTCCTCTTGATGGTGCTAGAGCCCTCTGTCCCTGCTTCCTTTTGGTTTTATATCTTCTACCTTTACAGTTGTGACAATCACAGTTAGTTATGGTAACAATTAGTCACTATTGAATCAAAAGAATCCTATCCCCATCCCCTTTCACCAGACCCTCCTAGACAAGAGGAAAACTATTCAGTGGTGATTCTACTTTAACCTCCTCATTCTGAATCTAAGCACACATTGAAAGCTTGTAAGCCAGACAATTTGTACCTTTTTAGCCCCCCATTTTTGATAGCCAATGTCTAAGTTTCCCATCCCTATCCCCTATGTACTGAGGGGTCAGGCTTGAGCCTTGATATGAAGAAACCTTCCCTTTTGGTTGGAATTTTGGGCAACCATATCCTTGAGCAAAGGTCCAGTTCATCATATTGTAGTAATTTATACTTGTTCCCTGTATCCAGTTTCTTTATCTTCCTCTGGTTAAGTTCTGATCAACAAGTCATCCAAGCTAGGTCAAATGGATATCATCTGCAAGTGTGGGTGCTCTCACACACTTCCTCCCACTTCAGACCAGCTGGCCCCTTCACTCTCAATTCTAGCTCACAGCAGTTAGGTCAGTGTCCATGGGCTCAGGAGTTCACAAGTCTCCATAAACTTCAGACCAGCCAGCCCTTCCTCTCTCTCTTATCTCAGGGTCAATGGATGTCTATGGAACATGGTGGAAATCAGCTCATGTCTTCATTGTTACATTTTCACACTTCCACTCACAAGTAGACCAGGGCAGTCACCAGTGAGCTTACAAGCCTGATGAGCTAACTTTTCTTGCCTTGATGCCTCCAAGGCAAACAGCTTGTTTGGTCTTGTAACAGTCAAACAGTTTTGTTCCTTTTTTTTTTTCCTGCTGGTCTTTCTTTCACGAAATATATTCTGTTCTTTCAGCTGCTCCGGGTTGGTCTGCATGTCCTTTCAAATGGCAATGTCTCACTGCAGAAGATTCTACCTAAGGATCCATATTTTACAAAGGGTTAACAAGAAGCTTATTTTTCTGGGCAAATTCTAGTTCCCATTTTAGCTAATCCAACCAGTTATAGGCTGAAAACAGCTTTACAAGGTTTCTTTCTGCAATCATATTTCCCAATATTCCTTTCTATCCCTCTTAAATGTCAATTTTACAATAATAGGCAGGGAAAATCAATGTCCACAATATACTCAAGCACCTTAACCTTATTTTCCCTCTTTTATCCATTCAGACTATGTCTCGATCTCTGTATCACAAAGTTCTGTTGTTCCAAGGTTGAGTATACATCACTATTTAGCTCTGTCCCATTTAGCCCATGAATACTTCTCTAAGTCTTCTTATATCTTCCTGTTTCATTCTACCTCCTCTGCTTCTTGTATATTGCCCTCCTCATCTCTGTATATGGCCTTCTCCATCACCCAAGCTATCATGTATCTCTCCCCTAATCTGTGCATGCCTGTCTCCTCCCTCCCTCCCTGGTAACCATCAAATAATATTCCTTTTAATATGGAAACCTTTTCTTAAGCTTTTACAATAATGGTGTTATGCAGTATTTATCCTTTTGTGATTGACTAATTTCATTCAGCATAATATCCTCAAGGTTCATCCATGTTATGAGGTGTTTTGCAGTTTCATTGTTATTCTTCAAGGTAGCATAGTATTCCATTGCGTGTACATACCAAAGTTTGTTCATCCATTCTGCCATTGATGGGCACTTAGGTTGTGTCCATCTTTTTGCTATTGTGAATAGTGCTGCAACGAATATTGGTGTGTATATATCTATTAGTGTTCTGGCTCATATTTCTTGTGGATATATATGCCAAGTAGAGGAATTGCTGGATTATAAGGTATTTCTATTTTCAACTTTCTGAGGAAACGCCATACTATTTTCCAGACTAGTTGAACCATTTTACAGTCCCACCAGTAATATAGGAGTGTCCCTGTCTCTCCATACCCTCACCATGAGCATTTTGTTGTCCTTTGCTTTTATGAACTTTGCTGTTATTGCTGGTGTGAGATGATATCTCATTTTTGTTTTGATTTGCATCTTCCTTGAGTCCTGGTGTGGTGCTGAGGGTTAATGCGCTGGAATGCAAAGTAGGTTTGAACCACAAGGTAAGTGGTTCAAGCTCACCAGTTGCTCCTTGGAAACCCTATATAGGATCACTATGGGTCAGAACTGAATTGATTGCACTTAACAACAACAATGGGTAATGACTGTGAACATTTCTTCATGTTTGTTGGCTGCCTGAATGTCTTCTTTCATGAAGTATCTGTTCACATCCTGTGCGCAGTCTTTAATTGAGTTGTCTTTTTCTTGTAGTTTATTATAGATTTTAGAGATTGGTCCATGGTCTGATATGTCATTGTCAAAAAAATGTTTCCCAGTCTGTGGGCTCCCTTTTTATTCTTTTGGTGAAATTTATTAATGCACAGAAGTATGTAATTTTTAGTATGTCCCAGTCATCTATTTTGTTTTCTATTGTTTGTGCATTTTTTGCAATGTTTGCTAGTCTATGTATGCCTTGTATTAGAGCCCTTACATTTTTCCCTATTTTTTCATTGATGATCTTTATAGTTCTAGGATTTACATTTAGGTCTTTAGTGCATATTAAGTTAGTTTTTGCAGATAATGTGAGGTATAGGTCTTGTTTCATTCTTTTGCACATTGATTTCCAGTTTAGTTAGCCCCATTTGCTGAAGAGATGATCCCTTTTAATATATTTTGGCACTTTGTCAAAGATCAATTGACTATATGTGGATGGATTAACTTGTGGATTCTCAATTCTGTTCCATTAATCTATGCATCTGCTCTTTTGGTCACTGTGGCTGTGTAGCAAAATTTGAAATTAGGAAGTGAATGGCCTCCAACTTTATTCTTCTTATTAAGCAGTGCTTTGCATATCCTAGCACTCTTTCCCTTCTGTATAAACTTCATGATTGATTTTTCCCATGTCTTCAAAGAATGTTGTTGGAATCTGGATTGGGATTGCATCACAGTGCTGAGTCATCCTATCCATGAATATGGTATCTTCTTCCATTTTTGTAAAATTTGTAGTTTTCTTTGTATAGGTCTTTTGTTCCTCTGGTTAGATTTATTCTTAAATATTTTATCCATTGGATGGCTGTTGTAAATGGTGGTTTTTTTTCCAATTTCCTTTTAGGTGCTGTCTTTATTAGTATAGAGGAATCCTACTGATTTTTGTATGTTGATCTTGTACCCTGTCACTTTGCTGAATCTGCCAATGAGTTCCAGTACTTTTTTTTTTTTTTTTAACTGAGTCTTTGGGATTTTCTATGTACAGGATCATGTCATTTGCAAATAGATAGCTTTACTTCTTCTTTACCAATTTGGATACCTTTAATTTCCCTTTTTTGTCTTATAGCTCTGGCTATAAAACTTCCAGTACAATATTTGGAATGGTGACAAAGGGCATTCTTGTCTGGTTCCTGTTCGCAAAGGGAATACTTTCAGTTTCTCTCCCTTGAGAGTGATGTCAGCTGTTGGTTTTGTATATATGCTCTTAATTATGTTGAGGAATTTTCCCTTCAATTCCTTCTTTGTTAAATGTTTTAATCAGGAATGAATGTTGGATTTTATCAATTGCTATGATCATGTGGTTCTTTTCCTTTTTTTTAAAATTTATATGGTGGGTTACATTGATGGTTTTTCTTGACTCTATTTTGAAAAGGTAGTTCTTCCCCATGTGTATTTTGAGTGCCTTCCAACCTGAGGGGCTCATGAAGCAGCACTATATTAGACATTTTTCTGATTTTTCTGCTGTGATTCATAAGGTTTCCAGTGGCCAGTATTCTCAGAAGTAGAACACCAGGTTCTCCTTCCTAGTCTTTCCTGTCTGGAATCTCTACTAAAATCTCTTCACCCTGGGTGACCCTGGTGAAATATGAAATGCCAGTGTCATAGCTTCTAGCATTCAAGCCACCACAGTAGGACAAATTGAAAGAAGAAGAATGAGTGGTGTGGGGTGGTTGTTGTTGTTGCTGCTGTTAAGTGTCATCAATTCTGTTTTGACTCACAGTGACCTTGTATAGGTTTTGTTGTTGTTGTTGTTAAGTGCCATCGAGTCGGGTCCGAACCATAGCGACTCTGTACAGGGTTTCCGAGGGTGTAAATCTTTACGGGAGTAGAAAGCCTCATCTTTCTCCGCGGAGCGACTGGTAGTTTCGAACCGCTGACCTTAAGGTTCACAGCCCGACTCGTAACCACTACGCTACCAGAGAGCCTGTAAAATCTTTGTAGGAGCCGAAAGTCTCTTCTTTCTCCTATGAGTGTGAGATTATAGCAAATACAAAATGAACTCACATACAAAATTTTGAAATAAGTACATGATACAAATAATTGTTGCATTTGGTAGTATGCATTATCATTCCTGTGCCTTTTCTTATCCATAAATTCCTCTGGCATTTTACCTCAGAGAGAAAAGGATGCCACCTATGAACCCTGTGGCACCTTCAAAAATAACTACAAATGCCTTAAACATTGCACTGTAGTCCCTGAATGTGATAAAACCTCTAGTTAAGAGTTGTCTCAAACCTTCAGGAAACGTTTCTTTTTGCAGGTGTGAGAGTATATGTTTAGAGTCAATCATGAGTGAGTCAGCAGGAGGTTGTTCGGGTGCAGGAGCTCAGCAATGCCTAAATCAAAGGAACTTGTTTCTTCAAGCTCATCTGGCAGTGATTCCGATAGTGAAGTAGACAAAAAGTTAAAGAGGAAACAGCAAGTTGCTCCAGAAAAACGTGTGAAGAATCAAAAAATGGGTAAAACTTCAAGAGCCTTATTGTCCTCTAAGCAGAGCAACAGCACCAGAGATGATAATATATTTTAGATAGGAAAAATGAGGTTTTCAGGACTTTAAAGGGAAAGTCCTAATTGATATTACAGAATATTGGATGAATCAGGAAAGTAAAATGAAATCAGGAAGAAAAGGTATTTCTTTAAGTCCAAAGCAGTGGAGTCAGCTGAAGGAACAGATTTCGGACATTGATGATGCAGTAAAGAAACTGAAACATCAGAGCAGTATCCAACCCACACAGCTCTAGTTGTTTTAATCTGTCTGTTTACATTGACTTTTGTTTTCTAACTGTTCTTTTCCAAGATATTATATATTTGGATTGCAGAACAATTTGTAAGAGGATTACTTTTTTTAAAATGTGCATTATTAAAAATGTTCAAGTGAAGCTGATTTGTCAACTTTATTAAGGAGGATTGCTTGTACCCACCAAACTAGTGTAAAATAAAGTTAAGGAATACAATCTTAATTGTTGTGGCATTTTTTCACCAGAAAAGTTGGTACTGTTTAAGGCCTAAAGTCACAGTTTGTAGATCTCTGAGTTTAAACTTCTATGTGAAGAAGGATTTGTGTTGTGTTTAACTTACAAAGTCTTGATTTGGGAAATCCTTAGTTCATCTGTTCTCTTCCAACCAAATTCCTAGACTTATTTGACTTTCCTATCCCAATGATATCCCCTCCCGTCTTTTTTTAAATTTTTTAAAATATTTTATTGTGAATTATGTGATAGTTTACATGGGAGAACATTTGTTTTACCTTCAGTCTATTGTATATCGTTTCATTGCCATGGTTACAATCCCCTACATGCATCATCAACCAACCAAAGGGTATACACTACAAGCCTGCCTCCCAGTCATCAGCACACCACACAGCCCCTCTCACACTCTGTGTCTACAGTCCCCAGCTACTCCATCTCTCCACGTTATCGTCTCTGCCTCCATCTTAGGTATCACTGCTTCTTTGGGTAGGGTCACGTTCTCTGCTCTTCTCTCTTCTTAGTCCCAGGGAACTCCGATCCTAGGCTGCGAAGTTAATCACTCCCTTCCTTGCTACAAAACGTCTACCTTTACATTTACAACCCTCACAATCAGTCCTGATAACAATTATTCATTATTGTATCACAAGAGACCTATCTGCATTTCCTTTCATCAGCCCCTCCTTGATAGATTGGATACTACTCAGTGGAGATTCTACCTTCATCTACGCCCTCTGGATCTAGGCTCCCTCTTGAAAGCGTGTAAGCCAACGTCCAAGTTGCCCATCCCTGTCTACTCTGTACATGGAGGGGGTGGGAGTGATCCTTGCAGTAAAGATTTGTTCCCTCTTTAGAGCTACTACATCCATAGGTGTAGGTCAAGTTCATCAAATTGTATCAGATTACTCTTTTTTTCCTCTTCTTTATTCTTCTAGTTGAGCTCTGATCATCCAGTCATTGAAGCCAGGTCAAGTGGGGTATTATCTGCAAGTGTGGGTGTTCTTATACATATGCCCTCTCTTCTTATCAGCTGGACGCTTCACTCTCCACTCTAGTCCTCTGTGGCTATGTCACTGATTCTGGGCCCAAGAGTCCCCAGGTCTTGCCACACTGCTGGCCAACCAGGTCTCTACCTGGGTTCACAGGAGTCTATTGAACGTTGTAGGGCTTCGCTCATAGCTTCATTGCTGTTTTTCACTCACTTCCCCTTATCAGTGACGAACGTGGTCACCAATCAGAGTGTATATTCCCACTGAGTCTTAGTCTTGGAAGGGGGTTTACTCTGAGGGGACCCAACCACTTGCCTTGATGTCTCCTGGGTAAGCAACTTGCTTGTTCTTATAGTAATCAGTCTGTCTGCCTATATTGTTTTGTATTTTTCCTGTCAGTCTTTCTTTCAAGAAGTATCTTTTATTCTTCTAGTCACTCCGGGCTGGTCTGCCTGTCCTTTCAAGTGGAAATTTCCCACTTCTGAAGATTCTGGATGCTGTTCAGGATTCCACTTATAGTCTTATGTAATGTAGACGCTCCACAGGAAGCCTCTTTCACTGGGCATGTGGTAGCCCATTTTAGGTATTCCAATCAGTTATAGGCAGAAGATGGACTTAGAAGCTTTCTATGGTGATATTTCTGGCTATTCCTTTCTCTGCCCTTCCAGTGTCTATTTTATAATGTAATACAAGGAAAAGTAAGATTCAAAAGACAGCTAAGCATCTTAACATTATTTCCCCCTTTTCCCCATTCCAATCATGTCTCAATCCCTGTATCCTAGTCCCCTCTTTTTTTTTGTAACTTAATTGTCATTTATTAATTTATCTTTTCATATTCATCTTTTACTCTTGACTACATTAATGGTAGTTTGCAAAAGTCAATGAAACTGTCAAAATGTTAGCTATCACAGTAAGGCACTTACAATTAAAATAGTATATGGGAACAACAATCACTAATTCTATCGTATTAACTATTAGGAGATATGTAGTTTGATAACCAACATGGCTTGGATGAAAACTCTGAGCAAGTGTATGTCATTATAAGAGTTCTGTGTAGGTGTTACCTTAATGTTCAGTCTACAGAAAATCAGGATGTAGCTATCTGATTTACTTTCCGTTATAAACATGTTCACCATGGGATGATGTCTATAAACTGAGATATTGTTTAAATAGTTAAGCATTTAATAAAAATTGTGAAAGCTTAAAAAATAAGAAAAAAACAAGTATATGTTCACCTGTTTGTTTGTTTTTTAACCCAGTTTCCTTCAGGAAGAATCTTTCCACGAGCTTCAGAGATTTGCCTCTCTTCCTCTGGTAACTTTCTTTGAACTTAATCACCATTTCTGGTGAAGGAACAACTAAAATACTCTTCTCAGATCTTATCTTTAAGAGCAGTTAAACCTGGGTACATCACCTTTCCCCTTTTCTTATTTGTGCAGTCTGGCTTGGAATATAATTTTTTCCCTGTCTCTGAGGCCCTAGCCACTTCTTGAAGAGCTTAACGTTGCTGCTGAGGAAAGCTCTCTCTTTCCTCATTTAATCAAATCTCTTTTACTTTTTTTATTTTCATTTTCCCAGTGATCATGTTATGATAACTTTTAACACCAATCCAGTTTCTCCGTGCTATCTGAACACATTTGGTTTCTGAGAACAGAGTATTCTTGGCACAGACTGTTTTCTTTGCCTTCTTAGCTTTCGGGCTTCAATAAATTTCACTGAGGTGTTTCTCAACCTCAACCATGGATAGTCTATTCCTTATTTAATAAGGATACTTCTACTGGGAGTTGTTCACTAATGAAATCACAACTCCTATAAGTCTGAATCCAGATCTATCTTAAGATGGTATGTTGGGACAGGCAACTCTTGAGTCAAACCACATGAATACAGAAAGCAAGCTATTCACAGCTCACTCCCTTGGCACTAAATGCTGTTCAGAAAAAAAAGATTATCTGGATCCTTACCTATGCCTGTCATGCAACTCTGTTGCTCAAACAAAATTTAACTGAGTTTGAAACTGAAAATCCTAGCTCCAGGGCCTTGTTGAGGGAAAACAAAACAAAAAATGCATACAAAGGGAGTTGAAATCATTCCATATATCCTGTGCCAAAAGAACCTGCTTAGTGATAGCTGAAGAAAGAAGCCTCTTTTTCCATCATCTTCTAATCCCTGTCTGTGCCTCACCAACCTGCCCTGTGCAATTTGTGGGTAGTGACAATGACCTGCACGTGAAAGTCTTGGAAGCCAGCTAATTGAAATCTGTTAGCAGAGCTGAAGCCAGTGGGAAAATAACCACAAAATCCCAGCACAAAACCTCAGGAGGCCTGGATCTATGAAGAACCAACCACTTAAGTCTCATGTTTTGTATATACCTTGAAAATCAAAGTTCTGCTCCTAAATGCCAGTCTTTGTATCAGACCATCATGGTTAATAGACTGTGTGTCACATTTTTCTTGAAATATACATAAATAACATTTTATAGTTATAGGAAACTGATGAAGATTAAAATATTCATTTTATTACTGATAGAAGTTGAGTTGGAGGATAAGGTCTTGCTCTGCATTTTCCTAAATCTTCAACTCAGATACATACTAAGCTGTGGACTCATAGTCAGCTAGGCCACCACAGGACACCCCTGTAGAATCCTCTTGACGCAACAAGTTTAACACACAGAGAGAACAGACTCGAATGTAGTGCTTCCATGGCCAAACAATTTCATAAACAGAACCTGAGAATACTTTGTGTTCTTCTCACTAGTTTCTCAGTTAGCTAATCACACAAGAAAGAATAAATCAGTGAGGAAGCAGGGAGAGGGTACAAGCATCAATCTATTAGAACTTCTCTCATGGTAACATGAGGCCAGGGGAATGGAGGTTTCTTCCAACACTCCAGCCTTGATTTTTAATAAAGAATGCTTCAGTATTAAAGGGCAAATAGGTTGGATAGGAAATTGTTCTTCAAGCCCCAAGGTCTTTGCTAATATTTTCCCCAGGTATTAAATGTAAATAATGTGAATTAAGGTAAATTATCTAATTGTTTAATCATGCCATTTTGTAGTACGAACAATACATCATATTGGCAATAATATGGATTTCCTTTCTTGTTCATTTGTAAGACTTATACTACTTGATAAACTACTTTTAAATCCAAGTTAGACAAAAGATCCAAGAAATTTTTTAAATAAGTTTTTCCAGCATAATTTAATTTACATTTACCATTTTTATATTTTTTTCTCGAAAGTGCTTTGGAAACTGTAAGATAGTCTATAGAAATATGACACAATTTTTTGTAAATTTAAAGTTTTGCACAGTGACTTTCTTATAATAAACCAGAGTTTATTTCTAAAGACGGAGTTTAACCAGATGTAGTTTACGAAAAGTAACTTTGGAGTGTCTTCTTGCTTAGGCATGGCAGAAGGTTGGAGACTTGTGCTCTAGTTTTTATAGTGATTTTTAGGATGTAAGTTGGAACAATTAAATTTTTTAAATAATTAAGCTTCAATTACCCCAACTACTAAATTCAATTACTATTCTCATTTTTATATTGTCCCATCTACATGCTTCCTCAGTTATGGAACTTTTCAATACACCTTTTCTCTGAGTTTTCATTGTTCAGAATTCTCTCTTGGAATTATTTTTTCTCTTATTAGCCAATAATGCCATACCATTATATATGAGGTCACCATGATGGTGGTGGTGGTAGTTTTATGCCATTGAGTCAGTTTTCACTCATAGAGACCCTATATAGGGTTTCTGGGATTAGTGTCTCATGTAGCACCTGGTTGATTCAAAGTTAGTAGTGCCATACTTAACCTACTATGCCACCAGGGCTCTATGAAGTCACCATGAGTACCAATGCAATAGCACCTAACGGCACACACACATATGAATACATATACATGTTGTCAAGTGCTGCGGAGTTGCTTTAGACTCATAACGATCCTGTATAGAGTTTCTGAGGCTTTAAATCTTTTGTGGGAGCAGAAATCCTTATTTTTCTCCTGAGGACCAGTTGGTGAGCTGGAACTGATGACCTTCTTGTTTGGGTTCAGTGCTTATCCTACAGAGCCACCATGCTTCCGTATATGTACATATATATATATATTTGTTGTTGTTAAGGAGCGTGGAGTCAGTTCCAACTCACAGTGACCCTATACAGGGTTTCTGAGGCTATAAATCTTTACAGGTGCAGAAAGTCTCATCTTTCTCCCATGGAAAAACTGGTAGTTTCAAACTGCTGACCTTGAGGTTAACAGTCCAGTTTGTAACCACTACACTACCAGAGCTATATATGTGTGCTCATATGCATGTGTGTATATATGTTATTCTTAAGTGCCATCTAGCTGGTTCCAACTCATATCAACCCTTTAAAGGGTTTCCAAGGAGCTACTGGCAGATTTGAACTACAGACCTTGTGATTTGAAGGCCATTGCTGATTTTAAAGTAGCACACCAAGAACCCAAAGAATTCCCTGACTGGGAAATGAACCCTACCAGCAAAGGTGAAAGCATTGAATCCTAGCCACTAGACCACCAGGGAACACATATAAACAAACACTGTTGTTGTTGTGAAGTATGATCAAGTCAGTTCTGACCCATAGTGACCCTATATAGGGTTTCCAAGGAGCAGCTGGTGAGTTTGAAGTGCCGACCTTGCAGTTCAAACAGCTTTGCAGTCTGGTGCATTAACCCATAGCGCCACACCAGGACTCCATAAATAAACATACACACATACAAATATAAAATAAAAAAAAAATTATCTAACTAAAAGTTCTGAACAGGAGAATTCAAAGGGCAGCTCAAGAAATCAAAGTAAAGTATTATAGTAAAACTTGTGAAGACCTAGAGTTAAAAAACCAAATGGGAAGAACACATTCAGCATTTCTCAAACTAAAAGAACTGAAGAAAATTCAAGCCTCAACTTGTGATATTGAAGGATTCTATAGGGAAATTATTGAAAGATGCAGAAAGCAGCAAAAAAAGATGGAAGGACTACACAGAGTCACTGTACCAGAAAGAAATGGTCAATGCTCAGTCATTTCAAGAGGTAGCATATGATCAAGAAGAACCCATAGTATTAAAGAAAGAAGTCCAAGTTGCACTGAAGGCACTGGCAAAAAACAAGGATCCAGGAATGGATGGAATACAAATTGAAATCTTTAAGCAAAGTAATGTAGCTCTGGAGGCGTTCACTTGTCTATGTCAAGATATTTGGAAGACAGCTACCTGGCCAACTGATTTTAAGAGATCCATATTTGTGCCCATTCCAAAGAAAGGTGACTCAACAAAATGTGGAACTATGAAACAATATTATTAATATATCACAAGGAGGTAAAATTTTGCATTAAAATAAAAAATGGTTACAGTAATACATTGACACGAAGCTTCCAGAAGTTCAAGCCAGATTCAGACAAGGGTATGAAGGAATATTATTGGGATATCATTGCTGATGTCAGATGGATCTTGGCAAAAAGCAGAGAATATTAGAAAGATATTTACTTGTGTTTTATTGACTTTGTGGAGATATTTGGCTGTGTGGATCATAACAAACTATGGATAACATTGCAAAGAATGTGTACTCCAGAATACTTCATTGTACGCCTGAGGAACCTGTACTTAAACTAAGAAGCAGTTGGGTGAAAAGACCAAGGGTGAACTTCTGGCACTTCCCTGACTGGGCAGGACAGGTATGCAGGCTCCAGAGAATACGGGATGGTATTGCACAGGGGAGGCCCCCATCTGGTAGACAGACAAACTTTGGGCAAACATAAAACATTAGGCTTTAACATTATGAGCTTGCTTTTTTAAAAAATCAAACTGCTGAGGAGTTACAAGCATTTAGAGCTTCCACCCGCCTGCACTCGGTTTCCACCCACCCATTGCAGAGCATGGAGCACAGGGCTTGAGCAGACCCATCCAAAGGGCGGATGCTCCCAGAGAGCTAGCGGGGCCACAGGAACTAGTGTGGCCCATCCCAGGGGGGGCCTCATTGCAATGTAGGGCATTGTCGGCATGGATATAGGGCAAATTGGGGTGCTCACGGCATAGGGAGACAAAGAGAGGCATTGTAGACGTCATCAGGCACAGCCGCGCCATCTGCCTGCAGTCACTACCCACGCCCTCGACTTATTCGGCATAGGCCAGCCCACTGCCCAGCCTCTGAGCCTCAGGCCCGCCCATCAAGGTGCAGGCCAGCCCAAGCTGAGACGCCCTTGACTAGCTGTTTACCACCAAAAACAAAACAGTCCTGCTGTGGATCTGTGGGTTAATGCGCCAGACTGCAAAGCCTTTTGAACAGCACGGAATGTGATTCGAGCCCACCAGCTGCTCCTTGGAAACCCTATACTGGGTTGCTATGGGTCATGATCGACTCCACAGCATACCAACAAGGAGAAGAGCTCAGAAGGGACTGAAAGAGAGGTAGAACATTAAAGACTTACTTACATTAAGCTACGCTTTTTTCCTCTCTTTCGCCTGCCCCTCACCCCCCCTTTTTTTGTGTGTGATTAGAGCCTGCCTTATTCAAGAGCACAGGCCAGCCCAAATTGAGACACCCTTGAGTAGTTGTTTACCACCAATAACAAAGCAGTTCTGCTGTGGCTGACTGCAAAGCCTTTTGAACTGCAAGGACTGTGGTTCGAGCCCACCAGCTGCTCCTTAGAAACCCTATACTGGGTCGCTGTGGGTCACGATCGACTCCACAGCATACCAACATGGAGAAGAGCTCAGAAGGGACTGAAAGAGAGGTAGAACATTAAAGACTTATGTACATTAAGCTACGCTTTTTTCCTCTCTTTCTTCTGCCCCTCCTCCCCTTTTTTTCTTTTACCCCATAGTTTTCTTTTCTGTTTTGTTTTTTCCTGTTGCTGTTTTGCTTTGTTTTTCTCTCATTATCGCTTTTGTTTTTTATTTTGCTTTTGGTTTTGTTTTCTACCCGACTACTGTTGCTTGGCTGTCACACAGCCTCCCTTCTGCTATCGGAGGACTCCGCTTTTGTTTTTGATTTTGATTTTGGTTTTGGTTTTGTTTTCTACCCGACTGGTGTTGTTTGGCTGTCACATAGCCTCCCTTCTGCTATTGGAGGACTCTTTGTCCCCTTACATTACA
>NW_006408519.1:55907216-55908725 GCF_000296735.1 Chrysochloris asiatica
TATGGCAAGCAAATCATCCGGGAATCTGAAGAAGAATGTGACATCAGGACTGGAGGAAGACTCATTAACACCTGCAATATGCAGATGACACAGCCTTACTTGTTGGAAACATTGTTGCTGGTTTTGTTGTTGTTAAGTGCCTTCAAGTTGATTCTGACTCATTGTGACCCTGTTTCCAAGGAGCTGCTGGTGGATTTGAATTACAGACTTTATGATTAGCAGTCCAGTGCTAATCCTGCAGCACCACACGCGGACCTGCTGGAATTATTGTTGCTGTTGGTGACGGTGGTTACGTGCCATGGAGTCAGCCCTGACTTATAGCAACCCTGCATAAGGCTTCCTAGGAGCAGAAAGCCTTATTTTTCTCCCACAAAACCGCTGGAAGTTTTGAACTGCTGACCTTAAGATTAACAGTCTGATTCGTAACCACTACACTACCAGAGCTTCTTTTTTTTGTTGTTGTTAGATGCCATCGAGTCAGCACCAACTCATAGCGACCTTATGCACAGCAGAACAAAACACTGCCCGATCCTGGGCCAACCTCACCACTGTTGCCACGCTTGAGTCCATCTATGCTGCCACTTGGCCAGTCTATCTCATTGGGGGTCTTCCTCTTTTTCTCTGACCCTTCACCTTACCAAACATGATATCCTTCCAACTTGTTGTTAGGGGACTTGAAATACTAACTGATTAAGATCAAATACTACAGCCTTTACTATGGATTACAGCTCAATGTAAATCATCACCACTGGACCAATAATTAACCTCATGATAGATGGAGAAAAGACTGAAGTTGTCAAAGACTTTATGCTGCTTGGATTCATAATCAACACTCATGGAAGCAGCAGTCTAGATTGGCTGCAAAAGACCTATTTTTAAAGTGTTAAAGACAAAGATGTCACTTTGAGGACTAAGGTGTGCCTGACCCATACCCTGCATGGTCTATTGCCTCATATGCATGTGAAAGTTGGACAATGAATAAGGAACACTGTAGAAGAATCGACACATTTGAATTATGGTGTTAGCCAAGACTACTGAAAGTACTATGGACTGTCAGAAGAACAAAAAAATCTGTCTTGGGTAAGTATAGCCAGAATACTCCTTAGAAGTGAGAATGATGAGACTTAGTCTCTCGTTCTTTGGACATATTCTCAGGAAGGAACAGTTCCTGGGTAAGGACATCATGCTTGGTAAAGTGGAGGGTGGGTGAAAAAGAGAAAGACTTGCCCCAACAAATGGATTCACACAGTGACAGTAACAATGGGATCAAACATAACAATTGTGTAGATGGCTCAGGACCAGGCAGTATTTAATTTTGTTTTGTATAAATTGCTATAAATTGGAAGTGACTATACAACACTTAAGGAGCTCTGGTAGTGTAGTGGTTACAAGTCGGGCTGCTAACTTCAAGGTCAGCAGTTCGAAACCACCAGCTGTTCTGTAGGAGAAACATGAGGCTTTTTGTTCCTGTAAAGATTTATAGCCTTGGAAATGCTATCTGGGGTCACT
>NW_006408519.1:55912611-55914732 GCF_000296735.1 Chrysochloris asiatica
AGAAAAAAAAGGCCTGGAGTAATATTCAAGACTTTCACAGCAGGTAACTTTAGAGATCATGTGAAGAACAGATTTGATATATTAAACACTAAAGAGCAAAGATCAGAAGAGTTGTGGGATGACATCAAGAACATCATATAGGAAGAATATTAAAAGTGCCATGTGCTGCCAAAAGAACCAACAGATCTGGTATTGGAAGAAGGGCAGCCAGAGTTCTCCTTGGAGGCCAGTATGGCCTAACTTCGTCACTCATACTTCAGACATATTGTCAGGAGGAAGCAGTCGCTGGAGAAGGATATCATATTTCGTAAGGTGAAGGGTCAGAGAAAAAGAGGAAGACTCCCAGCGAGATAAACTGGCAATATGGCAGCAT
The DNA here is from genome assembly GCF_000296735.1 of Chrysochloris asiatica. Lineage (NCBI taxonomy): Eukaryota > Metazoa > Chordata > Mammalia > Afrosoricida > Chrysochloridae > Chrysochloris > Chrysochloris asiatica. The sequence continues at coordinate 55,912,985 of NW_006408519.1, forward strand.
CACTGGGCTCAAGTGTGGCAACAATTGTGAGGTTGGCCCAGGATCAGGCAGTGTTTTGTTCTGTGATGCATAGGGTCGCTATTACTTGGTACTGAGTCGATGGCACCTAACAACAACTCTAGTTTGTGGGTTTATCTTCTTTGCTTTGAGCTTTTATGTTTCCTAATCTCTCTTAAATCAACTTATAATTATTTTGTAAGTTTTTAAATTAAAAATTATTTACACATTTGCACAGATGACTTAAACTGAGGATTGTGAATGTAGCCGAATGTCTATTCCAAGCCACTCTGTAAGTGAGTATTCCCTTAAGCTATGTGTGAGGGTAAGTCAAAAAACATTCCAACAAAATCATATAAAGCTTTATTTAAAATATAAGTATGTGAAGTTAATTGCTTTTTAACATATTGACCATGTAGGTCTATTCACTTATGAAAGTGGTTGTGTCCATCTTTCTAACCTTTCCCTAAGAAATTCTACATTCTTCAATTTGTTGCTGTTGTTAAGTGCTGTTGAGTTGGTTTCGACTCATAGTGACCCTGTAAAAGGTTTCCAAGGAGTGACTGGTGAGTTTGAACTGTGCAACTTGTGGTTCAAATCAACTTTGTGGTCCAGTGCATTATCCTGCAGCACCATGCCAGGACTCTTCAATTTATATAACATCAAAATGGTAGTTTTGGAATCCTGGAAGGACTCAAATGATCTTCCTTTGAAATTTGTTATCCCATAAATTTTTGGAACAAATAAAGTCTGAAGGGACAAGATCAGGGCTATAGGGTGAATGAAGTATGATTTCCAACAAATTCCCATCGTACAGCCCTTGCTGCCTTTGAAGAACGAGCCAGTGCATTGTCATGATAGAAAAATTCCTTGGTATGAATTTACTGGAATTTTTTCTCACCAAGGTAGTTTAAAATTTTCTTAGATTTTCTTAATAATAAGCTCCTGGGGTCCTCCTGTGTCCCTTGATAAAACCTATCAAGAGTACCATTTTGGAATTTCAAAAACAGTCACCATAACTCTCTGAGCTGACCTCTTTGCCTTTGATTTATCTAGCGCAACAGATGCCCTTGGAAACCACTGTTTTTGGAAGACACCATAATGAGACTAAGACAAGTGTATTACTGAGAGTATTGAAGTCATCCACTAATTGCAGAGACACGATTAGACACGTTTTGTTTGGAAAAATCCCCATGGATGTATGAACTGGAACCATAGTAGCAATTCTTCTTTATTTACTCTCATAAGTAGCACACCTAGAAGGTGGCACAATTTTCTTCTTGTTCAATGGAGTAAAATACTCAATCTGTTCTATTGACTTGGGTTAACTTGCTGATATCATCAAAGACAGAGTGTGTCTACTGCAAATTACTGAAATTACTGGAAATCTATTAGATTATGGAGGCAAAATGTTTTTGTTTTTTGGGCAAAATGTATGCAACATAGTTTGCCAAGAAACAAGAAGGAAGTGTGAATGAATGGGTCACCTCACGGTATCCTTCTGTATGCTCCTAGATATTTACAAACTTTTTAAAAAATCTGGAACATTACGAAGTTCACAGTAGGCATTCAAATATTTGTAGCCTCATTATTAATGTGTACCAGCATTTAATTTCAACTGTTCATCAGCAAGGTAATTTGTCAAGACTCATTAGGTAAATCAGAAGAGAATCCTTATTTAATATTTTCAGTCACTTCCTTGGAAAAATACACAAATACATATTTATTACCTAAAACACACAAATACATAT
>NW_006408519.1:55915927-55927019 GCF_000296735.1 Chrysochloris asiatica
CTGCTGATCTTGTGGTTCGCAGTGCTGATCCTACAGTGCCACACTGGAAGTTCAACAACAGCAATAATATATATATATATATGTAATTTATAGGAGTTATATGCAAACTGATTACAAAATACCTTTTTATTAGGATATCTTACATTTGACTTATGTTTTTCATTTTTACTAGAGAAACTTCTAGTCATTCAGGCTGACACATGAACACAAGAATTGCTGAATCTTTCAGGATCCTGAAGGCTAGATGCAATGTCCAATCAAAGGTCTTCCCACACCAGCTGCTCTTTCTGCTTCTGTTCTACTACCAAGTTGAAGTTATTTCCAAGACTACCACTATCTACCATGATCATCATCATTTCTAAACTCCTGTCAAAATATCATGTTTAATTTTAGTTGTGTCACACTATTATTCTTCAATAGTTAATTCCAAACATTCATAATCTGAAGTTTTATTAAATATTGGGAGAGCAGCATGTTTCCAAACTCCTTTGTTGTTGTTGTTAGGTGCCATCTAGTTGGTACTGACTCATAGCAGCCCTATGCACAACAGAACAAAACACTGCCTGGTCCTGGGCCAACCTCACTATTGTTGCCACGCTTGAGCCCATTGATATTGCCATATTACCAATCCATCTCTCTGGAGGTCTTCCTCTTTTTCTCTGACCCTCCACCTTACCAAACATGATATCCTTCTACAGCGACTGGTCCCTCCTACAATGTGTCCAAAGTATGACAGACAAAGTTTGGCCATAGTGGCCTCCAAGGACTACTCTGGCTGCACTTCTTCCAACACAGATCTGTTTGTACTTTTGGCAGCCCATGGCACTTTCAATATTTTCCTCCAACACCATAACTCAAAAACATCACTTCTTCTATGGTCTTCCTTATTTACTGTCCAGCTTTTGCATGCATATGAGGCTACTGAAAATACCATAACTTGTGTCAGGCGCACCTTAGTCCTCAAACTGATATCTGTGCTCCTCAACACTTTTAAAAGGTCTTATGCAGCAGATTTGCCTAATGCAATATGTCATTAATTCCAAAATCCTTTATTCACCTTTACATGCCTAAACCAAAATATCTTTTCCTGGGGTCTTTATTGCTAATATGAGACAACTCACAAACAAGTGATTATGTTTAAAAAAAAGACCTGGCCCTGCTCATAGGCACACATAAGTTCAAAATGAAAATATTTCAAACTAATGCTCTGGTTTTTCTATTAGCATTAAATTAATCTCAGAGGCATCTGTAAATCAAAGAATAAGAGGTAGAAAGAGAGAAACAATGTTTTCTATTGTTGAATGATTAGCAGGTCACAAGGTATTATTCCTGTAGCTATAGTCTATGATGGTGAGGGTTGTGTGCCATAGAGTCAGTTCCAACTCATAGCAACCCTGTATAGGTTTCTGAGACTGTAGATCTATGGGAGCAGAAAGCCTCATCTTTCTCCCATGGAACGACTGGTAGTTTCAAACTGCTGACCTTGAGGTTAACAGCCCAACTCGTAACGACTATGCTACCAGAACTCCTTAGCTATAGTCTGTAACTCCCACCAAATCATGTTTCTGTCCTTCTGGGTCTGGGTAAGAGAAGGTGGGAGAAGATACTGGTAGGATAACATGAGTTAACTGTGGGTGGTAACAAAGTTTATTGTAATTGTGAAAACTTGAAACTGTAGCATGGAATTAAAATGAGCCATCTCAGAAGAAGGAGGTGGGAATCTCACTAACATCAAAGAAGAAGAACCAGGAGTGGAGTGTGTCCTTTAAGCCCCTAGATCCCTGTCATTGAACCTCCTCAGCCCAAGAACAGAGGGCTGTGACACCAGAGGAATAGTAGAGGATCAGCATCAGAAGAACCAAGAACTAGAGCACAATACAGAGCAGTGGACTTCCCAGGAGGCTTGCTTGTAGAGTGGTGTGCCTCCAGGCATTAAGTGGGGGAGCTAGGTTTGCTGACCCACAGAGCTAGAGCCAAGTGCCTTCAGGCTGAGGTGGAGTGCTAAATCTTATAGACATTTATCAGAAGCTGGCTGGAACAACTGCTCTGAGCATTTCTGATCCTGAATTATAACTTTTCAACTTCCCCAATAAACCCCATAACTGTTAGCATGGTGTCTGACTTCTGTGCTGCCATTGCATCCAATTACGGTGAGTGGTTCATAGTGTTGCAATTCCCATAAGGCCCCAGGAAGTTCCTTTTAATCTAGATAACAGAATATGCAAAACTATTTCTGTATAAACTCTACTTCAACATGCCTCCACCTAGTCCCTTCATTACTCTCATCTCTGTGTGAAATGGTTGTCTGATATGCCTATGCTGGTCTACCTCACCCACTGATGGAATAAATGATCACCATAGTCCTGTTAGCCATGTACTAAGCTGTACTATGACTGGTATAATATAGGAAATAATGTATAATATAGGAAATAATGTATAATATAGGAAATAATGTAGACTTAAGCGTAAATAATTAAGGTTGCAATTCAAACATAGACTACCATTGGCATCATTTATCAATTTCACTAGAATCCCTCAATGAAATTACAACTTTTTATGTAGAGTTTAGATGCATACCATTCATTATATTACATGAAGAATGCTCCTCCTTAACAAGAAGACACTAAACACATAAACACCGTGAAGCATGTTTTGATCCCAATATTCTTCTTTATCCCCTCACTCAATTGAGCCATATATTGCATATTTTATAGACCCCGTGATTATAATCCTAGTTTAAAAATGATTGGCCTCATTTTGGAGGGGCAATACACAGAACAAAAAGCAAGGCTAAGAAAGTGAAGAGGACAACTATTGGGCAAGTTTGGGTTGGTAAATAATCAAGTAAAAACTGACATCAGGTCCCCTTCATACATTGTTGTTGTTGTGTGCCGTGGAGTCGATTCCGACTCACCGCGACCTTGTACAGGGTTTCCGAGGCTGTAAATCTGTACAGGAGCAGAAAGCCTCATCTTTCTCCCGTGGAACAACTGGTAGTTTTGAACTGCTGTCCTTGTGGTTTGCAGCCCGATTCGTAACCACTACACTACCAGAGCTCCTTCTTCATACATTAGAAGGTATGTTTAATGCGCTTCAGTATTTCTGTAGAGAATTACATCTAACAGAAATGTCAAAAATGTCAACGGACAATATACTTTCCTATTAACCCTTTCTCAAAATGCATTAATGTAAGAATGTGATATTGTGTGCCAGTAAAGAGTATTTTGAAATGTTCTTGATATATTCATAAGATAAAAGGGAGGAAAAAACACAGAGAAATTTAGAAACAAATTTTTCTAAGTATAATGGAATCACATAATCTATGGTGATTTGTTTTTTGCTAAAATTTATAAATCTTCTGAGATTTCCATCCATAGATTTATTGGTACTAAAAATTTATTTTGAAAAAATGTAAAATTATCAACACTCTTTTCATCTATTTTCCTCATTCTCCCTTTATTCTTCTGCCTCTCAAACCTCATTCAAAGTGCATTCCATGCAGGAACAAATGACATACATTTATGTAGATTTGATTAGTATGATTAGTAACATTAGATTAGTATGATACATATACTACTATCTCTAAATTTCTGAAACACAATGTAAAAATCAGAAGTTTTGTTTTTAGATGCTGTCAAGATCGTTTCAACTCAAACTACCCTTTTATGTAACAGAATAAACACTGATTGGTTCTTACAATCATTGCTCCGTTTGATCCCATTGCCGCACCCCAGTCACTGTGTCAATCCATCTCATTGAGGGTCTTCCTCTTTTACACTGACACTCCACTTTACCAAGCATGATTTCCTTCTCCAGGGACTGGTCCCTTTTGATAACATGTCCAAACCCTATTAGAAGAAGTCTTGCTATCCTTGCTATAAGGAGCATTCTAGTGTTACTTCTTTCAAGATATATTTCTTGTTCTTCTTACAGTCCATGATATATTCAATAATTCTTGGCTGGCACCATAATTAGAAGCCATTAATTCTTCTTTGGTCTTCCTGCTGTTTTGTCTATCTTTCATATGCATAAGAGACAACTGAAAATACATTGAATTGGGTCAGATACACCTTAGTCTTTAAAGTGACATCCTGCTCTTTTTATTTTTAACACCTTAAACAGGCTTTTGTTTGTTTGTCTGCAGCAGTAGATTTTCTCAATGCCATACGTCATTTGATTTATCGACTGCTGGTTTCATGGTCACTGATTGTGGATCCAAGTAAAATTAAATCCTTGACAACTTCAATCTTTTCTCTATTTATCATGATGTTGCTTATTGGTCCAGTTGTGGGAATTTATGCTTTCATTACGCTGAGATGCAATGCATACTGAAGATTGTAATCTTTTACCTTCATAAGTAAGTACTTCAAATCATTTTCTCTTTCAGTAAGAAAAGATTTGCCACCTGCATAGCACAGGATATTAATGAATCTTCCTCCAATCTTGATGTCACATTCTTCTTCACAGAGATTTAGATATATGCACATACTTTGCCCCTCAAGATTCTATTTCTAGAGATTTACCCTAAAGCTATAATAAAGTTTTATTATGAATTAAGTGATAGCTTACAGAGCATATCATCAGTTTTAATTCTTCAAATCATATACTTTACCTCATTACAATTAGTCCCAACCGTTAACAGTTTCTACCTGTATTCACTTAACTATCGGATTCCTCTCATCTTCCGATTACCTTCATCTTTCTCTTTCCTCTGCTAAGCTCACTATTGTTGTGTATTGCCTGCCCTGTCACCCATATTAACATGTGTCTATCCTCTAGCCTATGAATAATGTTTCCTTTGTAACCACCATAGATTGTATCTTTTATTAAGAAAACCTTTTCTTAACATTTTATAACATTGGTACCCTACAGTATTTGTCCATTTTTGATTGACTAATTTCACTCATCATAATGACTTCCAGGTTCATCCATGTTGTGAGGTGTTTTGCAGATTAATCATTATTCTTCAGCATTTCATAGTATTCCATTGTATATATGTACCAAAGTTTGTTTAGCTATTCTTCTGTTGATAGATATTTAGACCGTCTCCATCTTTACAATGTGTCTCTTAAATAGACAGCATATTTGAAGAATACTGTTTTCTTATCCAATCTGCTCTCTGTGTCTCTTGACTGGTGCATTTAATCCATGTGCACTCAGTGTAATTATCCATAGGTATTAACTGATTACTATTATTTTGCTGAGTTTTATTTTTGTGTGTGGTGGTACTGGTTTTTTTGTTTCACATAATTTTCTGTACTGAGTTCATTCTTATTTTGTTTGTGGGTTTTCTTTTCATTTCTAATGTTTCCTAAATCTTTGTTCTTTTGTTTTAATTTTTGATGTCTAGGTAAAGTAATTTTCTTTGAAGCTACACTGTAATTTATGATTTTTCCCCCTATTTAAAACAGTCCAATAGGGTCACTATGAGTAGGAGCAGATTTTAAAGTACCCAATGATAAAAGATAAGGGTTTCTGCTCCTGTAAAGATTTACAGCCTTGGAAACTGACTCCATGGCACATAACAACAACAACAACAACAACAATGATAACAATGAAAATAAAAAGACTGAGGAACACTGGAATAAACTAAATAAATAAATGACAGAACGAATTCTTAGCAAACAAGTTGGTGAATTTTAATGAACAATTTTTAAAATTTATTTTAAAACAAACCCTTTGCCATCAAATTGATTCAAACTCATACCTACCCTATATACTGTTTCTGAGGTTTTAAATCTGTATGGGAGCAGAAAACCTCCTCTTTTCCCACTATGCATGCAGCTGGTGGGTTTGAACTGCTGACCTTGAGGTTAGCAGTCCAGTGATCATCCTATAGTCAGTCTGACAAGGGCTTCTAATGAATGACTAAGTGGGAGTTTATTGTTACTCAGTGGTTTACCTCTCTTTTATTTCTCTCAGATTCAGAATCAGAGAGAGTAAAATAAAAATAACAATATACAATAAACCCACCCACAGTGAAAAAAAAAAAGATGATATGCACAAACAATGGTCATTGTAGCATTTTTAAATAATAAAAACAAAAATGGGAAGTAGCATATATGCCTAGCAACAAGAAGTTGGTTATTTAGACTCTGACAAATCCAGTAGCCATTATCCATAGGAAAACCCAGGAAGATAAATATTGTTATTTTGCTATACATCATAAATTGTAATGACTCAATAGTACTGTCACAGCAATTCAAAGTCATATGCCAAAGATGAGATTAAGAAGATGATTATGAAGATGACGAAACTGAGGTATACAGAAATAACAAAGGCTGAGCTAAATGGACAGTAACAGAGCTAGAGTTGAACCACAACAGTCTATGCAGAGAACACACTTTTAATTTCTACGCTACAACTAAACCCCAGTTTTTCTTCATTTATGGTTTATATCTTTGTCCAAATTTTATAGAGTACATGTATTACTTTGTAAACAGTAAAAGATCTAATAAATCTTATTCTTAAATCATATCAGCTATTGTAAGGAAAAAGAACAAAGCTTGAAAATAATATAGAAAATATTTCTTTTTCAAGAAATAGATGTTCTGAAACTAAATCAATGGGCTAGTTTTCATAAAATTTCCCTTTGGGATACAGTGAAACCATGTAACTGATGAAATGCCAAATGACATTTCTGCCTTACTAATTCCTTTTTATTTTTTATGTAGATGGTCAACCTACTCAAGAAACAAGCTATTTTTCCACAGTGTCAATCTTTCTCCTTTTTGAAGTAGCCTAAACATCTCATGTAGACATAGGACAATTTGTTCTTATAAATAAGAAGAGAACAGAGCGCTGAAAATGATGCTGTGGTAGAATTAAGTCTATCATCCTTCTTTCAAAAAGAATTGGTCACAATCTGCTTCGTTGTAGCAATCTGTCCCTTGTTACTGATTTATATTGCTCAGTGGGACTGTGTTAGAAAAACATTATTATTATTAGCAGTAGTAATACTTGGCAGCCATTCAGCACATTTCATCAAAGACTCTAAGAGCTAAGCCATCAATCAAGTTTGGCTTGGTGTGCTCCTGGGAGGAGGTGGTATTATTTCTGCTTGCAACAGAGGTTAAGTGACTTGCCCAAGGCCTTGAAGCTAGTGAGATTCAGAGTTGGGAATTGAACCCTCGAGACTTGACACCCAACATCCCTCTCTCCTTCCTGGAGCACATTCTCTCTGCCTGTCTTAAAGATGTAGGGATAAATAAAGTATCTAATAGAAAAATGTGCTGCTCCCCAGCATGTGTTCAAGTTCTTCTGGGATTTAATTGAAAAAGCACGAGATGTTTCAGTCAGAATTTGAGCTGGTACCTTTCATTTTTTGGCACTTATTCCATCTATTCTTTCACCAAACATTCATTTAGCAATGCCATTTGTTATGTATTATGGGAAAGACTGGAGTCAGTTGTAGTAGGTAAAACACAGTCATGGCTCACAACTGTAAGAATGATGAACAAATAACAGTATTTTAATACTGAGTTATGTTTATTAGTGTTTATCACATATAGTCCAGGGTCAGTGTCTCAAAGTCACCATTCGCTCCTCAGAAATCCTATACTGAGTCACTAGGAGTCAAAACTAACTCAATGGCACTTAACAACAGCAACATAGTTCACATCTGAAACACAAAATTCTTCCTTTTGCGGTATAGCATAAATTATAATGACTCAATATTGATGTCACAGCAATTGAAAGCATATGCCAAAAATAACATTTGGTTTTTAAATTTTTAATTAAAGTACAAATAGGTAATAATCCCTCTATGTAATTTGTCAGAACTCAGAGGAGAATAATTAGTACGAAAATTTTAAATTGGTACATGACTCCTGAGGAGGAAAATTATTTTTTACTATTTACTTCTGCTGTAATAAAAAGTTATAAGATATGAAACAAAAATTGTTGTTACAATTTGAGCTCAATGCTTCCTTCCAGAAGAAGCAGATGCATTTAGTAGTCCTGGATGTTGATCTACTAGTTTTTATTTGCCAGACACTGAACTATGCACAGTGACTTACACAAGAGACCAAGAATCAGATTTTTGCTCTTCAGATGCTTATATTTATTAGGGGATGCATTTTTAGCTTAGGTGGAAATTCATTAAAAGGAAATCTATGTTTTAAGTCTTCAGTTTTCTCTGTTGTTGTTCTTAGTGTCATTGACACAGTTTCCAATCATGGTGACCCATGTGTGCATGGTAGAACTGGACTTCATGGGGTTTTCAAGACTGTAACCTATTGAAACAGGTCTGTCTTCCTAGATGCATTTAAATAGGTTCAAACCATCAACCATCTGGGTTGTGGTTGAGTACTTAACCACATGTGCCACCTGTTGTTGTTGTTAAGTGTTATCGAGTCAGCTCTGACTCATAGTAACATTGTATAGGGTTTCTAAGGAGCAGCTGGTGGTTTGAACCACCAACCTGTGGTTAGCAGTACAATGCTAATCCTACAGAACCACACCAGGATCTCTAAAGAAATACAATTTCACTAAATGTTAAAAATAAGGAGATTCTATTGCACTGACTTGTTCTGACTATCTGCAAACAACTGCATGGTTTGACTAGTATTGAGTTGTATAAGAGGCCAAAACTTCAAATTGACAATTTCAGATCTATGATGGATGCTACATTTAATTTCACTAAGCTCTTACTTTTTTCTTGGTAAAATGAATATAATAAAAATAACTGTTCAACCTATCTCTGGGATCTGAGAATCGAACAAGATCTTACTAGTAAAAACTGTAGAGTAAATGATGAAATATTATATAAAAGTACATAGTTATTATCTCTTGGAGTAATAAAATTCTTGGAATGAATATAGCTCCTTTCAAAAGGGTAATTTTTAGTTGGTATGCCTAACAATAGAGTCCTGGTGGGGCACTGTGGGTTAATGCTCTGAACTGCAAAGCTGGATTGAACTGCAAGGTCTTAGGTTCAAGTTCACCAGTTGCTCCTTGGAAATCTATATAGGGTCATTATAGGTCGGAACTGACCTAATAATAACAATAGCAACAGTAATAATAATGCATTTCTTACTACTTTATCCTTGTCTGAAAATGGGTGCAAAATCATATTATAAAATGACCCCAGGACCATCAAGAAAAAGTGGAGAGTGATATCCCTACATGGAAAAGCAGCAACAGCAGAGGTGGTGGCACTGAGAGACACGGCAGCTGTGGGCTTCTAGGCCCATGGACTGAGTAAAGCTAAGTGTCTATCTGCAGGAGGCTGTCTTGCAGAACATGCCCTTTGGACATTTACACACTGGCTAAGGGAGCTGTGTAACACTTTGTAACAGAGCAGGGCAAAGGCCGAGGGAGTACATGGCTGAGACGCAGAAGACAAGAGTGAGGCATGCCTGTGGTATAACAGAAAAGAGGCCTTCCTGACTGGAGGACTGCTGCAGCCTGAGTTGTTTCTGATCCTGAATTATACCCTGTTCACTTCTTTAATAAACCCTATAATAGTGGGGGAGGGGGGAAGGAACCTACATTACAAAATTATTTATTTTCTTAATGCATTTTGCTTCAAAAGCCAGACACCATGAACAACTTAAATGTCTAAGTGCAAAGGGTATGTATGTATATATATATACTTACTTATAGTTGGTGCAAATCTTGTTCTTATTAAATGCAACCAACTCAGTTTTGACACATAGTGACCCTCCTGTTGGGTTTGAATCACAGAACTTGTAGTTAGCAGTCCAGTGCTTATCCTACAGTGCCACACTAGGGCTTCTCTAGTTGCAATTGTTGTTAAGTGCCTTCGAGTCGGTTCCAACTCATAGTGACCCAGTATAGTGTTTCCAAGGTGCAGCTGGTGAGCTTCAACCGCCGACACTGAGATTCAAACTGACCTTAGAATGCAGCTCATTTACCCATAGCATCACTAGTCACAATCAAATGCTTAGTCATGATAAAGACCTTAGCAAACTTGTCTTAAGAAAATTTAAAGTTCATCCTCAAAAGTTATAAAGTTTCATATTAAAACAATGTTTATAATAGTGAAGAATTACATATTATCTGAATACTTAGCAATAGTGCCCTGATTTAAATTACATGATGGTATTTGTGCAGATAGACTTGGAAAATTGTGTAAGATTAATAAACACAGCAACAAGCAATGCTATAGATAGATATTTAACTAGTCACATGGCCTACCAGAGATAAATTTTTAAAGCCTGATATGAGAAATTGGTAGAATTTGAACTAGTTTTTAAAACAGTATAGCTCTATGGAAGAAAAAAAAGGCCTGGAGTAATATTCAAGACTTTCACAGCAGGTAACTTTAGAGATCATGTGAAGAACAGATTTGATATATTAAACACTAAAGACCAAAGATCAGAAGAGTTGTGGGATGACATCAAGAACATCATATAGGAAGAAAGTAAAAAATCATTAAGAAGACAAAAAAAATAAGGAAAAAATCAAACTGGATATCATTGAAGAGACACTGAAACTTGCTCTGCAGCATAGAGATGCTAAAACAATAGAAGAAATAAGAAGGTACAAAAGCTGAACAGAAGATTTCAAAGTTCAGCTCTAGAAGACAAAGTCAAATATTACAATGAAATGTGCAAAGATCTGGAGTCATAAAACCAAAAGGGAAGAAGATATTCAGTATTTCTCAAGCTGGAGGAACTTAAAAAACAAAAAACAAAAACTCAAGCCTCAACTTTCATTATTGAAGGATTCTCTGGGCAAATTATTGAATGATGCAGAAAGCATCAAAAGAAGATGGAAGGAATACACAGATTCACTGTACCAAAAGGAAATGGTTGATGTTCAACTGTTTCAAGAGGTACCATAAGATCAAAAGCCAATGATACTGAAGGAAAAAGTCCAAGGGGCATTGAGGGAATTGGCAAAGAACAAGGCATCAAGAATTGATGGAATAAAAATTGAAATCTTTCAAGAAAGTGAGGCAGCAGTGGAGCACTCACTCACCTATGCCAAGAAATTTGGAAGACAACTATCTGGCCAACTGATTAGAAAAGATCTGTATTTGTGTCCATGCCAAAGAGAGGTGACCCAACGAAATGTAGAAATCATCAGACAGTATCTTTGATATCCCATGCGAGTAAAGTTTTAC
>NW_006408519.1:55927119-55932731 GCF_000296735.1 Chrysochloris asiatica
TGTAAAAGGTTTCCAAGGAGTGACTGGTGAGTTTGAACTGTGCAACTTGTGGTTCAAATCAACTTTGTGGTCCAGTGCATTATCCTGCAGCACCATGCCAGGACTCTTCAATTTATATAACATCAAAATGGTAGTTTTGGAATCCTGGAAGGACTCAAATGATCTTCCTTTGAAATTTGTTATCCCATAAATTTTTGGAACAAATAAAGTCTGAAGGGACAAGATCAGGGCTATAGGGTGAATGAAGTATGATTTCCAACAAATTCCCATCGTACAGCCCTTGCTGCCTTTGAAGAACGAGCCAGTGCATTGTCATGATAGAAAAATTCCTTGGTATGAATTTACTGGAATTTTTTCTCACCAAGGTAGTTTAAAATTTTCTTAGATTTTCTTAATAATAAGCTCCTGGGGTCCTCCTGTGTCCCTTGATAAAACCTATCAAGAGTACCATTTTGGAATTTCAAAAACAGTCACCATAACTCTCTGAGCTGACCTCTTTGCCTTTGATTTATCTAGCGCAACAGATGCCCTTGGAAACCACTGTTTTTGGAAGACACCATAATGAGACTAAGACAAGTGTATTACTGAGAGTATTGAAGTCATCCACTAATTGCAGAGACACGATTAGACACGTTTTGTTTGGAAAAATCCCCATGGATGTATGAACTGGAACCATAGTAGCAATTCTTCTTTATTTACTCTCATAAGTAGCACACCTAGAAGGTGGCACAATTTTCTTCTTGTTCAATGGAGTAAAATACTCAATCTGTTCTATTGACTTGGGTTAACTTGCTGATATCATCAAAGACAGAGTGTGTCTACTGCAAATTACTGAAATTACTGGAAATCTATTAGATTATGGAGGCAAAATGTTTTTGTTTTTTGGGCAAAATGTATGCAACATAGTTTGCCAAGAAACAAGAAGGAAGTGTGAATGAATGGGTCACCTCACGGTATCCTTCTGTATGCTCCTAGATATTTACAAACTTTTTAAAAAATCTGGAACATTACGAAGTTCACAGTAGGCATTCAAATATTTGTAGCCTCATTATTAATGTGTACCAGCATTTAATTTCAACTGTTCATCAGCAAGGTAATTTGTCAAGACTCATTAGGTAAATCAGAAGAGAATCCTTATTTAATATTTTCAGTCACTTCCTTGGAAAAATACACAAATACATATTTATTACCTAAAACACACAAATACATATATTTATTACCTAAAATTTTGGGAATACAAAAAACATAAGCTTAGTATTGGTGGTGGTGGTTATGTGCTGTAGAGTTGGTTCTGACTCATAGTGACCCTGTACAGGGTTGCTGAGGCTATAAATCTTTACAGGAGCAGAAAGCATCATCTTTCTCCTGTGGAACAGCTAGTAGTTTTGAACTGCTGACCTGGTGGTTTGCAGCCCATTTCGTAACCACTACGCTACCAGAGCTCCTAAGCCTAGTATAGCATAAGCATAATTTATTGTTAAGTACAGTCGAGTCAGTTCCAACCCATAACAACCCTGTATAGGGTTTCCAAAGAGCAGCTGGTGGGTTTGAACTGCTGACCTTGTGATTTAAACTGACCTTACAGTCTAGCACATTATCCTGAAGCACCACACTAGGACTCCGATAAGCATAATAACTTAAATCAATATCAATTAAGGATTTTGTCTGGTGTGGTGCTGTAGGATAAGCACTGGACCACAAGGTCTGTTTGAACACAAGTCAGTGGTTCAAACTCAGCAGCCACTCCTTGCAAACCCTATACAAGGTCACTATGAGTTGGAACTGACTCAATGACACTTAACAACAAACACTGCAAAGAGCAATTCTCTGCTGAGTTAGTGAGATGAATAAAATGGGGCTTGAGGAAGATGATGTTCGATTGGAAAACTCATGACTACTGACCAGCTAGGTTGCACCCTACATAGACAAGGGTTCCTGGATGATGGATCGAGTTGGGACTAAATACAGCTTGTGTTTGCTTTCCTATCTGTGCATTCTTGTGTGTGGCTGTGTCTGCTTAGGTCCTTGTGGTAGTTCAGGTTTTGTGTCAACTTGACTGGACCAGAATTCCCAGTGATTTGGCAGTTGAGATGTAGTTATCCCATGTTGAAACCTAATGCAGGCATAGATAACTCTCTGATTATTAGCTATAAGCAGCCAATTAATTGACAGGATGTTTCCTTGGGGGGTGTGGCCTGTTCCCAATATAATAGACATGTAGGAAAGGACTCTCTTGGCTGCTAAATCTGGATCACACATCTGGATTGTTCTCCAACCTTGGTTCTTTGAACCTGAGCAGGTGCCTACTCTATTGTTTGCCTGCCTGTCTGCCTTCCTGCCATGTGTACCTGGAAATTGCACTAGGAAACCGCCAAGACAGCATGACCATCTATCAGGAGGGCCCTATATACCCACTCCTGCTGCAAAGGGTTGTGTGCTCTGTGCCACTGGCTCTGCAGCATGCCTGCCTGGGCCTTGGTCCCTCTGTCACCCTGCTGCTGCTCTGCTCTGTACTTGGATTTGGGGCTCCTATCTGCTCATCTGTATTCCAGGCCAGCCCGCCTTGGTTCACTCGGCATGGGACTGTCCCAGCGCTACAATTGTGAGCCATTTCCTTGATACAAACGTCTCAGTTTACATATACACACACATAACAAGTTTCACTGGTTTAGCTTTTCTAGAAAGCTCAGGCTAAGACAGTCCTCAAAGAAGCAAAATCCAAACAAACAGTTTGCCTTTTGTCATCTATGTGTTGCAGAGTAGAACTGCACTCCATAATGTTTTCATAGCTATGGCCTTCCGAGGTGACTCTAGGTGAGTTTGAACTTCCAACGTTCTGATGAGTAACCCAGCATTTAACCATTTGTACCATCCAGACACTCTGGAAGGAGAACTATTACCAATTAGTTCAAAGACTCTATTTGGCTTTCCTGCTATCCTGGGAGTTTTCTAAGTCTGAAGGTGTAATACACTTTACTAGGACTCTTTTTCATTTAGAATCAAAAGATTTGTCAGCACAGCACTGAGGGTTACAATTAATATAAGACATGTATTGGTTTAGACAGGTTTTCATTAATGCATTCAACAAACATGTACTGGCTTCCATACCATTCGCCATGCATAGGGCTGTGCTCCAAAGATGCAAAATTGAACATAAGGGACCCTGCCCTCAGGGAGCTTGCAATCTGATGATGATGCTGTTATTTCGACGATCACAATTCCAGAGATCATGGAAATGTGGACAAGGCATGGTTATGAGAAACTGTCATTGTTTCAGCTGGATTCCCAGCATTTAGATGACCAGTAAAACTATCTGGGTTAAGCATAAGGGATAATGCTGAGCTTTATGGCTTTTGGAGCACAGACACAAGTCAGAAAATCCCAGGTTAAAACACTCTCTAAATTGTGTTCCTAACCCCCACTCTGCCCTCTACTTCCAACATCCTTATGAGTTGGGCTGCTATCTTCAAGGTCAGCAATTTGAAACTATCAGCTGTTCAGTGGGAGAAAGATGAGGCTTTCTGCTCTCCTAAAGATTTACAGCCTCAGAAACTCTATACAGGGTCACTATGAGTTGGAACTGACTCTATGGCATACAACCACCACCTTGAAATGTAGCCAATTCATTTTCATCTAAGCCCTTAGCTTAGCCAGGCACTGGTACAGCATGTCATTAACGTTCTTATAATATTTCAGCATTTGCATTAAGAAACCATAAATATTTTTAATCAGGATTCAGAGATTCATTATGCATATCCTGATTTCTAGAAGAAATATCTAGAGAAACTTGACAGAGGTGTATTACAGAGTCAGTGGGAGAAGAGAGATTGATCTTGGCTAGAAAGAAATTGAAATAAAAACCATGAGCTAACATAGATTATATATTTCTAGGACTTTTTTTGTAGGTAATATGATTCTATAAAATTGAATGTGACTAAACCTTTTCAAAGTGACTTTCAAAAACTGATATCTCTTTTTGTACAACATAGAAAGCATTCTCTTTTTTCTCCCTTAGACCTGCGTATAATAAGTAAAACATAATGTCAAAATATTCTAGTTAAGATGCACCATGTTCAAGATTCAGCTCCATCACTATTATGTTAAAACAGCATGGTACTCAAGATCAATGAGACTGGACTGAACTCTTCTAGGCCCCGTCAGATTTGTTCTTACACAGCACTTTCCTAGCATTAATTTACCTGATTGACGGTGATATTGGAATGATTATATGGGTACCATTAATGACAAGTAGTAGAAGTTTTTAGGTATATACACAGACATACCCACAACAGTAAGTAAAAAGTATTGCCACTAGGATGCCAGTGCACACCTGCACACTTTTACTCCAAACAACACGTATTTTAAACCTGTCTCTACAATCAATGGCATCGATGCCTATAGACAAGTTCTCTCAGTGATATACTTGTCTTAGTTTCATTGTTGTCATTGTTGTTAAGTGCCACTGAATGGATTCCAACTCAAAGTGACTTGGTACAGGGTTTCTGAACTATAACTCTTTGCTAGAGCAGAAAGCCTCATTTTTCTCTCACAGAGAGGTTGGTGGGCTCTGACCACTGACCTTGTGGTTCGCCATCCAGTGCTTATCGTATGGAGCTGCTGGGCCAGTTAAGTCAAGGCACAGAGGTTAGTTCAGAAAGTTACGAGGACTGGTTTTAGGATTGGTGGTGGTGGTTATGTGCCATGGAGATGGAACTGACTCATAGCAACCCTGTATATGTATAGGTTTTCCAAGGCTGTAAATCTTTACAGGAACAGAAAGCCTCATCTTTCCCCTGCGAAACAGCTGGTAGTTTCAAACTGCTGACCTTAAGGTTTGTAGCCCGATTTGTAACCACTATGCTACCAGAGCTCCTGGATTACAAAAGAGTAATATTGATAGAATTTCCTCAAAGGACACAGGATCATGGGAGCTTATTATGAAGTTTTAAGAAAATTCAAAATTACATTGGTAAGGAAAAGACAAAAAAATTGTTGAGGAATGTTTTTCCATCATGACAACATGAGGGTAGCAGGGATTGTCCTATGAGAAACTCATTGGGAAAACTTACTCCATTCACCCTATAGCCCTGATCTTATATCTTTAAACTTCTTTTTGTTCCCTGAACTTAAAGAAAATTTCCAAGGAACACGACTTGAGTCCCTCAATAATGCCAAAACTGCCATTTTGATGTGGTGTCAATCAAAGAGTATAGAATTATTTGGAGGCAGTTTTAGACAGATGGAAACATTGTCTTCAGAAGTACATAGAACTAAACGGAGGATATGTTGAGAAACAATAGCTTCCGATTTGGATATTTTTGTTTACTAAAGGTTTCTATGATTTTATAGCAATATTTCTTGACTTATTCCTTGTGTGTGTGTAGTATGCATTTGTAGATGTACATATACATGTATATGGCAATGCAGTGGTTCCATATGATAAGCACTGGATTGCGAACACAAGGTCCCTTTCAAACCTGCCAGCTGCCAGCTGCCCTGTCCTGATGAGGCTTTCTGCTCTTGCAAAGATTTAAAGCCTCAGAAACCCTACACAGTGTTGCTATGAGTAAGACCCGTCCACTTATGGATAGCACTTAATTAATGAAAACAAC
>NW_006408519.1:55932859-55934134 GCF_000296735.1 Chrysochloris asiatica
GAACTTGAACCACTGACCTTGTGGTTCAAACGACTTTTTAGCCCAGCACATTAGCCCACAGCGCTACACCAGGACTTCATATATACATGAAACGTTGTTGTTTTTGTTAAGTGTCATTGAGAAGGTTCCAACTGATAGTGACCTTATATAGGGTTTCCAGGAGTCCTGGTGTGCTGCTGCAGGTTAATGTACTGGATTGCAAAGTTGATTTGAACCCCAAGGTTGGTGGTCCAAACTCACCAGCTGCTTCTCAGAAATCTATACAGGGTCGCTCTGAGTCGGAACTCGTCACTTAACTATAGGGCTTCCAAGGAGATGTTTGTGGATTTGAACTGCTGACCTTGTAGTTAGCAGTCTAGTGCTTATCCTACAGTATCATACAATAATAGGTCTTTTAATTTAATATGATGCAAGGATATTTGCTGAGATTGACAATCATGGTACATTAAATTGGAATCTGGCACTATGCCTATATGCAGAGGCACTTTTACAGCTTTCCTGAAGCAGTTGTTCTTAAATGCCATTGAATCCTCTCCAACTCATGACAACTGGAGGTAGGACAGAAGGAAATGTTCTCTGGTTTGTGCTATCGTCACAATCATTGGTGGTTCTTATTTTTATCAGCTGGGAAGTGACAAAGATGAGAGGCCATCAGAAGATTTTTGCTAGACCTTCCCATCAAAACTCTTCTCTTCTTGATATTGGTGATGTTTTCCCCTCCTCCAAATCTTTTGTTTCTTTCCCAGTAGTCTGATTGGTTACGAATTTTGTTCTCCCCTCACCCCTCATCAAGTATTTAGCTGAAGAAGCTGGCAGATAGAGAGTGACAGACAGAAAGCAGCAGTGAGGCTACACGAGTCACCCTCTAGGACCATCAGTCCACAGCCGTCACTGGAGCAGTGCTTTGATGGCCTTGTTGTCTGTGGGTGGCTTCCAGAGCAGTGAGTCCATCAGGGACTTTCATGGTCTTATCCACACTCTTTGACAGAAGCAGGAGACGGCTCACAGGAGATGGCAGAGAGAAGAGAAGTGATGTGATGCTTATCTGCTCCTCTCAGCCGCAGATACTCCAGCTGCTCACATTCCGCTGCATAATGCAGAGGCTTTCTCTCGCCTTCCAGTGTCTCCTTGACGTCTTCTCCAGCTCTGTCTTCTGCTTTGGTTGTGGGTTCTGCTGTTGCTGCTGCTCCTCTCCCAACCCTCCGGTGTCACAGGGATTTCTGGGTCCAAAGGACACACTTCCCTCTTGGCTCATCTTCATTGATGACAGTGAAA
>NW_006408519.1:55934234-55938116 GCF_000296735.1 Chrysochloris asiatica
GGATTTTGTAAATTACCACTAGTCAGTTCTAGCTAAAGACACATGAGCTCCATGGGGAAAGGAGAGTGGATTCCTGGTGTGGCACTTAGTAAAAGCAGTGGCCTGCTAGGCATAAGATTAGTAGTTCAAACTCTCCAACCTCATCTTGGAAACCCTATACAGGGTCACTAAGAGTTGGAACTGACTCAACAACACTTAACAATAATGTTATAACCAGTGGACTCCTGTTGGATAAGTACTGGACTGGGCTATAGGATAAGTACTCGACTGCTGACCACAAGGTCAGAGGTTCAAACTCACCAACAGTTCCTCAGAAACCCTATACAGGGTTACAGGATAACACGACAACAACATAATCACTTGTCATCTATACCAACTCCTGGCAACCCCGTGTGTGTTAGAATAGCACTGTACTCCACAGGGCTTTCAAAGGTTGATACTTTGGAGGTAGATCACTGGATCTTTCTTCTAAGATGCTTCTGGGTAGACTTGAACTGCTAACCTTTGGGTTAGCAGGTGAGTGCATTAACCTTTTTTCACCACTCATGTCTCCATTAAAAGAGTTCTGGTAGTGTAGCGGTTACGAGTGGGCTCCTAACCTCAAGGTCAGCAGTTCAAAACTGCAAGTCATTCCATGAGAGAAAGATGAGGCTTTCTGCTCCTGTAAAGATTTACAGTCTTGGAAACCCTATCTAGGGTAGCTAGGAGTTAGAACTGACCCCAAGGCACACCACCACCATGTCTCCATTAAACACTGTACTCAAACTGATGCATGGCTAATGAGATTGCTGTTAGAAACTAGACAGAAGTGATATGCTTAAATTCCAGGAGATTACATTAATGTTCCCATAAATGGAAAATCAAATTGTCGTTGTCTTAGAGAAGTAGAGAGGAAAAAAAAACCTATTTATTCCAGACACATCTTAAAATTAAGTTACTTCACATAACATATGAATTACTTGAGTCCCAAGAGAAAGTCATTAAAAATAGGCATATACAAAGATGGGTTTCAGTATAATAGAAATGAAATAAACTCAGGATCTCACTGGGGCCATTGCATAAGGGCATTGTTACTAAATAGACTCCATTTGATAGAGGGACAGCCCTTTTCTAGGGTATCAAGGACTGCAGAAAACTTGGTGATGAAGAAGAAAAGGTGTGGGAGATAGGGTTCCAGTAACAACTTGACAATCACCATCAGCAAACACTGGTTCCTAGCCCCTAAGTCCAATTCTGAGTACTCCTATCATTTTAGAAGGCTCAAAGCTGGACAATTTGACAAGGAAAAATATTGAACCTGCAAGTAAACTATTTACAGATTTGCTAACCCAGAGAACAAGATGGGAAACAAACAGCAGCAACAGCAAATTTAAAATTGACTATAAATCTCAAGTAGGAAGTATAAGACTCACAGCGAGCATGGTATATCAGGATCAGCTTTAGAACAAAAAGGTTATATATATATATATAATCTGTCATTAAATTTCTCAGATTGTTGAAGAAAAATTACAGCAGAAAATTGACACCCAAGGAAAAGCCCTATTACTACAGAGAAGCATTGGATACCTTTTCTACTTTATTAGAGTAAAGTGCTTACATCATTAGCAGCTTTGCTGAAGTGAAGAGTGTTATGCTGCAAGCACACAAGTGGGGACAGAGCTTGTGGGACTCAGATTTGGGCTCTCTCTGTAGCCTTAAGCTCTTTCTGTTACCCCAGGTCAGTTAGCTTCAGTGTCTCAGCTTTATCTTTCTACAGGAGTCCTGATATGATGGCACTATGGGATAATGCACTGTACTGAAAGGTTGGTTTGAATCTCAAGGTTGGTAGTTCAAATTCACCGGCCACTCCTTGGAAACCCAAAGCAGGGTTGCTATGAGTTGGAACTGATTCAAAGGCACTTGGCAACAAAAACAACATATAACCTGAAAATCCTGTGAAACCCTCAACAGAACTACTAATAACCTAGTGTCATAGAATGATTGTATCTCTCCCAAAACATGTGTCAACTTGGCTGAGCCATGATTCTCAGTGCTTTGGGAGTTATGTAATGATGTGATTTATCAGCTATTTTATAATGCAATCACTCTCATGATGTGATCTGCTGTGACCAGCCAATCAGATGTAAGATAAGGTAGGATGCACCATCCTTACCCAATCGTAGCCCTAATTCATGTAAGAGGAGTTTCCCTGGGGTGTGACTTTAATCTTCCAAGAGATTAGGTTAAGAGAGGTGAACAGAGAAGGAGGAACCTTGACTGTCAACAAGAAAGGGAAAGTTGGAGTGGATCCCTGCACTGAGAGCTCCCAGCCCTCATAAGAAGAATGATGCCAGATACACAAGATCTTCAAAGAACACTGAGTTCACAGGCAATGCAAGAAGGCTAGGACTTTCCTCCAGAGCTGAATGAAAGGGAAAGGTTTCCCCTACATCCAGTGCTCTGAACCCTGACTTCTTGACTCCTAGCCTGTAAGAGAGCCCTGCCGTGGTGCTATAGGATAAGCACTGGACTACAAAGTTGTGTGAGTTGCAATGTCAGTGGTTCAAACTTGCCAGCCACTCCTCAGGTTGTTATGAGTTGAAACATCTGTTAAAGCTGTTCACTGTAGCGTTTCTGTTATGATAGCATTAGATAACTAAGACGTCTAGGGATACTTCCTGCCGTCAGATGTTGATGGCCAACACAAATGAATGTACACTGTCAACAGTGATTAGGGTTACCCTTAGCCCTAGGGACATTGTCTTACTAGTCCTAGGCATTTTACTCTATTTTCTGGTATGCTTAAACAAGCAACTGGTGAAATAGCATAGCAGTTCCTTCTTATTTTTGAATTATTATCAAATATTGGAAATAGGTTCTAAATATAAGTATGACCTGAGATTCATTTGATTTAGTTACTTTTAGTTATGTGTTCAGTCATTGAGACAAATGTTGAAAGCAAGCACTATGGCAGACACTGTGCTTTAATGAAGTAATCAAAAAAATAAAAATAAAAAAAGAAAGAAAAAATACATATAGCTCAATTTTAAAGGAAGTAGAAATCTAATGGAGGAAGCATATATCTAAATAAACATTACCATGCAATGTGATCTGGAGTCCTGCTAGGAGACTGCAGGATAATGCACTGGACCACAAGGTCAGTTTGAACTGCAAGGTCAGTGGTTCAAATTCACCAGTCGCTCCTCCGAAACACTACACGGGTTCTCTATGAGTGGGACCTGACTGAAAAACACTTAACAACAACAACAGGCAATGCAATGAGAACTATCAGGGGTCATATGAAGTATTTACAGAATGCCAAGGAAGGAGTAGCAGACATGGTCCCAGGAAGTTGAAGAAAGCGTAGCGTAGTGGTTACGAATCAGGCTGCGAACCGCAAGGTCAGCAGTTCGAAACTACCAGCTGCTCCGTGGAAGAAAGATGAGGCTTTCTGTTCCCGTAAAGATTTACAGCCTCAGAAACCCTGTTGAGGGTTGCTATGGGTCGGAACAGTCTTGACAGCACTTAACAACAACAACAACAACACAATGGTATTGATCATCTGAACTGAGACTTAAAGAATGATGCAAAGTTAACTACATGAGTCAAGCTATGTAAAAGTTAGTCTAAAAGTCGGTTAAAAGGAGAACAAAGGCCCAGAGATATGGAAAATGTGGATAATTAGAGATATTTACACATAGGGTCTTCATGATTTGGAATCCACTCTACAGTTTTAAAATTGGGAAAACTCTATGCATAGCAGAGAAACATTGTCAGATATAGGACTGGAAGGTGGGAGGGCACTCAGAAAGTGATTGTGGAAAATAATGCCTCCTCAAAGTAGGGTTGACCATAATGACATGAATACAGTTAAGCTCAGGGGAGAAAAGCACACAGAACCTG
>NW_006408519.1:55940936-55949747 GCF_000296735.1 Chrysochloris asiatica
AGAGAAAAAGAGGAAGACCCCCAACGAGATGGATCAGCCAGGTGGCATCATTGATGGACTCAAGTGTGGCAGCGGTAGTGAGGTTGGCCAAGGATCGAACCTTGTTTCGTTCTGCTGTGCATGGGGTTGCTATGAGTCGGTTCCGACTCGATGGCACCTGATAACAACAACTACAGCTACTTCTTTCCTTCTTTTGATATATAGAATGAAAAATGTCTTTAAAAAAAAAATGAGATTGGAAAGATAGTCTGAACCCTGAACTGCTTAGACTTCAAATGCAATTCTAATATAGGGTGTCAACCCATTAGTACATAATGAAAAAAATTTTTGTGATTTGTCTTCTCAAGACTTTATTCCTATATTTGTGTTGTTTCCTTGAAGTCATAATTTTCTACTTTTCTTCTCAACCATTCTATCAACATATGCATGCACTAATATCTACCCTCTTCAATGAAAATTTTCTCCTTGATTCTAAGAATCCTTTGGAGACATCGCCTTTATCTCCATTTCCTTCTATACATATTTCTCCAAAGTATTGTCTACTTCCTTAACAAGTATTTCATCCCATTATCGTGTCAGCTACCTGCACCCTTTCTGGGTCTTTTTCTTCCTTTTAAAAATAAAGATATAAATATACCTAAAATTGGGTTTGCTACAAGGAAGGAAGTAGCTATAGTTGTGGCTGAGTGGTTAAGGCAATGATCTAGAAATACATTGTGGTCTCTCCGCGCAGGATTGAATTCTGCTGACTACTGGTGGTATTTGGAGTCCTGGTATGGTGCAGTAGATTAAGCATTGGACTGCAAATTCAGTTGAATTTCAAAGTTGGTGGTTCAAACTCACCAGCCTCTCCTCAGAAACACTAAACAGGGTGACTATGAGTCGGAACTGACTTGACAACATTTAACAACAAAAACTCAAGGAATTAGGATTAATATAAATGTATGTAACATATGTGTTTAAATAATCCTGAAATAATGGTGAGATACAAATAGATACATGCAATGAAAATGCAGGCTTAAATGAGTATGGGAGGGAGAGTGTGAATATACTCACAAATATATAATGGTTTGGCAGAGAATATTTATATGAGTATTTACCTTTGCTACAAATGTATCTATGAACAAGGTGGAGGATACAGGGGACAAGCTTATAAAAACTTCTTAGATATTACCAAACACCTTGAAGGAATGATTTTCTGGGCTAATGGGCTCAGGACCACAGTCTTGGGGAACACTATGGTTAATTGGCATAGCATACACCACAAAAACAATGTTCTATATCCTACTTTGATGATTAGTGACTGGGACCTTAAAATTTTGTGAGTAGCAATTTGCAATAGTTTTGTGTCAACTTGACTGGATTAGGATTCTCAGTGGTTTGACAGTTGAGATGTAGTTATTTCCATAATAATATTAACTAGGATGAAATTAACTCTATGATGAGTTCTACTATGAGAGCCAGTCAATTGAAAGGATATTTCCTTGTGGGTGTGGCCTGTTTTCATTATATTAGACAGTCAGGCAAAGCTTGCTTGCTCTTTGCTGAATCTGGGTCTTGCATCTGGCTCATCCTCTAGCTTCCAGGTGCTTGGACTTGAGCCAGTGACCTGCTCTATTTACTGTCTGTCTGTCTGCTGGACATGACTGCCTGTCATCTGACATGCTGATCTTGGTTCATCTGACTCAGACTTGTGACTCTTCTACCTCTACAACTGTGTGAGCCATTTCATTGATATTAACTTATCTTTATATGTATGTTTTTCCAAAAGGGAAGAACACTCTCAGCATTTCTCAAGCTGAGGGAACTAAAGAAAAAATTCAATCTCGGCTTTTGTTATTGAAGGATTCCCTGGGCAAATTACTGAATGATGCAGAAAGCATCAAAAGAAGATGGAAGGAATACACAGAATCATTGTACCAAAAGGAAATGGTTGATGTTCAACTGTTTCAAGAGCCAATGATCAAGGTACATTGAAGGAATTGACAAAGAACAAGGCACCAGGAATTGATGGAATAAAAATAGAAATCCTCAAGAAAGTGAGGCAGTACTGGAGGAACTCACTCATCTATGCCAAGAAATTTGGAAGACACTGATTGGACAACTGATTGGAAGAGATGTTTAATTGTTCCATCATTCCAAAGACAGGTGACCCTATGGAATGTGGAAATCATCGGACAGTATCTTTAATAACCCCTGCAAGTAAAGTATTACTCTAATAACACAGAAATGGTTTTAACCATACACTGACAGAGAACTTCCAGATTCAGCAGAGGACATGGAAAAAGGGATATCACTGTTGATGTTTGATGGATCTTGGCTGAAAGCAAAGAATACTAGAAGATGTTTACCTGCACTTTATTGACTATGCAAAGGTTTTCAATTGTGTGGATCATGACAAGCTATGGACAACATTGCAAAGTATGAGTATTCCTAAACACTTAATTGTACTCATAAGGAATCTGTACCTGAACCAAGAGGCAGTTGTTTGAACAGAAGATGGGAATTCTAAATGGTTTAAAACCAGGAAAGTGAAAGGTGTGTGACAGGGTTGTATTCTTTCACCATACTTATTCAACCTGTATGCTGAGCAAATAATCTGATAAGCTGGGTTACATGAAGAAAAACATGGTATCAGGATTGGAGGAAGACTCATTAACAACCTGCAATATGCAGATGAAACAACCTTGCATGTTGAAAGTGAAGAGGATTTAAAATATTTACTGATGAAGATTAAAGAACATAGCCTTCTGTATGGATTGCATCTCAATGTAAAGAAAACAAAAATTCTCACCACTGGACCAGTAAATAACATTCTTACCAATGGAGAAGGAAAATCACTAACTAGGGAATTGTTGTTGGTAAATACTGTCGAGTTGGTTCATAGCAAGCTTGCATAAGGTTTCCAAGCAGGTGAGTTTGGACCATCGACCTTGGGGTTCAAACTGACCTTGTGATCCAGTGCATTATCCTGCATTGTCACACCAGGACTAGAGAGTAGACATGTATTAACTTGACTGAAAGGATAAGACAATATAGGGGGAGGTCAGCATAGCATGAGGAAGGCAAAGGAAGACACTGGAAGGTACACCAGAGTAAAAGCAACAATGGTAAATTTTATTGCAAACACAATCCTGCAGTAATGGTAATAACAAACAATTATTTTTGAGAGGATACACAGATAAATAAGCAATATAAACAGGCGTGTGGTGGCAGTGGGAATACACCCATGAATTTATGCTTATGGATTTGGCAAATGATATTTCTACATAATATGTTTGTGCTGCATGGGATTTTTCCACAAACTTTTTGATTTTTCATCGAATATCCAGGTATGTAGTAGATCGTGGAGTTCTGATGTAGAATAAAGCACTGGACCACAAGGTCAGTTTGCAATGCAAGATCAGCACTTCAAACTCACCAGTCACTCCTCAGAAACCCTGTATGGGTTGCTTTGAGTTGGAACCGACTCGACAGCACTCATTAAAAATATAATAGGAAAAAGAAAAGAAACAGAGGGCAGTTAGGGGCAGGTCAGCTGATTATGAAAGAAATTCATGTTCTTTTAGGTTCATGCTGTTGTTACTAGGTGCCTTCTAGTTGGTTCCAACCCACAGCCATCCGTGCACAACAGAATGAAACACCACCCTGTCCTATGCCATCCTCACAATTACAGTTATGTTTAGCCCACTGCTGCTGCCACTGTGCCAAACCTACCTTTTAGGTTTACAGGTAGGACTATTATTTATTTATTTTCTGGAAATCTATTTGATTTCCTCTTCATTTGGAAGTTCTGTAACTATATTATTTACTCTCTTCACTTTTGGTTTTTTTGTTGTGTTATTTCAACTGTATCTCTGGTTCTTTATTTTCAGTCTTATAGCAGTTCATCAGCTGTTCCTTGGAAACCCTGTACAGGGTCATTATGGGTTGGAACTGACTCAATGGAACTTAACAACAATAGGTGTATTTTACTTGGAGTCATTCAATATCTGAGTTGAGGTTAGGTGATAGTATCATTTATGCTAGTCGTAAGTGTTATCTGCTGTTGTTGGTTCTCTGTCCAAAGAACTCCCTTTAGTATTTTTTTGTAAGGCTGATTTGGTTTCTAAAAATTCCTTAATTTCTTTTTGACTGAAAATAAACTAAATTTGGTGACATATTTGATGGATAGTTTTGCTGAAAATATGATTTTGGCCACTTTGGTTCTTTCAGAGCTTTAGATATATAATTCCATTGTCTTCTTGTTTGCATAGTTTCTGCTCAGAAATCAGAGCTTAGTCTTATTCATTCTGTTGTGTAAGTAACTTTTCATTTTTCCTGATCTGCTCTCAGGATTCTTTCCTCGTTTTTAAAAGTTTGATTATAATATGATTATAATTTGTCTTTGTGTTTTTATTTTTGAGTCTATCCCATTTTCGGTTCATTCAACTTCTTGAATGGCTAACTTCTCACCTTTCATAATGTTAGGGAAGTTTTCATTTAACATATTTTGTACAATATTCTCTATGATAATCTGTCTGTTACTGTTTTGAAATTCCTATTACATTTATGTTATTCCTATTGACAGTGTCCCACATACATCTTGGGGGTTTCTTTTTTGTTCTTTTTTTATTATGTCTCTGTCGTTTTTGTTGTTGTTGTTGTTAGGTGCCATCGAGTCAGTACCGACTCCTAGTAACCCTATGCACAACAGAACAAAACAATGCCTGGTCCTGAGTCGACCTAACAATCATTGCTCTTTTTGAGCTCATTGATGTGGTGGTCACTTTGCCAATCCATTTTGTTGGGATTCTTTTTCTTCCTCCTTTTCTCTGACACTCCACCTTACCAAACATGATATCCTTCTCCACTGACTAGTCACTCCTGACAATATGTCTGAAGTATGAGACGAAGTCTGGCCATCCTGGCTTCCAAGGAACATTCTGGTTGTACTTCTGCCAACACAGATCTATTGGTTTTTTTGGCAGTCCATGGTGCTTAACAATATTGGTTAATCTATTGGTTTTCCTCTAATACCATAACTCAAAAGCATCAATTCTTCTACGGTCTTTCTTATTCACTGTCCAACTTTCACATGCATATGAGGTTATTGAAAATACCATGACCTGAGTCAGGCATACCTTAGTTCTCAAACTGACATCTTCACTCTTCAACACTTTAAAAAGGTCTTGTGCAGAAGATTTGCCAAATGCAAAACGTCATTTGATTTCTTGGCTGCTGTTACCATGAATGTTGGTTGATCCGAGAAGAATGAAGTCCTTGAAAACTTCAATCTTTTTTCCATTAATAAGTATGTTGTTTATTGGTCCAGTGTTGAGGATTTTTGTTTTCTTTACTTTGAGATGCAATCCATCCCAAAGTCTTTGGTCTTTGATCTTCATCAGTAAGTATTTTAAGTCCTCTTCCCTGTACACAAGCAAGGTTGTATCATCTGCATATCACAGGTCGTTAATGAGTCTTACTCTAATCCTGATGCCACGTTTTTCTTCTTATAGCCCAGCTTCTCAGATTATTTGCTTAGCATACAGGCTGAATAAGTATGGTGAAAGAATACAACCCAGTTGCACAGCTTTCTTAATTTTAAGCCAGTCAGTGTTCCCATGTTCTATTCGAAAACTGCCTCTTGGTCCATCTATAGATTCCTCATTAGCACAATTAAGTCTTCTGGAATACTTATACTTCTCAATGTTGTTCATAGTTTGCCATGATCCACACTATCAAAAGCCTTTGTATAGTCAGTAAAGCACAGGTAAACATCTTTCTGGTAGTCTTTTTCAGCCAACATCCATCGGACATCAGCAATGATATCCCTCGTTCCACATCCTCTTCTGAATCTGGCTTGAAACTCTGGAAGTTCTCAGTCAATGAATGCTTGCAGCCGATTCTGTATTACCTGTAGTAAAACTTTATCACATGGAATAGCAATGATATGCCTCTAGCAGATGAATATTGAAAGATTTTTCTTCAAGTTCAATGATTTAGCTATCCATTGATTCAGTGTTATTTCTTTTTCCTTTCAGTGTACTATCTATACCTGTAGTCTTTATGTTACTCTTCTGACTTTCTAATTGCTGTTTTTGTATAGTTTCCATTTTTCAATTATTTTGTCACTTTGTTTCCCGAATTTTTCCATAGTTTTGTTTATGTTTTCCTTAATTTAACTGTAGTTTCCTTGTTCATTCTTTTAATTCAGTGGAGTTGCCTAACTATCATTCTTTTAAATTCTTGATCATGTAGACCTGAAAACATTTCTGGTGTTATATTTTCTGACTCTGTATTTTGGTGACTTGTTCGAGGCACACTGTCTTGTTTCTTTGTGTAAGGTGAAATTGTTACTTTCTCCAAGACATTGTGATGCTGCATTTATATTTAATTTATGATTATATATTGATACATTCTCAGGCACTCACCATCTGCCTTCTGGTGGATGTGGTAGAGACCAGAAGTGTGAACCAGGTAATTTTGAGCTCACTGTTTGTGTAGCATAATTTAGAGTGGGTTCATACACCTACAGAAGAAGGGGCGATAGTCCAGGTGCTTGATGCCAGGGGATACCATTTTCAGTTAGCACTCAATATACCTCTCTGTCCTATCCTCGTATACTCAGGGTCCTAGGATCATCATCGGTATCTGTTTTACTCCATCTCTCATGTCCTTGTTTTTGTTTTGTTTTTTAAGTTTTTATTGTGATTGAATGAAAGTTTACAGGACAGATCATCAGTTTTACATTCAACAAATCATATACTTTGATTACAGTGATTATAATCCCCTCTATGTGCCATCAGTTAACAGTGTTTCTCTCTATTCATTTTAGCTCTGTTTTTAAAAAAAAATCTCAGGGATAGTTTACACCACCAAAGGGCACATTCTGCAAGCCTGCCTCCTTGCTGTCAGCTCTCAGTTCCTCTCTTTCCATGTATCTAGAGTCCTCAGCTGCTCCCTCTCTCCATGTCCTCCATCTCTGGTGTTGCTGCTTCTCTGGATAAGGTCTCGCATTCCACATGTGCTCTTCTCCTGTGATGCTTCTGTACTGTAAGAGTAACTACTCCCCAGTTTTTGTTCCAAAACTTCCACTTTTACAATTGTGACATTCACAATTAGGCATGATAACAATTACTCACTAATGAATCATAAGAATCGTATCCCCATCTCTTTTCACCAGATCCATCTAGACAAGATGAAAACTATTCATCTTTTTTTTTTTTCCCCTTCTTTCTTTTTCTACCTTCCTCACCCAGTCTGGACCTAGGCTCCCTCTTCAGAGCATGTAAGCAAGTCACTCCTTGCTTTTATAGGCCCCCACATTTTGGGTAGCCAATGTCTATGTTGCCCACCCCTGTCAACCCTGTGTACCGAGAGGGTGGGAGTGATCCCCGCTGTAAAGATTTGTTCCCTTTTTTGAGCTACTACATCCATAAGTATAGGTAAAGTTCATCAAATTGTAGTGGGTTACTCTTTTTACCCCCCTCTTCTTTCTTTTTCTAGTCAAGTTCTGATCATCCAGCCATCAAAGCCAGGTCAAGTGGGTATTATATGCAAGTAGGGGTGTTCTTGTACATCTCCCCTCTCATCACATCAGCTGGATGCTTCATTCTCCACTCTAGTCCTCTGTGGCCATGTCACTGCCTCTGGGCCCAGGAGTCCCCGGGTCTTGCCATACTGTTGGCCATCCAGGTCTTCACCCAGGTTCACGGGGGTCTATTGAATGTGGCCTGGCATAGCTTGAAATTTCATTGCTGTTTTTCCCCCTCATCCCTTATCGGTGACCAACATGGTTACCAGCCAGACCATATGCCTGCTCATATATTCCCCTTGAGTATTAGTCTTGGATAGGGGGTTTGCTCTGAGGGGTTCTGACCACTTTCCTTGAGGGCTCCCAGGCAAACAGCTTACTTATTCTTGTAGTAATCAATCAGACGTTTTTATTGGTTCAGATTTCTCCTGCTGGTCTTTTTTTCATGAAGTATCTTCTGTTCTTGTAGCTGCTCCAGGCTAGACTACTCATCCTTTCCAGTGGAAATTTCCTATCTCAGTTGGTTCTGGATGGGGTTTGGGATTCCACCTATGGTCTTGTACAATGTAAGGCTCCTTCCCTGGGCAGGAAGCCTCTTTCCCTGGGCAACTTCTAGCCCCCTTTAAGGTTTTCCAATCTGTTATAGGCTGAAGATGGACTTACAAGCTTTCTTTAGTGATGATTCTGGGTATTTTTTCACCCCACTTCAAGTGTCTATTTTACAATAGTAGGCAAGGGAACCAAGATTTACAAGATAGCCAAGCATCTTAACACTATCCCCTCTTTACCCTTTCAAACCATGCCTGTGTCCCTGTATCTCGAAGCCATGTTGTACCAAGGTTGTACATACATCATCATTTACCTCTGTCCCACTTAGCACATGTGAACCTACCTAACTGTTCTCTCATCAGCCTTGTTCTTCCATTTCCCTTCCCCTTCATGTGTATTTCCCCCCACCCCCACACACACCCCCAAGTTATGCTGTATCAATTCCTTACCCTGTGCTCTATCTTTCCCTCCTTCCATCCCCTCTTCTCATCCCATACATCCTGGTGATCAGAAAATATATATATACTTTTTCTCTCTTTTAGTGTGGGTTCTTTTTCTTACTCTTTTACAATAATGATCCCATGCAGTATTTCTCCTTTAGTGACTGACTAATTTTACTCAGCATAATGTCCTCAAGGTTCTTCCATGTTATGCAGTGGCTTGCAGCTTCCTTGTTGTTCTTCAAGGTAGCATAATATTTCATTGTGTGTATGTACCAAAGCTTGCTTATCCATTCTTCAATTGAT
>NW_006408519.1:55957959-55970441 GCF_000296735.1 Chrysochloris asiatica
ACTGGGCTGGTAAAAGGAAATGGGAATAAGGCTCTTGTGGTACAATAGTGAATAATTGCCATCAGGACTGACTGTGAGTGTTGGAAATGTAAAGGTGGATGTTTTTTGACAAAAGGACGAGAGTGATTGATTTTGCAGCCCAGGAGCGGAGGTCCCTGGGACTGTCAAGTGAAAAGAACAGAGAGCATGACCCTACCCAGAGAGGCAGTGATACCAGGGATGGAAACAGAGATGATGACGCAGACAGATGGAGCAGCTGGGGACACTGGACTCAGGGAGGGAGAGGGGCTATGTTCTGACGGTCGGTGGGGGTGGTGGGCCTGTGGAGTCTATCCTTTGGTTATTTGATGATGCATGGAGGATATTGTAATCATTGCAATGAAACAAAATACGATAGGATAAATGCAAAACTGATGTTCTCCCATGTAAACCCACATAATTCACAATAAAAACTTAAAAAAAAAAAAAAAAAATTGTGGAAGAACATACCATGTTCCTGGATAGGAAGACTCAACATCATGAAAATGTCAATACTACCCAAAGCAATTTCTACATATAATGCTATCCCAGTCCAGATTCCAGTGACATTCTTCAAAGAGATGAAAAAGACAATTACAAACTTTATATGGAAATGAAGGAGGCCCAGGATAAACAAAGCACTGCTCAAAAAGAAGAACAAGGTTGGAAGCCTCTCACTCCCCGATTTCAAGATCTACTACACAGCTACCTACAGTGGTCAAAACAGCCTGGTACTGGTACAATGAAAGATACATTGATTAGTGGAACAGAATCAAGAATCCAGGAATCAACCCATCCACATACAGCCAACTGATTCTCATGTTCTTGCTGCTGAAGATCAGCTCAGTACAACTGCTTATTCCACCATCTTAAATACTCCATTATATATATATTTGTGGTTGTTATGTTCTGTGGAGCAGTTCTAACTCATAGCTACCCTGTACAGGGTTTCTGAGGCTATAAATCTTTACATGCTGACCTCATGGTTTGCAGCCTGATTCGTAACCACTGTGCTACCATAACTCATATATATATATATATATATATATTTCTGTTGTTGTTAATTGCCATATATGTGAAGTTGCTGTGTATGAAACGTCATCAAGTCAGTTGTGACTCAACCCAGTATAGGGTTTCCGAGGAGCAATTGGTGATTTTGAACCGCCAACCTTGTGTTTCAAACTGATCTTGCAGTCCAGCGCAGCATTAACCCACAGTGCCACATCCCTGTCTCTCTCTCGATATATTAGTGGTTGTGAGCCATGAAGCTGGTTCCAACTCATAGCGATACTGTATAGTGTTTCCAAGGCTGTAATCTTTATGGGAGTAGAAAGCCTTATCTTTCTCCCATGGAACACTGGTAGTTTCGAACTGTTGACCTTGAGGTTAGCAGCCTGACCCGTAACCACCATGCTACCAGAGCTCCTTATATAGTTGAGTAGAATAGTATTCTACTGCAACTGGAAATATGTTTTAATTTTTCTTAAGCAAATAACTAATAGATACATAATTAACTTTTTCAGAAGCTGACAAACTGTTTTCACTTGAGAAGACCTTAAGTTCTAATTTACCAAATAGTTATAATTTCTGGTGATTTTCATTTCTTTGGACAGATTTAAATTTCTTTATAGAATCATTTCTTTCTATTTGAAGCACTTCCTTGAATATTTCTCACATTGTGGGTCTGCTTTTAATGAATTGTCTTAACTTTGCATGTCTAAAAAAGTTTTTATTTCACCTTGGCTTTGAAAGATATTTTTACCATCTATAGAATTTTGGTTGGGGTTTTTTTCTCACAACACTTCAAAGGTAGTGCTTCACTGTCTTCTCTCTCATTGTTTCTGATAAGAAATGCTCTTTCAACCTTATTTCATAATGTGTCACTTTTTTCTGCCAGCGTTTATCATTGGTTTTCAGCAATTTGGTACATATCTTAGCATATTTCTCTTAATTTTTCTTGTGTTTGAGGTTTATGGATCTTCTTCAATTTGTAGGCTAATAGTTATGGCAAATATTTGGGCATCTAATTTTTTTTCTATCCTTCCCTTATAGATTGCTCACTTGTATGTTAGGCAAGTTCAGGTTGTCTCATTCAGGGGTAGTGAATTATTTAATGTCTCTTCTCTCCTTACTCATTGTAAATTCTCACCAAACATTTTTTCTCTGTCGGGCCTGATAAGAGATGGTGGGAGAAGATGCTGACAGGACTGTATGATTCAGCTGTGAGTGGTTAAAGGACTAACTGTGATTATGAATACCTGGAAGTGTGTATAAAATGAGCCATCTCAGAAGCAGGAATGTGGGGGAGTGTTACTATCATCACAAAAGTGCCAAGAATGGAGCCTGTCCTTTGGACAAAGTGATCCCTGTGTCTTGAGTCTCCTTGAACCATTACAGAAGGTTGTGACATTGGAGCAGTGACAGAGGAGCAGTTAACAGCAGAACCAAGAACCAAAGCATGACACAGGTGGTACACTTCTCAGCCCATGGAGCAAGTAAGGCTGAGTGACTTTGGGCAGGAAGTTTGCTTGCAGAGTTGGGTACCACCTGCACTTAATTGGGGAGCTAGGTTTGCTGACTCACAGAACTAGAGTGGTGTGTCCTGTAGGAATTTATCAGTAGTGCTAAAAGAACTTTATAATGTTGACCAGGCAGAGAAAGGCCTGTCTGTGGACACAGCAGAAGAGAGGCTCTCCTGACTGGAAGAACTGTGCCCTGAACATTGGAGTCCTGGTGTGGTGCTGCAGGATAATGCAGTTGTTTGAACAGGACAAGTGGATATTAAGTGGTTGCATCCTTTTACCATGCTATTCAATCTGCATGCTGAGAAAATAGTACAAAAATCTTGTCTATATGAAGAAGAACATGGTATCAGCATTGGAAGAAGACTTATTTACATCCTATGATATGCAGATGACACAACTTGCTTGCTGAAAGTAAAGAGGACTTGAAGCACTTACTGATAAAGATCAAAGTCTATAGCCTTCAGAATGGATTACACCTCAAGGTAAAGAAAACAAAAATTCTCACAACTGGACCAATAAGCACGATGATAAGTAGGGAAAAGGTTAAAGTTTTCAAGGATTTCATTTTATGTAGCTCTGAAATCAACACCCCTGGAAGTAGCAGTTAAGAAATCAAACGACATTATTATTGCATGGAGCAAATCTCTTTCAAAAGACCTCCTTAAAGTGTTGAAGAGCAAACATACCACTTTGAGGACTAAGGTGCACCTGACCAAAACCTTGTGAATAGCAGTGGAACATTATTTGATTTAGTTCCAGAAGATGAGCCTCTCAGGTTGGAAGGCATTCAAATCACAACTGTGGCTAAAACTGATTATCTGCTCTGTGAACTTTCACTCAACTCACACAAAAAAAGTAAAAATGACAACAAAACCCCACACAGTACAACTAGGGAAGAGCTATCTCCTCAAAGTAGTGTTAACCATAAAATGTGTGCCAGGGTTGTATCCTTTATACCATAGTTATTCAATTTGTCTGTTAAATAAATAATTCGAGAAGCTGCATTATATGAAGAAGAAAACAGCATCAGGATTGGAGGAAGATTCATTAAACAACCTGTTACATGCAGTAGGGAGTTTTAGTGGATTAAAGCACTGGACCACAAGCTCGGTTTGAACTGCAAGGTTGGGGTTCAAACTCACCAGCTGCTCCTTGGAAACCCTATACAGTCGGAACCAATTTGACAGTACAACTACCACATATGTAGTAGACATCGCTTTGCTTTCTGAAAGTGAAGAGGACTTGAAGTACTTACTGTTGAAAATTAAAGACTACAGTATCCAGTATGTAGTAAATTTCGATATGAAATAAACAAAAATCATCACAACTGGGCCAAGAAGCAACATCATGATAAACAGAGAAAATGTTGAAATTGTCAAGTATTTCGTTTTTCTTGAATCCACAGTGAATGCTCATAGAAGCAGCATTCAAGAAATCAAATGATGCAGTGGGAAAGTCTTCTGCAAAAGACCCCCTTAAAGTTTTAATAACCAAAGATTTCACTTTGAGAAACAAGGTGTGCCTTATTTGCATGTGAAATGTGAATAAGCAAACCCAAAGAATAATTTATGCATTTGAATTATGATGTTGTTGTTGTTGTTATGTGCCATGGAGTCAGTTCGGACTCATAGCGACCCTACACAGGGTTTCCAAGGCTGTAGGTCTTTACAGGAGCAGACCACCTCATCTTTCTCCCGCGGAACAGCTGGTAGTTTTGAACTGCTGACAGCTGCTCGCAGCCCGATTTGTAACCACTATGTTAGCAGAGCTCCTTTTGAATTATAATAGAGGTGAATAACTGCCAAAAGAAAAAATATATCTGTGTTGGCAGAAGTACAGCCAGATTACTCCTTAGAACCTAGGGTGGCCAAACTACTTCTTATTTACTTTGGAGATGTTATTAGGAGGGACCAGTTCTGGAGAAGGGCAACAGGCTTAGCATAGTAGAGAGTCACTGAAAAAGAGCAAGTCCCTCAATGAAATGGATTGACACAGTGTCTGCAACAATGAACCCAAAGATAACAGCACTTGTGAGAATGGCACAGAAGCAGGCAGTGTTTCCTTCTGTTGAACATGGGGTCCTTTAAGTTGGACACAACTTGAAGGCATCTAAGAACTGTAAAAATAGCTATTGTTTCACATTTTTGGCTTTAAGCTGGGAGGAGAAATCAAGTCACTGTAATGATAACTTCTTCTTGTTGTTAAGTGCCATCGAGTCAGTTCCGACCCATAGCGACCATGACTAGGGTTTCCAAGGAGCAGCTGGTGAGTTTGAGCCACCGATCTTGTGGTTCAAACTGACCTTGCAGTCCAGTGTTTATCCTACAGCATCTGTATATAATTAAGGTGTCCTGGTGGCTAGTGGGTTACGCACTGGACTGCTAACCTCATGGTTAACATGAGCCACATAGTTATAGGATTTTTCCCCCCAGGCTACAGAATAGTTAGTAAGCAAGTGCTTGATACGAGATATTTTGTCTCCAACATGATCTGGGGACCAAGGGGGTGAAAGGACAGATTATGTATTGTTTCTTTTTGTAATCTTAGATTCTATGTGATTCAAAGTTTCAATCCCCGCTAATTGAAAAGGATGTGTCAACATGGAACACAGTAAGGATTGTACTGTACTTGAAGCAGCTCCACTACCTTGTTATATTAGTGGATGAGC
Organism: Chrysochloris asiatica; assembly: GCF_000296735.1. Classification (NCBI taxonomy): domain Eukaryota; kingdom Metazoa; phylum Chordata; class Mammalia; order Afrosoricida; family Chrysochloridae; genus Chrysochloris; species Chrysochloris asiatica. Next base: position 55,963,171 of record NW_006408519.1, read on the forward strand.
ACACCAAGAAAGGATTTACCTCCAGACTCCTATACATATACAACTGTAAACTCAACTCCCCTTGGGTAGCTAATGAGATTATCTAAATTATCGTGTGCAAAATGGTTCTTTATAACTGTTTCTGATCCAGCTTTCTCAATCAGCCCTATTTTTCCAGCAAAAAGCTTAGGAAGAAAAAGAAAATCATCTCTTTAGTTTATAAACTAAATCTAATCCATAACAAAGTTCTATTTAGCTCTACCTTGAAAATACATCCTATGTCTACCCCCCTCTGTCCATCTTCACTGCCTCATGTAGATCATTCTCGTCTCTCACCTGAATGACTGTAATGACCTCCTAATTGGTCTTCCAGCTTATGCTCTTCTTGTGCCTTAGAATTCAATCTCCACACACTAGAGAGAATGATTTCTTAAATACATTAATCAGAACATGTCACTTTCTGGCTTAAAACCTTCCAAAAGGCTTTCTGCTGCACTTAAAATAAATCTAACTGACTTACCATGACCTTAAAGACCCTACATGAACTGGCTGCTGCCTGCCTGTCTGACCTCATCTTCTACTATGCTCCACCTCTCTCATTATACTACAGTCACACTGGCCTGCTGTATGAGCTATGAATTCTCCAGGCTTATTCCTGCCTTAAAGCAAAGTCACTTTCTGTTTCTTCTGCCTGGGATAAGCAACCATCATATATGCAGTTAGATCCTTCTTATAATTTTCTTCAACTTAAGTGTCACCTTCTTGGAGAGTCCTTGCAGTCTATTCAATATACTCCATCTTCATAGCCACTCAATTTATACCATACATCCAGTTTTATTTTTATATGTGGTCATAGACTCCTGGTGTGGCACTGTAGGATCAGCACTGGACTGCAAACCACAAGGTCGGCTGTTCAAACCCACCAGTTGCTCCTTGGAAACCCTATACAGTGTTGATATGAGTTGGAACTGTCTTGGCGGCACTTTAACAACAACAGCATAATAATAGTAAATGACCATGCTCTTTTCTTTGCTTAATTTTATTGTCTCTTTATTCCTTGTTGTTTTTGTTATTAAGTGTCGTAGAGTTGGTTCTGACCCATAGTGATCCTGTATAGGGTTTCCGAGGAGTGGCTGGTAAGCTTGAACCACTGACCTTGCAGTTCAAACTGACTTTGCAATCTGGCGCATTAGCCCACAGCACCACACCAGGGCTCCTTTATTGCTAGGGAATATAAACTCCATGAGAACACTATTAATTCTTACACTGCAATAGCTCCAGTGCCTAGCACTCTTCCAGGTACATGAAATACTTATTGGAAACAATATATATTTCATAAACATAGGTTAAATGAGTAAACTAAAGATTATACTTTAATGCAATGTTGTACATAATTTTAAAAAAATTATTAATCCTACTGTGCCTTGCTATTAAATATTTACCCTTTGCTATCCTATAAATTTTATCTACTTTTACCATCCGTTTCCATTTAGTAATTTACTGGAACTTGGTTAAAATGGTTGACTGGTGTCTACAAGACACTTCTGATGGCAGAGGGCATGGTAGCAGCGCTGGAAACAAGTTCATGACAGGTTGGAGCGGTGTGTGTTTCCTGTGGATTTAGAAAGACCCCAAGGGAGGAGAATAAGCCCAAAGATTGTTTTAAGGGAAGCCTAACAGCTTCCTGACTGGCGTGAGGAATCTATCCAGATGATGACTTGAGGGTGAGTGTCCTTCTATACCTGTAAGGTGACTGGGGGCCATAGTCTCAGGTTTCATCCATCTCTTTCTGAACAGTAAGCCTGTTTTTTGGGCTTTTGAAAATTTTTATTTCATAATTTTTAGTTATGTTTCACATTCTCTCCCACTCTATTTGGGTCCTTCTATGATCATTTTCAGAGCAGTTGATAGTGGTAGCCTAGCACCTAGTTCTTCTGGTTTCAGGGTTGTGGAAACTGATGTTCACATATTCCATTAGTCCATTGGACTAATTGATTCCAACTGTCTTCAGTTTTCATCACACTTCTTTCTTCTGCATTTGGAGAGACCAATAGTTCTACTGTAGATGACCACTCATGAACTTTTAAGATCCCAGTCATTGCTCACCAAAGTAGGATATAGAACATTGCCTTTGTGGACTGTACTATGCCAATTGGAACTATGTCCCCTGAGATGATGGTCCTGAACCCTCAGGCCCAGCAACTCATTGCCTCAAGGTATTTGGTAATGTCTTAAGAAGTTTTCATCGTTTTGTCCCCTGGAGACTCTACCTCATTTAGAAAAGTGCTTGCACCCATATCCACATCTGCTGTCAAGTCTTTATTTATTTTGGGGTATACTCCCACTCTCCCTTCCATACCTGTTTAGCCTATAAATCTACCATGTACCTACCCATAGGACACTGTTGTTGTACCTATAATAGTATTTATCTCTATTCCCTTGAACCATTGCTTTCCATCTGGGATGTTCACCAGTCTTCGTCATTCTTCTGTCAACCTCCCTTTTGTTGTAAATTGCCTTCCCTGAGTCTACTGTCTCTGTTGTTGTTGTGTTGTGATGTGCCATGGAGTCAGTTCCAACTCATAGCGACCCTACACAGGGTTTCCGAGGCTGTACATATTTACGGGAGCAGACCGCCTCATCTTTCTCCCGCGTAACCGCTGGTAATTTCGAACTACTGACCTTGCGGCTCGCAGCCCAATTCGTAACCACTACGCTACCAGAGCTCTAGCCAGTGAATTATTCTCCTTTCTCTTCTACCCCTGGTAACATCAAAGAACGTTTCTTTTAGCAAGAAAATCTTTTCTTGAGTCTTTACTATGATTGACTAATTTCACTCAGCATAATGTCCTCCAGGTTCTGAGGCATTTGAAGATTGCTTACTATTCTTCAGTGTTGTGTGTGTGTTGCTTTGTGTGAACAGAAATTGTTGCCTCCAAGGAACTGTGGGGCCATTGCATTAGTATTTAATTGAAGGTTGTATGTTGATGTGTTCTTAAGCACTCACTAACTACCTCCTGGTGAGTGTGATTAAGACAATATAAATTTGTGCCCAGTTCTGTCTTTCATGCAGCTCAGTTTAGGATGGATTTGACTGATGCTGACTATTGTTGTTGATCAGGTGTATAGCAGCTGATATTGGTTCTTGCCTAGTGTACAGTTGTGGCTGGGCATGGTTGTGGTCCCCCATTTGGTGAGGCAAGAAGGAAAACACACATACACACACGAGATGAACAAGCAAGTAAACAATAGCAAAAATTAAAATAATAAAGAAAATAAAGAAAACACATTTAAAAAAGGTAACAACTAGAATAAAAATACAATAGTCCAAAAGAGAAAAGATGGAAAGAAGAAAATGCAGAGAAAAAAAAACTAAGAAAGAAAAACCCTAAACACAATTAGGAGCGGAATGAAGAAAAGAGACCAGAGAGCAATAAAGAAAAAATCAAGATAGGTTGAAAAAAAAAAAAAAAAGAGAAAGAAAGAAGACACTCAGGAAGAGGGTGGGTGGGAGAAAATACGAAAAAAAATGAAAGTACATATAGAAAGGATAAAAAAACAAGAGACAGGAAAGAAAATAAGAAGGAAAAGAAAGAATAAGCAACGAAAGAAAAAAAACAAACAAACCAGGGTTTGTGCCAGACACAGAGAGGAGAAAACTCGGGGGTGAAGGGGTTTCCTACCAGCCAAGGAGCTAATGAAGTGGGTGGGCAAGGGATAAGATTATGGTGTTTCTGACCCTAGATGAAGTTCCTATGAAGTCCCTAGGTGTTGTCTGTTCTGAGCAATCAATCTGGAAGTAGTCCATTCAGACCCTAAGGTATCAGGAATCAGGGTCTTTCTAGCCCAGAGCACAGTCAGGGATGGTGGGAAGACTGGCCATGAGAGTTCCTGGTAGGCCAGTGCTGGCCAGGATCAACTGTGCAGGTGTGGAGCAGGACTCACCTGAATCCATGTTAAAGGTTGGTTTGTACCCACCTCACTTTGATGTAACTCACAACTGCACAGCTTACCACTGTTGGGCTCTGACCACTTGGAGAGCAGGAACTTTGCTGGGTGTGGACATAGGTGGAGGCTGGTCATACCTCTGGTCACCAGAAGAATGTGTGGAACAAGAAAAAAATTGTCAGTCACTGATATGGCTCTGTGCTGCTAAGCCACCATCTGCTTCCAAGACTGCTCTCAAAAGTTCAAGATGGCCACACAGTGTCTGACCTACAGACTTAGTTCACCTGTCTGTCTCCTTTTTTCCCCCTCATATCTGTTTTGTTCAGCTTCTTTTCTGAGTGGGGGCTAGTCCAGGACTGGCCAGGACCAATTTGAAACAGGGCTCACCTGAATCCAGGTGCTAGAGTTGGTGCAGATAGCACTCAACTCTCTGATGAGGCTTACAATTTCAAAGCTCACCACAATGCAGGTCCAATCATTTGGAGAGTGGGAGCTACTCTGGGGGCATATGTTGTGGGAGAGTGAGCTGGCCATGCCTCTGGTCATGTGGGGAATGTGGGGAACAAGAAAAAAACTCACATCTTTCTCACCATCAGTCACTGGTATGCTTTTGCACTACCAATGTCTCAAGATAGTCATGCTGCATCTGGCTGGCTGGCCAGCACGGTTTATCTGTCTTTCTCCTTTTTTTGCCATGTTTGTTCAGCTTCTTCTCCCAGTAAACATTTAATCCACTTCTCTATCCCTTCATGTGAAGCTCAGGGTTCCAGGGCTATAATCTGCATCTGTTTCGTTTGGTTTTCCATATTTTTGTTATAGAAGGTCTGAGTAGCGTTTCTGCCTAGTGTGCCATTTTGCCAGAAGTCTTTTATTTATTTATTTTCTTTTGAGAAGACATGTAGGCTAATTAATTAGTATCTTCACTTTCTAAATATATTCCTTCCTGTTTCCTTATTCTGTCCTATACAAGACTCTGTCTGATTCAAGACAGAAAATTTAAAAATATTTGTTCAAAACGATTGCCTTAAAATTGAGATGCATTTGAAAGATGTTATATTATTTGGTTACAAAATCATTCTAACTAGTATTTAAAGAAAGAACAGGTTTCAGATCAATATAATATATCTAAAAAGTAAACTCATAATACATGAAAAAAATTAGAGCCAAAATTAGAAGACTTATGAAGTCTTCTCTATACTGTATAAATACTATGATTATATTTGATTATAATGCTATTAGGATTATATGACTCTTTAGAATGTATCAGGTATGGAAAATGAAGTATAGATGGGTGAAATAAATGCATACAAGATGTGAAGCATTCCATGATTAATTCACCTTCTCACAGTAATTTATCTTAATATAAAATTTAAAAATTCTTAAATACCAATTTAATAAGAGTAACGAGAAGCAGAAAACAGATATGATTATGTAAATGCTCCAAGCGCTCATAAAATTTCTTCCTGTAACATCTAGTTTATTATTAGGGCAAAAATACCTGGTCTTGACTTGTATGATAATTTCCTTGGATTTTTATTTTGTTCACGTACATCCATATGTTTCTGATACTATCAATACTAGTGAACAATGGAATTTTCTATTTGAAATTTACATAACAGCATCAAGCAAATATATTTATACACACCCACACACAAACATATACACTTATTCAAGCATTGGCGATGGCCAACTATTCTTAAATGAAAATCATTTGAGTGAAATTCTTAGATTCAAGAAGAGTCTTTATCAAAGAATTATAAAGTGTTTTAAATTCTCTGTCTTCTCTTAAGCAAAAGCTTTGCATGACCTGTACAATAAAATCAAAGTTTAAATTTGTCATGAGTACCAAATATATTTGAACACTTTGTTCAATTTTGAAAATACCTATTAGTACGTGTTTTCATAACCTCAGCCCATTGCTACAGATGGTAAGTCATAGTGACCCTATAGGACACAGTAGGAGTGCTTCATCTGGTTTCCAAAGATGTAAATCTTTATGGAAACAGATTGCCTCATATTTCTTCCACGGAGTGGTTGGTAAATCAAACTATCAATTAGCAGTCCAACGCTTAGATGTGTGTATGAATGTGCAATTAGAAAGCCCTGTTCAACAAACATTGATTACCTCATGTATACAAGGTCTTAAACTTTGTGGTATGATTTTATATATACAAAGATCACTACTGAGAAGAACTGGCAAGTATAGGGAAAGAATTATTGGAATCTTCTAAAAGTCTAGCTGGCCAGACCACATCCCTATACAGCATCGCTCTGAGTCAGAACCAATCTGGCAGCACTTAAAAACAACTTTGTATTAGTCAATATAAAGTTGTTGACTACCATACAGTCAACTTCTCTTCTTGGTTCGCTTGATGACTTTGCTATAGTAGCTCTTGTCATGACTTTTAGCTCTTTTCTGTCATTTGATTTTAGGTATGCTTCTTGCAATTTGTGGAGGTGGTTACGTGCTGTGGAGTCAGTTCCAACTCATAGCGACCCTGTACAGGGTTTCCCAGGCTGTAAATCTTTACGGGAGCAGAAAGCCTCATCTTTCTCCCTCAGAACAGCTGGTAGTTCCGAACTGCTGACCTTGCGGTTCACAGCCTGATTTGCTTACTATAAAATTTACCCATCTGTTTCAAATCACTGTTTAATAACAGTCACTCTTAATAAATCCTTACTATGTCAAACACTTTATAATGCTTTTCTTGTATTAATATATGAAACAATCAGATTTTGTCAAAATTATCAAAAGACTCATTATTTTATAGAGGAGGAAACTGAAGCAAAAAGAGAAGTTATTTGCATATCATGAAGCATCTGGTACAAGGCAAAGAAAGGATTTGAATCCAGAGCTTACTGAATCCCAGGATTTGATTCATCAGCTCAGAAATATCATGACTTATACATATGTCTTGGGGAAAGTATTGGTGTATTCATATTTATGACTGTCTAAAGGAGCTCTGCTGACGTAGTGGTTACGAATCAGGCTGCGAACCGCAACGTCAGCAGTTCGAAACTACCAGCAGTTCCGCGGGAGAAAGATGAGGCTTTCTGCTTCCGCAAAGATTTACAGCCTCAGAAACCCTGTTCAAGGTCGCTATGAATCGGAACCGACTCCCCGGCACATAACAACAATAACAATGTTACGTGTTTCTCTGCTATTCATATTGTGTGGATCATGACAAGCTATGGACAATATTGCAAAGTATGAGTATCCCGGAACACTTAATTGTGCTCATGAGGAATCTGTACATAGACCAAGAGGCACTGTTTGAACAGAACATGGGAATACCGAATGGTTTAAAATTAAGAAAGGTGTGTGATAGGGTTGTATTCTTTCA
>NW_006408519.1:55971076-55973564 GCF_000296735.1 Chrysochloris asiatica
GAGGCCCCCAGAGAGATGGATTGGCAAAGTGGCAGCATCAATTGGTTCAAGCGTGGCAACAATTGTGAAGTTGGCCCAGGATCAGGCAGTGTTTCATTCTGCTGTGCATAAGGTCGCTATGAGTCGGTACAACTCGATGGTACCTAACAACAACAACAATGTGATTTTTTTCCCCCAATTACTTTCTTGTGTTTTCCTCAATTTTTTCATTATTCTCTTTAATGAGATTTATCTACTGAGGCTTGAACTAATCAAGATATGCAGTGATTCTCTAGAAGAGCAAGACAACTCTTTCTAGACTGAAATAGCTTAGAATACCCATGTTGTTAAGATGTTTGCAGCTTCATGCAGGAAAAACTAATGAGACATTTGAATTTTATCAAGTGAAATATGTGTAAACTATGTACTGAATTTTTAATTATGGTCTAATTTGTGAATCATTCATATAAGGCCAATATTTGCTATTAAAATAGTTGTCTTTTTTCTTCATGGCATGTAGGATATATAAGAGGACTGATATAGTTTTCTGATTTTATTTTCCTTAAAAAAAAAAAAAAAAACTCCTTATAATGAAATAAAATCCTTAGAATCACACCAGGACTCCTCTAACTTAACTAATTTAACTTATACTCAGACGAGTTCATAGCCCTAATATTGTATAGTCTTTGGGCTCCCTGGACTGGATTTAACAACTTGAAAATATGAGAGGAATACATAGAGGGATAGAACAGATTTTTGGAGATTGAAATTTTGAAATCCTATTGTTTTTACCTATCACTTGCCTGTCAGTGTGCAGTACTGTGGTGCTTGGTGTATTGCTGTGATGCTGGATGCTATGCCACCAATGTTTTAAATACCAACAACGTCACTTATGGTTTCAGCAGAGCTTCCAGGCTAAGACAGAATAAGAAGAAGGAGAGGCAGAACACCTGTGAATGGTTAGCCACTGAAAACCTTATGAATATCAGTGGAACATTGTCAGATACAGTGGTGGAAGATGAACCACTCAAGTTGGAAGGCACTCAAAGAGTGGGAAACAGTTGCCTCCTCAAAGCAGAGTTGTCCTTAATGATGTGAATGGTGCAAAGCTTTTGGACCTTCATTTGCTGATGTAGAACAACTCAAAATGGGAAACCGCTACAAACATTCATTAATAATCTGAATATATGCATCCACTTTGAACCAGACAATCATATGGTTTACTATGCTGGAAATGAAAAATTAAAGATGAATCATGTTTCATTCATTGTAAAAAGAACATTTTGAGGTCTAGCTTGAAGTACAGAGCTGTTTGTGACAGGATAATATCCATATATTTACAAGGGACACCAGTTAATAACTCTTTTATCTGCATTTATCCACCAACCACTAAAGCCAGTGATGATAAAATTGAAAAACTCTACCAATTTTTTTGGACTGAAATTGATCAAACACGCAATCATGTGCATAGACAAGTACGAGTGATTGGAATATGAAAGCTGGAAAAAACAGGAGAATCGGTAGTTTTAAAAATATGGCTTTTGTGACAGAAACAATAATAGAATTTTGTGATGCCAACAGTTTATTCATTGTGAATAACATTTTTCAACAACTTAAAGGGGATCATACATCTAGAACTCACCAGATGGAATACACAAGAATCAAACAGACTATACCTATGGGGAGAGACAATGAAGAAGCTCAATATCATCAGCCAAAACAAGGCCAGGGGTCAACTGTGAAATAGCCCATCAGTTGCTCATATGCAAGTTCAGGCTGAAGCTGAAGAAAATTAAAGCAAGGCCATGAGAGTCAATGTATGACCTTGAGTATATCTCACTTGAATTTAAAGACCATCTCAAGAACAAAGTTGATGTACTGGACACTAATGACTGAAAACCAGAAGACTCATTGGATGACATCAAGAACATCATAGATGAAGAAAGAAAAAGGTCATTATAGGAACAGGAAAGAAGGAAAAGACCAAAACAGCTGTAAGAAGACACTCTAAACTTACTCTTGAGCATAGAGAACAGAGGAAGCAAAAGAGTTAAATAAAATATTTCAAATGACAGCTCGAGAAGACCAAGTCAAATGTGCAAAGACCTGGAGTTACAAAACCAAAAGGAAAGAACATGCTCATCATTTATCAAGCTGAAGGAACTGACAAAAATATTCAAGTAATAGATTCGCAATCTTGAAGTATTCATACAATAAGCCCTGGTCTGTAAGCCATAAGGTCCACAGTTCGAGCCCGCCAGCAGCTCCATGGAAGAAAGACAAGGTTTTCTGCTCCTGCACTATACAAGTTTGATATGAGTTGCAATGGACTCAATGGCACTTAACAACAACAATGAACAAAATATTGAATGATACAGGAAACAGCAAAGGATAATGGAAGGAATTCACAGAGTCATTGTACCAAAAAGAACTGATCAACGCTCAACAAATTCAAGATAAGCCATATGAACAAGAAACGATAGTAATGAAGGAAGAAGTCCAAGGGGCA
>NW_006408519.1:55974924-55994202 GCF_000296735.1 Chrysochloris asiatica
CAGCAACAATAGGCTCAAACATAACAACAATCGTCAGGATGGCACAGTAGCGGGCAGTGTTTCGTTCTGTTGTACATAGGGTCGCTATAAGTCAGAATTGACTTGAGCGCACCTAACAACAATAATAATTGTTTTTACAAATAGATACTTAGTCACTAGACATAAATGATTAGCAATTCCTGCTAGAGATGTAGTAATAGACAGTGACTTCATTTGTCAGTGATCTGGTTTGAGGACAGAGAGGTGCTAACTCTGAAAGTGAGTAAAAACAACTTACATTCTTACTTAAACCTTATCAAGAATTATCCAGAAAAAGAAAAGTTTGGGCCCAACTAATAAACACACACACACACACACACATAAAAAGTTACATTCAAGCTTTGGCATCAGATAAATTTAGAAAGTGTTACTCCTGTTATAGTTCTTTAGAGATTTCAAACTTTTACTTTTTGCATGTGATTTTCTAATAACATCTGGAGGAGAGGTTGAAAAATAATAATAAATTAAAATAGAATTAAGGAAGAAAACTTACATTAAGATCAGTGTTTGAAAATTGTAAAAGGAGATTAAGGTGGGATGGTATTTTACGCTGATATTATTCATTGCAAATTACATTTCCCTAGACTCAGTTTGTGGCATAGTGGGTTACAGTTGCGCTGGTAACTGCAAAGTCAGCAGTTTAAGTCCATCAGTTACTCTATGGGAGAATGATAAGGATTTCAGCTTGCATAAATATTTACAGCCTCGGAAACCCTATAGAAGGTCACTATAAGTCGGAACCAACTTAACGGCAATTAATGACAACAAGGTTTTGTTTATATTTTCTGTTTTTGATAGATTTACATTTTGGTGACAATCATAATAAAAATGAATACAATTATAGTACAAGTCTGCTTTCTGTTCTTGTATAGGACAAAGAGAAAGATATTACTTTGGCCTCATTGTCTTTTAAATAGTATAAAAGTATTTTCTTTTGGGATAATTATCCTAAACCATTATGCTTGTTATTAAGTGGCATTGAGTTGTACATAGTGACCCTATGTACAACAGAAAAAACATTACCCAGTCCTGCACCATACTCACAATTGTTGCTGCTTGAGTTCATTGTTAGTTATACCTACTCTGTCAATCCATTTTCTTGAGTGTCTCCTTATTTTTTGTACTACTTTATCAAGCATGATGTGCTTCTCCAGGAACTAGTCCCTCTTGTTAGGTGCATCGAGTCAGTATTGACTCATAGTGACCTTATCACAGCAGAACGAAACACTGCCCAATCCTGTGCCAGTCTCACAATTGTTGCCACGCTTGAGTCCATCGATGCTGCCACTCAACTAGTCCATCTCGTTGGGGTCTTCCTCTTTTTCTTTGACCCTCCACCTTACCAATCATGATATCCTTTTCCAGCAACTGGTCCTTCCTGACCGTATGTCCGAAGTATGAGAGACGAAGTTTGGCCATTCTGGCTTCCAAGGAGCATTCTGGCTGCACTTCTTCCAACACAGACCTGTTGGTTCTTTTGGCTGCCCATGGCACTTTCAATAGTCTCCTCCAACACCATAACTCAAAAGCATCAATTTTTCTACAGTCCCTCCTGATAGCATGTCCAAAATATGTGAGACCAAGTCTTGCCATGCTTCTATGAAGCATTCTGACTGTTCGTTTTCCAAAACAGATCTGTCTAATCTACTGGCAGTCCGTGGTATAATCATCTTCTTTGTCAATATCATAATTAAAAGGCATCTCAATTCTCATTACCTAGTTTCTGTATGCATATGAGGTGATTGAAACTATCATGGCTTGGTTCAGGTGCACTTTAGTCCTCAAAGTGACATCTTTGCTCTGAAACACTTTAAAAGGGTCTTTGACAGCAGATTTTCCCAATGCAAGACAGCCTTTGATTTTCTTGACTGTTGCTTCCTTGAGCATTGATTGGGGATCCAAGTGAAATAAAATTCTTGACAACTTCAAACTTTTCTGTGTTTATCATGATGTGGTTTATTAATCTATATGTGAGAAATTTTATTTTCTTTATCTTGAGTTATAATCCTTAATGTAGGCTATATGCTTTGATCTTTCTCAGTAAGTGCTTTAATTCGTCTACATTTTCAGCAAACAAGATGTGTCATCTGAATAATAAGCTGTTAATGAGCCTTCCTCCAATTCTGATGCCATGTTATTCATAATATAACTTCTCAGATGATTTTCTCAGTATTGAATAAATATGGTTGAAGAACATAACACTGATTTTAAATCTCTCAGTATTCAATTTTTCTGTTCCAATGACTGACCGTTGGTCTATGTATAGGTTCCTCATGAGCACAATTGAGTGTTCTGGATTTCCCACTCTGCAATGTTATCCATAGTTTGTTATTCCACACAGTCAAGTGCCTTCACATAGAAGGTTTCCAGTGATTAATTTTTCCGAATTGATATGTCTATTCCTTCATAGTCTGTGTTACTCTGAGTGATCCTCTGAAACTAGTCCACCATGAATGACTCTGCTGGTAACTGAAATACCAGTGGCATAGCTTCCAATAACATAGAAGCAAGCAAGCCACCGCATTGCAGCAAACCGCCAGGGATACATTGTCTCTTAAATCATAGTCCATACTTTTTAAAACTAAGTAAAAAAATTTTAATTGACACAAATAATTCCACATTTCAAAGATGATGGTTTTTCCACAAGAAGAAAATAATGGTTGTAAAAGTGTCACCAGCATTCAATTCAAGCAGCACACAATAAACACAGTATTCCTAAACACTGAAGAACTATACATATGTATAACTAATAGATACTCTCTAGCTCCAAGGAGCTTATGTTGTTGTTGTTGCTAAGTACCGTGGAGTCGGCACCGACTCATAGCGACCCTGCACAGGGTTTCCAAGGCTGTAAATCTTTACAAGAGCAGAACGCCTCATCTTTCTCCTGCGGAACCGCTGGAAGTTTCGAACTGCTGACCTTGAGGTTGGCAGCCTGACTCGTAATCACTACGCTACCAGAGCTCCTTTAGGAACTTATAGTGGGAGAGAAATAAATTAGAAGAAAAAAATCATTATACTTCTTTGTAGTTACTCTGTAGTATGTCCTCTGTATACCACCACCCCCCCCCCCCACACACACACACAAACTCACATTTTAAGACATTTTCATACTGATGTTCCTCAAAGTTGATCCTTGGCTCTTATCCATTTTAATGCTATATTTGGAAATAATCATCACACTTAAACTTGACTGTTAACCTCAAATATGCAACTTTACAAAAACGAAACTTAGTATTTTCACCCCAAGACATGATGTTTTTCTAAAGTTTTCTCTCAGTGGAAGGCACCACCACTCACGTTTACATCTGCCTGTTCTTTGTCCTCCATACCAAATCTTCACTAAGTCTGGTTGATAAGATTACCTAAGCTTTCTCAAATCTATCCACTTCTATTTGTCACTAATATCACCATCCTTCCAGCCATCAACAATTTCCACCTGAATTATTGTAATCATTGGAGTCCTGGTGTGGTGCTTCAGGACAATGCACTGGACTGTAGGTCAGTTTGAACTGTAATGTCTGTGGTTCAAACTCACCAGCCACTCCTTGGAAACCCTATACAGCATCCTTTTGAGTTGGAACTGACTCGATGGTACTTAACAAGTTATAATTGCTGCTATTGCTAAGTGCCATTGAGTCGGTTCTGACTCATAGTGACCCTGTATAGGGTTTCTGAAGTTGTAAATCTTTGTGGGAGCATACAAACCTCATCTTTCTCCTGAGGAGCAGCTGGTGGGCTTGAATTGCCAACCTTGTGGTTTGCAGTCCAATGCTTATCCTGTGAAGTCACTATTATAATAGTCTCTTATTATTTGCATCTACTTTTCCTATCCTCAAATCTACTCTCGTATTACAACAAGAAATATATTTCCCAAACTATTCCACTTCCCCTGTTTAAAACTCATGAAAGCTTTTCCATTTATTTCAGAATAAAGGCAAAATCAGGACAGTCCCTATAACATGAGACATTCTCACATCATCTAGCTCTGGCTTTCTGTGCTCCATCCCCTCTGACTTCCAATTCCTCAAATAAGCCCAGGTCTCTCCCACTATGAGGCCACTGCATTTTTATTCCCCTCTACCTAGAACGTTCCTTTACTCTTCCTCATCTAGTTGACTCTTATTAGCCTTTCAGATCTATTACCTGGAAATTTCTCAGAAAAGCTCATCTCAACTCCCCAGAATAAACCAATTATACTTTCCCATAGAAAAGTATTCATCTTTTGCAGATCTGTTTTCCTAGTTTATCTCAGTTTGTGTATCTGGGCCACTGTAAATTGCTATGTGACTTTCTCACTAATCTAAGCTCTACGAGAATAGAAATTTTCATGGAACAGAGCAGGATGCGAGGTTTATAGTAAGTTTTCAATAAACATTTGCTGAATGAATGGATGGATGGAGAAATGGAGGGTTTCCTAAATCAATGAGTAGAGGAATATGCAATATAAATTAAAATAACAGAATTGTTTAAATTCTAATAGTATGAAAAGAATTGGTTTCTTTAAAGTGATCTGAAATGTAATAGAATGAGAAGCAAGAGAAAGCTATTCCTGGTTATGTGGAGAACAATTTTATAAAGTAAACAAATGTAAAAAAAAAATTTTTTAAATTAGATACATGTTGTTGGCATAATATATTAATTAGTGTGGCCAGAGTATAAATCTGTTAAGCAAGGAAAATTATTTGATATGGTACTAAAATTTTTCATAAGCATTGAAAAACCAATGTAGATTTTAGAAGAGGAAAGCTACCTGGCCTGTTGAAAGAGAAGTTGAATCTGAAGGACGGACTAAAGGCAAGAGATTGAAAACAGAAATACTAACTGAGAGGCAATTCTAGGCAGCAAAGTGAGTGTCTCAGTCAGAGCAGTGAAAGTGAAATTAGAAAGGAGAAAAGGAGTAAATATATTTTGGACAATGGATCAATAGCATTAGATGACCATTTGAAACAGAAGTTGTTTTTGGTTGTGTGACACTGAATTAATTCAGACTCATAGTGACCCTGTATAGGGTTTCTGAGAATGTAAATCTTTATGGAAGCAGAAAGCCCCATCTTTCTCCCACTGAATAAGAGGTAGAGGAACATAAGGAGATTGAAGATGATTTTTATTTCATTTCTCTTATACATTTGATTATATAGATGATATTATCTAATCAAGCCATGGGAGAATGGCCAATATTAAGAAGAGTAGAAAGAAGTAAAATAAGTTAATGCAAAAAAATTGAACACTGAACAAACCTGTGTAACACTTTTACAGAGATAATCAGCAGGTAGTATATGTCTTCCCTTGGGTTGAGGAATCCACAGGTCCAAGGGAGTATGTTTTGTTGGAATCAGCTACCCACTACTAGACCAGTTCTGTGTTCCAGGGTCCCTAGATATCGTGCCCAAATGGCCCTAAATGGGCATTTACTTCAACTGTTCACTTCCATAGGTCTCTTTATTTAGTCCATCCTCTTGATGTGCTTTCCTTGCTCTAAGAGGTTCTCAAAACACAAGTGCTTGCAAGAATATTAATGAAACCTCCACCTGAGATCCAGGGATCTATGTGCTTACATATAGGGTATTATGTGGTATTGTACAGAGTCAGAGATAAGGGAGAAAAAGAGAGTGGCTCATACCAAGAAGGGCTCTCCTCTTCTGTAATGTTCTTAGGAGGAATTCCCAGAAGCCTAAGACGTCTCTGTTTGAAACTAGAATTCCAAGTTGTTCTGGAGACATATTTTTAATAGTAGGAGAACTAAATATATAGTATTTAAGTTTGGTAGTTCGATTCATAATTTAGAAATATTTAGATATATGGTTGTCAGATTCCATTAGTAACCTTGAAGCAAATTCTACTAAGGTTGGGAGAAGACTTTCTTGAAGATTCAGATTGGGGCATCTATAAGCAAAAGAAAGAAATATTAGGACTGAAAGGATGGACTTGATAGTAATCAGAATAGAGAGTTAATAAAGACCTCACAGATGTGGAATAACTTTCCTCAGGATAAAGCACAGATTCAGTAGAAAATGATGGAGAATAGCATGTGGCCCAGTCATAAAAAAAGTATCAGTGAATAAGACATCTATAGAGCAGTCAGAAATGTAGAAAAATGCTCAAATGAGTAGTCAGAAAGGTAGGACACTGTAATGAAAGCTAAGGAAGAGAGTTTCAAAAATATCAATGTTACTAGTAGTATATTTATACAGAGAGGTCAATCTAGGTGAGAAATAAGAAGTGACCAATAGATTCTCAATGACCTTTTAAGTGATTGTTACAATAATATTTTGTGGACAATCATGAGATCACAAAGGCTTAAGAAAGGGTAAATGAGATAGTGAAGTTTGTAAGCAATGAATATTTTCCTGAGAAATAGTGAAAAAAATAAATGTGAAAATTTGTATTAGGATGGGGGACAATCAAACTTGTAGTCAATGGTGTAGAAGATATTGAAAACCAAGAGACGGTGAATAACTGATGGCACAAATCCCAAGACACTTAGGAAGCCTCAGGGGCCATAACATAGGTGCCAGAGTTCGTCATCTGAGAGAGGGGCTGCCATTATAAAAAATTTGGGAAAGAATTAATAGTAAAAATTGAGACAGTTTTTACACCTGCTGATCACCAGTTTTTTGTGCTGTATTGGGCTTGTAGTAGAGAAATGTAAGAATAGTAAGTTAACTAATTAAAAGAATCAGAGAGTAGTATTGATAGTAAAAGAACTATCAAGCTTTGTTATTGTGTGCCATTGAGAAAATTCCTACTCATAGGGATGCCATTTGACAGAGTAGAATAGTCCCATAGAGTTTTCTAGACAGTAACCTTTAGGCAAGCAGATTACTAGGTCTTTTTTTTTTTGCATAATTGCTTGGTGGGTTTAACTGCCCACCTTTCAGTTTGTAAGCAGTGCTTAGTTGCTGTCCACCACGACTCCTTAAATAATGTGCGGTAGTGGTTGTGTGCTTTCAAGTCAGTTCTGAGGGTTTCTGAGGCTGTAACTCTTAACAGGAGCAGAAAGCTTCATGTTTCTCCCATGGAGCAGCTGGTAGACTCAAACAGCTGACCTTGAAGTTAGTAGTCCAACATGTAACCCACTATGTCACCAGAGCTCCTTGAAATAATATGTACCAGTTATCAAATAAATCATGTTTTCTCCTGTGCTTTACTCTTCTTGACAGCTTCATTGAGAAAGTCAAGGAATTCAAGAAGATAAAGTGTATTTTCTCATCCATCTAATATACATACACGTAGATATACAGAGAGAATCCTAGTGTGGCACTGTGGGTGAATGCGCAAGACTTCAAAGTCAGACTGAACCACAAAGTCAGGAGTTCAACTCACCAGCCACTCCTTGAAAACCCTATACAGGGTCACTATGGTTTGGGACTGACTCAACGGCATTTAACAACTATATATATATATATATGGTGGTGGTGGGCTGTGGAGTTGGTTCCAACTCATAGTGGCCCTGCATGGGGTTTCCAAGGAGTAAATTTTTATGGGAGCAGAAAGCCTTATCATTCTCGTGCACAAATGTCTGGTATTTTTGAACTGCTGACCTTGAAGTTAGCAGCTTGACTCATAACGACTGCACAATATATATTGGAGTCCTGGTGTGACATTGTAGGATAAGCACTGGATCTTACGGTCAGTTTGAACCAGAAGGTCAGTGGTTCAAACCCAGCATCTGCTCCCTGGAAACCCTATACGGGGTCACTATGAGTTGGAGGCTACCTGATGACAGGTCACAACAACAACAATAACTATATATATATATATACATACGGTGACTCATTCAATAAGCTCTGGACTGTGAACAACAGGGTCCATACTTCAAGTCTGCCAGCCGCTTTAAAGGAGTAAGATGAGGCTTTCTGTTCCCATGAAAATTTAAAACCTTAGTAACCCTATTCAGGGTTGCCATGTAGTGACCCTGTATATGGTTTCCAAGAAGCCGATGTGGATTTGAACTGATGACCTTGTGGTTCACAGTCCAGTGTTTATCCTATATTTGGCTTAATTAGGTAACTAAGACAAGCACAAAGCCTGTATATGGCAAACTAAATGCTCAATGAATTAGCACAACGTTAACTAGTCAAGAATATTTTGAATACTTGTGAAGGAAATGTTTAAATTTTTGTCATAGGGCTCTGTCTTGGTAGGAAGGAGAGTAAAGGCAGATTCTAAACTCAATGAGAGAAGATACAATTGGAATGCTTCTCCATAAAATCATAAATATGGCACAGCGTATATTTTAAATAAATACTTGATCAATGAATTAATAAATGAGATTTATCTCATACAAATTAATGAGGCTGATATAAGTAATGATTAGAAAGAAGTTCAAGCCTGGATGTTTTGATGTAAAAGTAACACTTGGTAGTAGCTTTGACATTGGAAAGTTAGACAGTGAAGGTCAGAGAAGAAGAATTTAGAATTTATTATTTAATATTAAAGATTAAAGTGTACTAAATGATTCCAGTGCCATGGTGTGACTCAATTAAAAAACAAAACAAAAAAGCCCCACTGCCACTAAATCAATTCTATCTTATAGCAATCCTATAAGACAAGAGTAGAACTGAAACTTAGTGTTTCTGAGACTGTAAATCTTATGAGAGTAGACAGCCTCATCTTTCTCCTCAGCTGGTGGATTTAAACTGCCAGCCTTAAGGATAGTAGCCCAATGCTTAACCAGCTGTGCTACCAGGGCTCCTCTAGTTAAAGCAACGGTTAAATTATTAAATGTGAACCAAGAACTATGATATCTGAGTATTGGGTGAGTCAGACCTAGAAGAAATTCAGTGCAGGTTTCAAGAGTTAGAACCAAGGAGGAGAATTCTGAAGTTAAGTAAAATCATGGTTACAGGGATAGGAATAGAACCACAGGTAAAAAGGAGGAAAGAAAAATTGAACGTAGGTAGGCAAGCAAAGTTTTAGAAACGATGGCAAGAAAGGGATGGATGTCATTCTTGCCTGTATATTATTGTTGTAAGATATAAACTTGGGTCCACAATCCACTTCAATTTGAAAGAGTAACTGGATAAGCTAGACCATCTGAAGACCAATATTGGTACCTTAGATGGGGGCTCACTGTTCACTCCACAGAGAAAGATGAGACTTTCTGGTCCCCATAAAAATTTACAGCCTTAGAAAGCCTATACAGAGTCACTGTGAGTCAGAACTGACTGGACAGCACTTAAAACAGTAAGCCTTCTCATATGGCAGTCTTTACAATTGCGCAGAGAGACAAATCAGAACATATCTTGCTTCTCTCCACCTTACATGAGTTCATAGCAAAGGAATTCCAGTCCATCCCATTTCCATTTTGGTTCTACAAGCCCCACTGGCCTGGGAAAAGAATTCCTAACAGTGGGTTGAAAACAAACGGAAACTCGCCTGCATCATGCTGATGTGCAAGAGAGATCTTTCCCAGAATGTCCTTTTGGCAAAAGCAGATCTTTCAATTTACATAAAAGTGACTGTGTTTTTCCTTTTACACTTACCCTTTTGATTTACATTCTTCTTTATTGACTCACTTCTTCCTGGTGTGTTAAAAATCACTCCTCAATTTCTAAAATGACTTAAGAGTCTTTTTGGCTCTTCTTCACGCCATGTTTCTTCATGACCACATTCTGTCTCTAATCACAGCTGTTTTACCCTCATGACCACCTGAAGAATGAGGCTCATGCTAGAGTTGTCTCTGTGGATCTATTCTGGATGCCTATGGGGAAAATTAAAATTTATATAGCACAAGGTCCAGAAGGATATTTTAGTGACTAAAATATTTTAAAATAGGTATTTTTTTCTATTAAAGAAGTCAACTGTATTCAAATGGAGCAGATTCGATAGGAAAATGTCAACTTTTAGAAGAACCAATAGGGGTGGTTTGAAGATGACTTGTAAACAAAATTATTTCAATAAGCTTTTGTAAATCCAAACTGAGAGAAGAAAACAGAAAACAATAGTAACAGTACCACAGGATTTAGAACCAAATATATTTATCTTTGATGTTAACGCAAGTTCTGTAACATATTAGCTCTGTGAACTCGTATTTAATATTTAGGCTTTTTGAGTCCCAGGCTTATTTTTTTCCTGTTGTCACTGTCTGTAAATGGGGCTAGTGACACCTACCCTAAAAGGCAGCTGTTCTAAGGATTAAAATATAATAATTTCTGAGACACAGGAAGAATCTGCCATTGCTGTATGCTTGTTGAGGGAGAGAACTGTATTTTCTCACTTTTTTTTCTCATACACAACATACCAGACACCTGGTAACACATAAAAGATATACCTTGAGTGAATGAACAAGAGCAGTGATATGCATAATACAGAATATCAGACAATGGGAATGAATACTTCCTACTGTGGAAAGTATGTGACATTCCATGGTATAAGATTTCAGTGATTCATGGATGACAATAGATTGTCTTACATGGGGATATACGTAGGTTGAGCAGAGAGTCACCCAACACTTTACTGGACAATTAAGAGGATTAATAAAGTTGAGGATTAACAACTTTTATAAGATTAAATTAGAGTTGGTAACCTGCGTACTCGTTCTTTCTATATTAGAATCTATGGATCCATATTATCATCTATGTGATATTATATTGCCTTAGGTGCTTAACTTATACCATGTAATTCTACTTTTGGCTTATCCAAAAACCATGACTGTAAAGATAAGACAGTTAAGCATATTTTAGGGATTTCCCCCCCTATGAAATCCCTGATTCCAGAGTTGAGAAAAAAATCTAAAAGCCAAAAATGTTGTTGATGTTAAGTGCTCTTGAGTCAGTTCCAACCCATAGAGACCCTGTATAGGGTTTCCAAAGAGCGACTGGTGAGCTTGAACCAACAACCTTGTAGTTCAATCAACTTTGCAGTCCAGAACTTTAACCCACAGCTCCACACCAGGGCTCCAAAAGCCAAAAATGAGCCAATAATGATTGGAATGTTGGCTTCAACTTATATTATATAGCTTACATAGCACTTACAATCAGCCATTAATTTTTTTGGAACCCTATGTGCTGGTGTGGCGCTGTGGTTAATGCGCGAAACTGCAAAGCCGTTTGAACTGCAAGGTCAGTGGTTCAAGTTCACCAGCTGCTTCTCGGAAACCCTATGCAGGGTCGATATGGGTTGTAATCGATTAGAAGGCACTTAATAAAAACAACAATGTGCTGGTGTGAAGCTATAGGATAAGCACTGAACTGCTAGCCACAAGGTCAGCCATTCAAACTACCATTATGCTTCTCAGAAAGCTTATAAAAGGGTCACTATAAGTCAAAACAACTCAATGGTACTTAACAATAACAACAGCACAGTGGGGATCTGTTTAAGTAAAGAACCTATAGATCTTCTTTTTAATGCAGGTTTTAATTCCCAGTGATGAGAAAAACTTAACATCTTAACAATACACACTGTGGGTTATCCCTGGTATCATTTTTAATGTACTTCTTACTACCAGTCCAGCTTGCTAGGGGGTGCATTCAAGTAACACTGGCTCATGAATATTTCAAAGCCATATCCTTTGAGATCAAATTTAAACGAAGTACTTGTTTTGAAACAGGATATTTAAACTTTCAACTACAAGAACTGATTTTTGCCTTACAGTGGCAACATACTTTAGTGAGGCCAAAGAAACCAGGGAATGACTATGAATCATTCTTAATTTTATTAATCAGTTTACATTCTCCGGATCATCAAAATAAGTATGATTTTTCAGGAGTCTAATGCTTTCCATTTTTTTCTGGTGTTGTTATAGTTTAAGAAATTCATATCATGTATCTCTAGTGAGTGCTTAGCATGACTGGGAAAAGTAATTAAAGATTAGTGACATCGTAGCAGTATATATTTCTGTAGTTGATAACATAAATCCAATAGATTTAAACAATTTAACAAAATGCTTAGCTTGTGATTTTACATCAATAAAAATGATGAAGAGAATTTGATTATTTTAACGAAAACCGAACAAACACATTTAATTGATTTATTAGCTATATTATAATAACTAGTGTGCCAAGGAAAGTAATTGGTAAATAATTATATAAAATATTATCATATTGTATTGTTTTAATCAAGATGTCAGCTCCAATAAAATAGCTGATAATGAGTTAAGTATCTGGGGCAAGAAGAGCTAAAGGGATTTAGGAAACAGATGGTGGAGAAACAAGCATAGGTCAGACCTGTTCAGTTGCTAGAGTTGAGCTACTGGTCAGGAACAAACGACAAAAAGTTGGCAAGGAGGATTTATAAGCTCACATTAAATGAAAATATGCCCTGGAGTGAAACATGTTGTTCTTATTGTTGCTAAGTGCAGCCGAGTTGATTCCGACCCACAGTGTCCCAGTATAGGGTTTCCAAGAAGTAGATGGTGACCTTGAGCCACCAACCTTGAGACTCAAACTGACCTTCCAATCCAAGTCATTAATCTACAATGCTACACCAGAAGTGAAACATACATGAGTTTAACTCTTAGTTCCACTGAGGACCTACAGTATGACCTTCAGGATCTATCAGAGCTTTAGTTTTCTCATTTGCAAAATGGGTATAAAAACGCCTACCTCACATTTACTGTAAGGGTTGTTGTTAAGTGCCATCGAGTTGGTTCTGACCCATAGTGACCCTGTATAGGGTTTCCAAAGAACAGCTGGTGAGCTTGAACCGCCAACCTTACAGTTTAAACAGCTTTGCATTAACCCACAGCGCCACACCAGTTCGAAACCACCAGTTGTTCAGAGGGAGAAAGATGAGACTTTCTGCTCCCATAAAGATTTACAGCCTCGGAAACCCTGTACAGGGTTGCTATGAGTCGGAACCAAGTCCATGGCATATAACTACTACCACCATAGTATGATAGTACAAGAGTACAAGAGTTAATAAATGACACTTTTTAGCTATCCTGAAACAGCAGTTCACATTAAATTAATTTAAAGTGTTTGGTTTGGATTTGTCCCTACTCTCCAGGAATTATGTTTTAATAGATGAGAGAACATGTAAATGAGTAATGACAATGGACTACAACATTTGCTATGATGTATGTAAGATCCTTTATTGACATAAACATGAGAGTAATGAACTCAGCTTAGATAAGCAAAGAGAACATGCCCAGAGAAGGAGGCAAAATTCTTGTATATCATTATTGACTATCCAAGCTGGCCATGTAGTTATAAGGAGATACTGAAGCTATAAAGAAGAGGGGACAATGGGTGCAGAATCTATAGAGTCTGAGCAAAAGGAATCAGGAGCCCAGAAAAATGGTCTAATATACCAGAAATTGGAAATTCTTTATAAGGCATCCGTTTCTCTCAGCATAGGAAATTTCAAGTAATTCTCTTTTTAGGACAAAGGACATTCGCTGAGTGTGTCTATCTAGGAGCATATGGCTGTAGAAGGGGTGATGATATTGAAATGGATGATAAACAGGAAGAACTGTAGTCCCATCCATTCTAAACACATAAAAACAAACTTGAGTTCTACAGAAAGTACCTTCTGCTGAGAAAAAGAAAGTAAACTGTTACTTGATATTCCAGGAAATGTGAATTTTTTATTAAAGTATCTAAATCAAATCTTCTACCAAAATAAACACACAAAAAATGCCATTGTTGCTGAGTAAATTCTGATTAATGACGACCATGTCTGACAGAGTAGAACTGTGCCCCGCAGGGTCTTCAATGGCTGATTTCTTAAGTGCAGAATTTTTTAAGTGCTGATTTCTTAAGGCCTTTTCCCCCAAGTATCTCGGGATGGATTCAAACTTTTTGACTATCAGATAAGCTCATTATCTATTTGCACCACCCAGAGACTCCAAGTATTCCATAGAAACTCATGATCACAAAGTAAGACAGGTGATAAATAGCATAGTATAGTGTGCTGTCGAGTTTGTTCTGATTCATATCAATTCTGTATCCGTTTCTGAGGCTATAAATCTTTATGGGAGCTGAAAGCCTCATCTTTCTCCCATGGAGTGGCTGGTGGATTTGAACAGTTGACCTTGTGGTTAGTAGACCAACGTGTAATCCACTATAACACCAGGGCTCCTTTATTGAGCACTGTGATTAAAAAAAAAAAAAAAATTCTGTTTCTTCTTCCTCTAGCCTCCTTACAATTTGATTGGTGTCATGTGACCATGTGTTGGTCCCTTGGATGTTGGCAAAAATGATGCAAGCCACTCCCAGACTTGACATTTAAAAATATTCTGTGGGATCCTCACACTTCACTGCTTTAGGTGACACCCTAACAAGCTACAGATTGTTAAATTAGTTGTAAAATAGTGAGGCTCACCTAACATGCATTGGCCTTTGCAGAACTGGGAAGGACATTTTTATTGTGTTAAAGCCACTTATGGTGGTTCAAGCTCAATAGCTGCTCCTCGGAAACCTTATCCAGGGTCTCTGTGGATCAGAACCGACTCGATGACACTTAACAACAACAACAAAGCCACTTAGATCTTAAGGATATGCTAGCTTGTCCTGATTAGTAAATTACCCTTTTGTTGTGAGGCTCTTTATTTTCTTCTTTGCTTAATTCTATTTTGTTTTAAAAAATGGTGGTCCCAATCTTGAACATTGATTTTATGACCTCTCATAGGTTGGGATCTGCAATTTGAAAAGCAACCTTTTATTATTTTTTATTTTTATTGTGAATTGAGTGAAAGTTGACAAAACAGATTATCAATTTTATATTCAACAAATCATATACTCCATTTCATCTCAATGACTGCAACTCCCTCAATGCAACATCACCTATATCACTTCCTCCCAGTGTTTCTTGCTTTCATTCCTCTTCCTTTCCCCAACCTTCTGAATTTTGTCCTTAGGGAAATGCCGTCCTCCTGATCTAAAATGGTTGACCATTCCATACATGTGAACCTCACTAGTGAGTCTTAGTGTGGCACTATAGGATAAGCACTGGACCGTAAGGTCAATTCGAACCACAAGGTTGGCAGTTCAAACTCACTAGCCCCTCCTCAGAAACTCTATATGGGTTGCTATGAGATGAAACCAACTCATCAGCACATACAAACAACAAAATACCTATCTACTGCTCAGCTAAAAATTGATCCATGGGGGTGAGTTCATTTCTAGACTTGAAAGGTGACCAAGTGCCATAGCCTCAGAATTCCACTAGTCTCTGATCATTAAACAAGATGAAAACACCCTTTTAAAGGTCCTCAGAAACCCTATACAGGGTTGTTATGAGTCAAAATTGACTCCCTGGTACTTAACAACAACAGAGGACTTAGAATACTTACTGATGAAGATGGGTTGCACCTCAAGGTAATGAAAACAAAAATCCTCCCCACTGGAGGAATAAATACTAAGATAAATGGCAAAAAGATTGAAGTTAGCAAAGACTTCATTTTGCTTCGATCCACCATCAGCATTGATGGAAGTAACAGTCAAGATATCCAAAGACACAAGACCTCTTTAAAGTGTTCAAGAGCAAAGTTTGAGGACTAAAGTGTGCTTAACCCAATCCATGGTAATTTTTTTTAAAGTTTTTATTGTGAATTATGTGTTAGGTTTACATGGTGAACATTGTCTTTACATTCATCCTGTCATACTTTGTTTCATTGCAATGATCACAGTCCCCTGCATGCATCACCAAACACCCAAAGGGTACACCCCACACTCCTGCCTCCCAGCCACCAGCACACAACCACTTTCCCTGAGTCCAGAGTCCCTAGCCTCTCCTTCTGTCCACATCATTGCCTCTGTCTCCATCCCTAGTGTCACTGCCTTTCCAGACACAGTCTCACACTTCATCTTCCTGGATCTCCGTTCCTGGAATGCAAAATCAGCCACTCCCCAACTTTTGTTACCAAACACTTTCCAACACTCACTGTCAGACCTGATAGCAAACATTCCCTATTGAACCACAGGAGTCCTTTCCCTCTCACCTTTTATTAACTCCATCCAGACAGGTTGGAAACAATTCAGTGGAGGTTCTACCTTTCCCTGTATCCTCTGGAGCTATGTTCCCTATTGAAAGCTTGTAAACCAGTCACTTCTTGCCTTTGTAATCCCCCCATTTTGGGTAGCCAACATCTAAATTCCCCCTCCCTGTTGACCCTGTGTACCAAGGGGGTGGGAATGATCCTCACTGTAGAGATTTGTCCGCTCCTTTGTCATACTGCATCCACAAGCATAGGTCAAGATCATCCACTTATAGTGGGTTACTCCTTTTTTTTTTTTTTTTTCTTCCCTCTTCTTTCTTCCTCTGGTCATTTTTCTGATCATCCAGCCATTGATGCCAGGTCAAATGGAAGTGTGGGTGTTCTTGTGCATCCCTCTCACTTTATATCAGCTGGATGCTTCATACTCTGTTCTAGTCCTCTGGGTCCATGTCCCCGCCCTTGGGCTCAGGAGTCCGCAGGTGTCATTATACTGTTGGTTAACCAGGTCTCAATCCAGGTTAACAGGAGTCTATTGAATATGGTTGGACTTAGTTCACAACTTCATTGCTGTTTTTCCTCCTCTTCCCCTTATCGGTGATCAACGTGGTCAGCAACAGGACCATATGCCTGCTAGTGTATTCCATTTGAGTTTCAGTCTTGGAAGGGGGTTTGCCTTGAGGGGACCTGACCACTTGCCTTGATGGCTACCTGGGGAACAAATTGCTTGTTCTTGTAGTAATCAATTGGACTGCTTTTGTTGTTGGTTTGTTTTCTGCTGGTTTTTCTTTTAAGAAGTATCTTTTGTTCTTCTAACTGCTCCAGACTGGTCTGCTTATCCTTTCACATGGGAATGTCCTACCTCAGAAGATTCTGGATGATGATCAGGATTCCACCTATGGTCTTGTGCAATGCAAAAGCTCTACAGGAAGCCTCCTTCACTGGGCAAGTTCTATCCCCATTTTAGTTATTCCAAATAGTTATAGGCTGAACACAGACTTACAAGCTTTCTCTGGTGATGTTTCTGGCTATTCCTCTCTCTCCCCTTCAAATATCTATTTTTATAATAGTAACAATATTGAATAGGAGTGGTGACAAAGGGCATCCTTGTCTGGTTCCTGTTCACTAAGGGAAGGCTTTCAGTTTCTCTCCATTGAGAGTAATGTAGGTTGTTGGTTTTATATATATGCTCTTGATTATGCTGAGGAATTTCCCTTCAATTCCTACTTTCTTGAGTGTTTTTATCAGGAATGCATGTTGGATTTTGTCAAATGCCTTTTCTCTAACAGTCGATATGATAATTTTTTTTTCTTTTTTCTTGTTTATATAGTGAATTACATTGATTGTTTTTGTAATGTTGAACCATCCTTGCATCCTTGATATGAATCCCACTTGATGTATCATTTTTTGATGTGCTGCTGGATTCTGTTGGGTAGGATTTTGTTGAGAAGTTTTGCATTTATGTTCATAAAGGATATTGGTCTGTAATTTTATTCCTTAGTGATGTCCTTCCCTGGTTTTGGTATGATGGTTATGGTTGCTTCACAAAATGTATTAGGAAGTTTTCCATCCTCCTCTATATTCTGGAATAATTTGAGTAGAAATGGTAACAACTCTTCCCTGAATGTCTAGTAGAACTCATCAGTGAAGCCATCTGGACCTGGACTTCTTTTGGTTGGGAGGTTTTGATGACCTGATCAATTTCTTCTACTGTTATGGGTCTGTTCAAGTCTTTAGCTTCACTCTGTTTAGGTAGGTCGTGTTTTTCTAAAAACGTATCCATCTCTTCTAAGTTTTCAAATTTGTTGGAGTACAAATCTTCATAGTATTCTGTTATTATATTTTTTATTTCCTTTGGTTCTGTTGTGGCATCATCGCCCATGTGGTTTCTAATGCATGTTATTTGTGTCTCCTCCCTCTTTTCTTTTGTTAGGTTTGCCAATTTTATTAATCCTTTAAAAGAACTATCTTCTTGTCCTGTTGATTCTTTCTATAGTTTTTCTGTTTTCTATCTCATTTATTTCTGCTCTGATATTTATTATTTCTTTTCTTTTGGTAACTGTTGGTTCCCTCTGTTGGTCTGTTTCTAGTTGCTGGAGATGTTGTGTTAATGTGTTAATGTGGGTTCTTTCCTCTTTTTGGATGTGCGCATTTATCGCAATAAATTGTCCTCTCAGCACCACTTTCGCTGTGTCCCAAGGTTTTGATATGTTGTGTTTTCACTCTCATTTGTTTCTAGGAACTTTCTGAATTCATGTTTAATTTCTTCTATTATCTAGTCGCTATTCAGCAGGGTGTTATTCAGTCTGCATGTATTTAACTTTATTTCCTTGGTCTTTTTATTGTTGATTTCTAATTTTATGGCATTGTTGTCTGAAAAGATGCTTTGTAGTATTTTGATGTTTGTAAATTTATGGAGGCTTGCTCTGTGACCTAACACATGGTCAATTCTGGACAATGTTCCATGTGCACTGGAAAAGAATGTGTATTGTGCTGTTATTGGGTTGAATGCTCTGTACATGTCTATGAGGTCAAGTTGGTTGATTGTGCTGTTTAATTCCTCTGTAACTTTGTCGAGTTTCCTTCTGATTGTTCTATCCCTATTCAAAAGTGGCGTATTAAAATCCCCCACTATAATTGTAGATTTATTTATTTATTTCTGCCTGGTCCTGGGCCAAACTCACAATTGTTGCCACGCTTGAGCCCACTGATACTGCCATTTTGCGAATCCATCTCGCTAGCAGTCTTCTTCATTTCTCTGACCATCCACCTTAACAAACATGATATCCTTCTCCAGTGACTGGTCCCTCCTGACAATATGTCCGAAGCATGAGAGATGAAATTAGCCATCCTGGCCTGCAAGGAGGATTCTGGTGGCACTTCTTCCAACACAGATCTGTTTGTTCTTTTGGCAAAGCATGCCACTTTCAATATTCTCCTCCAACACAACTCAAATGCATCAATTCTTGTATGGTCTTCCTTATTCACTGCCCAGCTTTCGAATGTATATGTTGTTGTTATGTGCCGTGGAGTGGGTTCTGACCCATAGCGACCAATGCTTTCCACATTCCATTGGGTCACCTCTCTTTGGAATGGGCACAAATATGGATCTCTTCCAATTAGGTGGCCAGATAGTTGTCCTCCAAATTTCTTGGCATAGATGAGTGAGTGCCTCCAGTGCCACCTCACTTTCTTGAAATATTTCAGTTTTTATTCCCATCAATTCCTGGTACCTTGTTCTTTGCCAAGTCCTTCAATGCACTTTGGATTTTTTCCTTCAATATCATTGGCTGTTGATCATATGCTACCTCTTGGAATGGGTGAACATCAAACATTCCCTTGTAGTGCAGTGACTCTGT
>NW_006408519.1:55994977-55996803 GCF_000296735.1 Chrysochloris asiatica
CCTTTGCATTCCAATCACCAGTAATGATCAATACCTCTTGATTGCATGTTTGATCAATTTCAGATTGAAGAAGTTGATAGAATTCTTCTGTTTCATCCTTACTGGCTTTGGTGGTTGGTGCACAAATTTGAATAATAATGATATTAACTCGTCTTCCCTGTAGGCTCATGGATATTATCCTATGGCTGTAGAATTTATTTAATCAACTTTTAGAATAAACTAATACTTTATTTTTGGCTATAATCTATTTGCTTTGTCCATGTGTAATCAAACTTTCATATTCCCTTATTTAAAAATGTTTTAGTTGCAATCTACAAATGCACCACAATATTCAGTTTTTCATCAGAGCTAAATCTTCTTTCTTGAATGGCTGCTTTCAGGAGACCAAACAGATGAAGGTCCAATGAGGCAATCAGGACTGTAGGGAGGATGTTACAACTCCTCAAAAGGATGTTTTTGCAGAGTGTCAACAGTATGGACAGAGGTGTATGGGCATGTATTGTTAAGCAAGATCACAAGGCCCTTGAATAGCAGTCCTCTGCATTTAATCTGAAGTTCAGGTTTCAGCTCTTCAGTGAGCATCTTATTGTAATGACCACTGTTAATTGTTGAACCTTTTTCCTGACAGTGTTCCAATACTGGCCCTTGAGAATACCAGAAAACTATAAGTATCAATTTTCCAGCTTATGGTTGACTTTTGAACTTTTTCTTGGTTGGTGATTGAGGATGTTTCCTTCCATCCTCTTTGCTCTTTATTCACAGGCTTGTAGAAATGTATCCATATTTTGTCACCAGTAACAATTTTTTAAAGACAATTTTACCTTCCTTTGAGTATCAGTTCAAATATTATTTGCAGATGTCCAAACACTTCTGTTTATGCTCTTCCATGGGTTGTTTCAGTACCCTTCTAGCACAAACTTTTCAAATCACAAGTCTGTCATGCACTATTTCATAGGCAGAGCCATTATTGATTTGCAAACGATTTGTCACATAATCCACTGCTACTCATCTGTTTGACAAAATCATTTCATGTGCATGCTCAATGTTGTCATCAGCTGTGGATATGGGCAGGAGTTTTAATATAGCTGGAGTGCGGATGCTTTTTGACTCACTCTCATATAAAAGTGATTTCTGGGAGGAGTTTGAGTTCCAGATTAAATGGGCACCTTAAGGTGATAGTCACAGGAGTTTCTCCAGTTTCTATCAGTCCAGTAATTCTGGCTTTTTATATTTTTATGAATTTGAATCTTGTTCTACATTTTTTCCCTATTCTAACTTGGACCTTCTATAACACTCTTGTTCAGAGCTGTCAGTAATGTTAGCCAGGCAGCATCTTGTTCTTCTGGTCTCCGGCTAGAAGTATCTGTAGTTCATGTGGGTCATTAGTGCTGTGGACTAATTGTTGCCTTGTGGCTGTAAGTTTCCTTCACTCTCCTTTGCGCCAGATGAGAAGAGAACAATAGGCTTAGAACAATAGTTATGTTATTAGTCCTGTGGACTAATTGCTTCCTTGAGTCTTTGGCTTCCTTCACTGTCCTTTGCTCCAGATGGGAAGAGAACAACAGTTATGACTTGGATAGCTGCTCACAATCTTTCTAGATTACAGATGTTACTCACCAAACTAGGATTTAAAACACTATCTTAATGAACACGTAATGTCAATTGATCTAGAGACTATGGTCTTTAAGCCTTAAGTGTCAGTCCTATAATGCTTTTGGATTTGTGTAAGAAGAATCCATAATTGTGTCCCTATATGCTCTATTATATAACTATACACATATGTTTACATATATACAGATATAAGTACATGTATGAAGAGAGTGTGG
>NW_006408519.1:55997673-56035573 GCF_000296735.1 Chrysochloris asiatica
AACTATATCTAGTAAGAGATTCTCCCTCCTTGTCCCTTTTATCCCTAGTACCCATCAAAGAATGTTGCTTTCTGTGTGTAAACCTATTCTTGATTTTTTTATAAAAGTGGTATCATACAATATTAGTCCTTTTGTCGTTGACTATTTCACTCAGTATAATGTCCTCCAGATTCATATATGCTATAAAAAATTTTGTGGACTCATTATTCTTTAGCATTGTGAAGTATTCTATTGTATGTGTGCACCACCTTTTGTTCATTAATTCAACCATTGATGGATACTTGTGTTGCGTCTATCTTTTTGCTATTTTGAATAATGCTACAAAGAACAACAGTATGCATATGTCTATGCATATCACTGCTCTTAGTTCTCTAGGATACATGCCTAGGAGTAGGTAGCTGGATCATATGGTATGATCATATCATGTCATCTTCCATAGCAGTTGAACCATCTTACAATCCCACCAACAGAGTTTACGAGTTCCAATCGCCCCCAAACCTCATCAGCATTTGTTGATTTTTGTTTTGATCAGTGCCATTTTTGTAGGGGTGAAGTATCTCATTGTAGTCTTAACTGGTATCTTATTAATGGTGAATTTAATCAGATTCTTACAAATTGGGGAATATGATTCAGAGGAATCACAATTAGATGATTTCATTGTCTTCTTGGGTAATAGAAATCTGACTCAAGTCTTTTCAATTATTGGCAACAAAGAAAACCGACTCTAGATACTCATCTCTTACAAAACGAGGCAAATTATATAATAAAACATAATAATTATTAATGGCACTCACCATAGAAAGGGCACAAGACATGAGATGCCTGTTTCTTTTCTTCTTGATCTGTAATATCTCAGACTGCTTTACTCTGTCCCATTATTTTACTCTGTCCTCTTCCATCTTGGGGTCTCAATCTTTCACTTCCCATTCAAAGTTTCCTGGAGCAGAAGTGGCTGTGGCACATCTCCAGGAGCTATTAGCTGTCCAGCTGTTTGAGGCTTAAATCTTCTGAGATAAACTCAGAACCTGATAGATGTTAACCTTTCAATTAACTCTATTAAGGTCTTTCTAAGAGAAGTTATTCACGATCTAGATAGGCGTTGCTGTAGCAAGATTTCTTGTTCTTGTGTTTAATGCATCACTAACTGAAATTGTTCTCTGGAAAAAAAAAAAAAGTTTTTGGTATAGCATCCTCTTCTCCTTCTGATTATTTTTGTTTATTTTTAAGTAATATGTTATTCCAGGAAGAGAGTATAGAGCTTAAAGAGATAGTGTATTTTCATTATGTCTGGAAAATGTAGGCATGTAGATACTCTAGGTTTAGATCATTTTTAGTTCAACTTCCCATTTCTGGGTTTCAAATTATTTTAAACTCAAAGGAGAATTTCTGTTAACCTTTGTCTCTACTTAAGCTGTCAGAAACGTTTGATGACATGGAGCCAAGCAAGCTTTCTGCTGATAAGAATTTTTATTTAAATATTTTTTCATTAAAGCATCTTAATATTTTCAAGATAACACAGCAGGAGCAAATTAAAAACAGACTCTGACCTTAGCTTCTTTGCAGGTTAAACCCCACTGATGTTACTTAGTTTGAAGAGAGGGAAAAATAAAAACAGGTTAGAAAATGTTTTAGCTGACGTAGCTAAAAGCATTTGGTCATGCTTTTCTGTGTAGATTTTATATTCTGTGGACTTGCAGAGCAGGATGAAAAATGTTCTGGTGGTAAGAAAGCACATCAAATTCACAAAGCAAAGGTTATTCCTGAAATATGTTGTTGCCATTTACAACAAAGTAAGTTTACTTAGTGGAAGTGGTACATTTATGTCAAGTATTAAACAATAGAGAAATAGACAGAAATCATGGTAAACTTTAAAGTACATTATTAAGGGACTTGTTTCTATGCATAACAAAGCAAACCCTACTACTAATTTCTATCTTTAGTATGAAAAGAGATTACTACTTACGGCCATTGGTAACAAGCATGAATGGCAGACATAAAGGCAACTTGGTTATTATCATCACGATAGTTGCTGACATTGGAAAGAGATGAGGAGTTATAAAGGAGTTATAAAAGAGTGGGAATTATTTGAGGTAAAACAAAACAAAACAAAACAAAAACCACATGCACAAGCCTCTAAACCTGTGGTGTTTTAGTTGTGGACAGGGAATGGGGGACAGAACAGAAAATTCTGTAGTCAACACCAAATGATTTTTGCACTTTCCTTCTATGTAAATAGAAAACTGTCAATGATGCTTTAAAACAGTGAAGAGAATTTGTTAATTTGAATTTTACAATTCAAGCGAAAAGTGGACTGGTGGTTGGTCTAGAAGAAAGGTTAGAGATTACATCAAGCTAAACAAGGGCAGGGGAAGTTGAAATGAAAAGTGGATACAAAGGATACATAAGATGATGTGAAAGAGAATTTACAGGGCTAAGGGACCAATTGAATGTGGTAGCAAAGCACAATTGGAAATCAAGAAATGCTTTCTACTTAACTTTCATGGGTTCTGGACAGATAAATAGTTAAAGAACAAAGTATAGAGAAGTAAGGTTGGGGATAATGGTAATCTGTTAACTTTTGAGACTATTGGGTTAAATATTCAAGTAAGATGTCATTAGGTGCCATACAGTCCGTTTGACTCATAGCAACCCTATGCACAACAGAATGAAACACTGCCCAGTCTGTGGCATCCTCATAATTGTTATGTTTGGATCCATTGTTGCAGTCACTGTGTCAATTCATCTTGTTAGGAGTCTTCTTCTTTTTTGCAGACCCTCTATTTTACCAAGTATTATTGCCTTTTCCTGATACTGGTCTCTTCTGACAACATGTCCAAATATAGTATAAGAGACAAAATCTCATCCTCCTCCTTTCCTAAGAACATTCTAGCTGTACTTCTTCCATCAGATTTGTTTGTTCTTCTGGCAGTGCATTGTATTTTCAATATTCTTTGTCAGTATCATAATTCAAATGCATCTATTCTTTTCTGGCCTTCTTTTTTCACTGTCAAACTTTTATATGCATATGAAGTGATCGACAATATCCTGGCTGGGGTCAGGCACATCTCAATCCTTAAAGTGACATCTTTGTTCTTTAACACTTTAAAGAGATCTTTTGGACCAGATTTGCTCAGTGCAATACATCATTTGATTTCTTGACTGCTGCATCCATGAGTTTTGATTAGGGATCCAACTAAAATGAAAGCCACAGAAAATGCAAAAGCAAGTAAGAATGACTGAATTTATTTTGGTTCTTGAAAACGAAACTGAAGCATTCTGCTTTGATACAGCAACTGGACAAGTATTGAAGGGTTAATTCATGAGGTAATGAAAATAGTTTATAATTAGTTATATATAACTTTGATTTTTAAGAAAAAATTGGATTACAAAAAATACATCTATGAGAAGTTAGTGGCAGTAGCAGAAGAAAAGTCAAGGGATCACAAAGGGAATAGATGAAATTATATAATGTAAGGTACACAGGTCCCCTGACTTATATGGCAACTTTGTCTGAATTAGAAGACAGTGCCATCTCCAAAAACTTGGCACCACAAGCAGAAAAAACATAGCACATGGACTAATAGGGGATGGTCCCTGGGAAAATCAGAAAAATATACCACCTTATATGGATGGACACAGCTCTATGTTGGGCTCAACACTTAGCAGGAAGAGTGTGGCCTCTTTCAGCTCCCATTTAACTCCTTAACATTTCTTCTATCCCTGTGAGCATTAGCACTTGAAATATGACAGAAAAACCTAGAGGCATTGAGTATACAAAAGAAACGGAGGAAAGACATGTTTGTTTTTTATTTATAACTCTAAAAAGTCAACAAAAAGGCACACCATGTTTTGTAGAGGGTCAGAGAAAATGAGGAAAACCCTCAATGAGATGGAGTAAGAGACCAGACTCCACAATGATCTCAACCATATCCAATATCAAAGGTATGGCACAGGACAGGGTTACATTTCATTTTGTTATACATCAGGTCACCATGAATTGGAGATGACTCTTTAGCAACTAACAATGACAACACAGAAAGGATTCTCTTGTGGAAGACTGGACTTTTTCTAGTGCCTTTTCAGCACAGAATTATGACTATCAATCACCAATCTCAATATGTCAGGTTTTTAAATAAAAATAAGCATGATGGAATTTCATGTGAGACAGTGAATTCAGTCCACCACTCATCTGTCAGTTTGTTGAAGTGTGGTGGCTTGTGTGTTGCTGTGATGCTTACCACGGGTATTTTGAATATTAGCAGGGTTGTCCAGCATAGACAAGTATCAGCTGAGCTTCTAGAATAAGACAGACTAGGAAGAAGGAGAGGCAAACTATTCCTGAATGCTCATTGAAAACATTATGAACAGACATGAAATATTGTTAGATAGCACCAGCATACTGAATATTGAAATATGATGAACAGCACTGAATATTGTCAGATAAAGTGCCAGGAGATGAGCCCCTCAGGTTGGAATGCATTCAAAATAGGATGAGAGGGAGCTGCTACCTCAAAGTAGAGTTGATTATGAAGACACAAATAGAATAAAGCTTTCAGGAATTTCATTTGCTGATGGGGCATAAGTCCAAATGAGGAAAAACAGATGCAAACATCCATTAATATGTGGAACATGGAATGTATGAAGTATGAATCTAGTAAAATTGGAAGTTGTCAAAAATGAAATGGAACACATAAACATCGATATTTTAGACATTAGTGAGTTAAAATGGACTGGTATTAGATATTTTGAATCTGTCATCATATGGCTTACTATGCTGGGAATGACAAATTGAAGAGGATTGGCATCACATTCATCATCAAAAAGAACATTTCAAGATCTATCTTGAAGTATAATGCTGTCTGTGATAGGATAATATATATGCCTACAAGGGAGACCAGTTAATACCACTATTATTCAAATTTGTGCACTAACCACTAAAGTCAGTGATGATGGAATTGACTCTGGAAGCGGAGTGGTGACGAATAAGGCTGCTAACCTCAGGGTCAGCAGTCCAAAACTACCAGCTATTCTGCGGGAGAAAGATGAGGCTTTCTGCTCCCGTAAAGATTTACAGCCTCAGAAACCCTGTACATGGTTGCTTCAGTCTGAAATTGATCAAACAAGCCATCAAGATG
The DNA here is from genome assembly GCF_000296735.1 of Chrysochloris asiatica. NCBI lineage: Eukaryota > Metazoa > Chordata > Mammalia > Afrosoricida > Chrysochloridae > Chrysochloris > Chrysochloris asiatica. The sequence continues at coordinate 56,002,809 of NW_006408519.1, forward strand.
TATTGGTAATTACTGGTGATTGGAATACAAAGATTAGAAACAAAGAGGAAGGATCAGTGGATGGAAAATATAGCATTGGTGACAGAAATGATGCTAGAGGTTGCAAATTAGAATTTTGCAAGACCAATGACTTCTTCATTGCAAATACCTTTTTAAGCAACATGAAAGATGACTATACGCATGGACTTTACCAAATGGAATACACAGAAATCAAACTGACTACACCAGTGGAAAGAGACAGTGGTAAAGCTCCGTATCAACAGCTAAAACAAGGCCAGGGGAAGACAGTGGAACAGATAAGCAATTGCTCATATGCAAGCCCAGGCTGAAGCTGAAGAAAATTAAAACAAGTCCATGAGAGCCAAAATTTTATCTTTAATATATCCCACCTGAATTTAGAGATCTGAGGAACAGATTTGATACATTAAATACTAATGACCGAAAACCAGAAGAGTTGTAGGATGACATCAAGAAATCATACAGGAAGAAAGCAAAAGGTCATTAAGGAAGCAACCAAGAAAGAAAAGACCGAAATGGAAGTCAGAAGAGACTCTGAAACCTGCTCTCCAGGATCAAGATGCTAAGGCAAATGGAAGAAATAAAGAGCTTAACAGAAAACTTCAAAAACTTCTTGAGCTCAAGAAGACAAAGTCAGATATTATTATGAAATGTACAAAAATCTGGAGTTAGAAAACCAAAAGTGAAGAACACACTCAGCATTTCTAATACTGAAGGGTTATTTGGGCAAAATATTGAAGGATACAGGAAGCATCAAAAATAGATGGAATGAATACACAGAGTCACTGTACCAAAAAGAAAAGATTGATGTTAAAAAATTGTGGCGAATGAGTATTCCAGAACACATAATTGTGTTCATGAGGAACCTGTACATAGATGGAGAGGCAGTCGTTTATAAACAGAACAACAGGACATTGAATGTTTTAAAATCAGGAAAAATGCATGCCTGGGTTCATCATACTTATTCAGTCTTCATGTTGAACAAATAATTAGAAAACCTGGATGATACAAAAGAACTGGAGGAAGATCCATTAACAACCTGTGATATGCAGATGATACAACCTTGCTTGTTGAAAGCAAAGCGGGCTTAAAATTCATCTTTGATGAATTGGGTATGGTTTGAACATCAATGCAAAAAATTCTTACCACTGGACCAATTAATATTATCACAATAAATGGATAAAAGATTGAAGTTGTTAAAGACTTCATTTTGCTTGGATTCACCATCAACACTCATGGAAATAGCACCCAAGAAATTAAATGACATATTGTATTAGGCACAAGACCTCTTTAAAGTGTCAAGAGCAAAGATGTCACTTTGAGAAATAAAGGGCACCTGACCAAAGCCAGGGTATTTTCAATAGCCTCATATGCATTTGAAAGTTGAACAATGAATAAGGAAGACAGTAGAAGAATAGATGCATTTAAGTTATTGTGCTGGAGAAGAACATTAAAGGTACGGTGGACTGCCAGAACAAAAAAAATCTGTGTTGGACGAAGTACAACCAGAATGCTTCTTAGAAGTCCAGATGGCCAGACTTCATCTTTTATATTTAAGACATCAGGTAAATCATGCTGGTAAAGTGGAGGGTCAACGAAAAAGAGAGAGACCAAGATGATGCATTTCCACAGCGGCAGAACAACGGACTCAAGTGTAGCAGCAATTGTGAAGATGGCACAATACCATGAAGTGTTTCATTCTCTTGTACATGATCAGTATGGGTCAGAATTGACTCGACAACACCTAACAACAATCATACTTCATATAAAAGCTGATAAAGATTTCATAGATTAATTCTTTAAAAAGTCCTTTGAAGTCTGATTTTATGTTTAGTTGCAAGTTGTTATAGTAAGTAAATCTATGACCTCAAAGTAGAGTTGACAGTGGGTGGAATAGAGGAAGACTTTAATTTGTTTTTCAAAGAGGAATTTCCCTCAAATACAAAATCCAAGGGGAAAAATAACATTTCTCTAGAAAACACATAACTTTTAATAATAGTACACCTGTATTACATTGACTTTGATTTTACTACACACACTAGATTAGTACTAGATAAGCTTTAGTCTTAAAGCCCTACTTGAATTAAAGGGGTATTCTAGCAGGACAAATTATGGATAGAATCCTGATTGGCCTTTGGCTAAATTAAGTTGCTACCATTGTGTTGATTCTGACTCATGGAAAGCCCCTGTGTATCAGACAGAACTGTGCTCCATGAGGTTTAAATGACTGATTTTTGAAAATAGATTGCTAAGTGTCTCTGGGTGGATGGACCACCAACTTTTCAACTAGTAGCTGAACCTTTAAGCATTTGTACCACTCAGAAACTCTGTATCAAAATTTTGCTCCTACATTCTCCTCATGTTCTTATCTCGATAACAGGATAGCTAGGAACCGACTCAATGGCACTTAACAACACAACAGCACATGTTGGTTAATGTTCCTGAATTAATTTTCTTTAATTGTATATATTTTACATCTAGTGTACCAATTATATTTGAAAATGGAGTCACCTGACTTTATAAAGATACAGTATGTGTCAATATTTAATTGAAATAAGAACATAAGAATAATAAATACCAAGTGTCTTGTTTTCATTTAGTGTTAAAGTGTAAAAATAATTTAAAGAAAAATGTTTTTGAAAACCAAAGTGAGTTGATACAAATAAATTTTTTTTTTCCAAATACTTCAGCAATGGAGAAGGTTGAAAGAAAATTGAAAAAAATAATAAACCAAAAAGTTCAGGTGAGGCACTGTCGAATAAGCACTGGACGGCAAGGTCTATTTGAACCAAAAGGTGGGTGGTTCAGTCTCACCATGTGCTCCTTGGAAACCCTCGGCAGGATTGCTAAGAGTTGGAGCCAACTGGATGGCATGTCACAACACAATAACAAGGGCAAGAGAAACCTGAGTAGCCGGTTAGAGCTAATGTTGTTACCTCTGCCTTTTAAATGATGAGTAGAAAACCAGGAAGATAAGGATGCTGTTTTCCGGTCCAGGAGGTTGCTAAGCATCTTTGAATACATTTTACTATCCAACCCTTATTCCTCATCAGAGATTAGAAATAGTTTCTAACAGGTCAGAGTGTCTAAAAGTTAATTTTTTAGAAAAGTGGAACACTGGGTTTAGGAATTACATATACAGATACTTGATTTTTAATATGTGCATATGTGTATGATGTTCTAATTTGAATTGTAAGTAATAAATGAAACCAAACACTTGAAAGATCAGTGGGACAATGAAACCTTGTATTCAGTGAACTCAAAGAACTTACACTTAAAAAAGGGATGATCAATTAATTTGTGGGAAATCATTGTTATTATTGACTGGTTGTGTGTTGTCAAGTCATTGTCTATTCAGAGTGACATTGTACAGGGTTTCAGAGAAGGTAAACCTTTATGGGAGCAGAAAGCCTCATTTTTCTCCTGCTGATTGACTGGTAGGTTTGAACTGCTGACCTTGTGGCTAGCAGCCCAGATCATAATCCAATACACTACCAGGAGCTCTGGTAGCGTAGTGGTTACAAATCGGGCCTCAGAAACCCTGTACAGGGCCGTTATGGGTCGGAACTGACTCGACGGCACTTAACAACAACAACAACCAGGGCTCCTGGGCAATCATTAATCAATATTTATTTATGGAATGTCAGTCATATGACGAACGCTTACAATGAAAAATAATAACATAGTACCTAAACTTTTTTAAATGTAATTTTTGTTGGCTTGATTTAACAATACGAATTATGATTCAAGCATATTTTTTAAGTGACTAGAAATGTGTAACTTTATGGTATACTAATTACCATTGGATATAAGATACTATCATTGTTAATTAATTCAGCACTATATGTGTCGCCATGTAGAGAAAAAGAAAACTATCAGCTTTTGCTTATGTAGCAACCTTTCATAGTTTATTGCCATTTGGCATGAATATATTCTAAAACCAGGTTCAGTACTGTAATGCATTATTGCATTAGTTATCTACTGATGCATAACTAATTATCACTTCAGGATGAAATTTTGTTTCCAGTTTCCAGTAATGTAAATGCTTGAGGTATCAAAATGTTGCTGGATGCTTTTAAGTCCTCATTGAATCAAACTCTTGCTATGTTCTCCTTAAAGATGAGAAGACAGTCTTTCTTTTCACTCTGGCCATATTTTGTTCCTTAAACCCCAGAGCAGTATAGATTCTGCCTGTTTCTAACAGGAATCTTTCTAGGAATTCTTCCTTTATCTTCTACTGGCAGTCCCTAAATCACAGGGTCATAGTTACTCCATGAAGGTCAGTAGGGCATAAGGCAGACTTCTATGCCATACTCTTTATTATCCCTGTTTTGGCCCCAGGGCATAAGTCTTTTCCCTCCTCCTTCTGCCTCAAGCTACTCAATATACTTGTAACACTTCCCTGCGGTTTAGTCTGTAAATTTCTCTAATATCTCTGGATCCCAGGAGTAGATATAACCCAGTGCTGGACATATTTGTACATCAATCTTTGTTGCCTTTTCTGACTGCTCTCCTAGGATAGATTCTAAGAGGTAGAATTCCTGGGTCAAAAGCTTTGAATTGTTTAAGGCATTTACATTGGTAAATTGCTCTTCTCAAATATACAAATACAAATGTATATGTATATTTGTTTATCAACAATGAATATTCACATTTATATGGCACATCATTATTCTAATTAAAATTTATTGGCTGGTTATGTGGAATATGCTTCTATAAATGTATTGTCCATTTTAATTCCTTTTCTTAAAATTGTCTTTTCCTGTCTGTTTTCACATTATTTTTTTGGAGGGGAGGGGGAGAAATAGGGTAAGTTACAAAGTATTGCTACAAAATCATAGAAACCTTTATTAAATAAAAATATCAAAATCTGAAGCTCCATTAGGTCTATATACTTCCGAAGGCAGCGTTTTCATCTCTCTAATCTCTGTACTCTTCTACTGATACTACACAAAAACAGCAGTTTTTGGCATCCTCAAGGGACTCAGATTGTGCTTCCTTTAAATGTTATTTGAGCTAGTGAAGTAAAATGAATCTGAGGGACAGGATCAGGGCTGAAGGGTGGAGGGGGTACAGTTTTCCAATCAAATTCTCATAGGATAGCCCTTTCTACCCTAGAAGAATAAGCCAGTGGATTGTAATAGAAAACAAAATTTTCTTGGCACAACTTTCCTGGCCTCTTTCTCAACAGCGCAGTTTTTAGTTTTCTTAAGACTTTCTAATAAGGCCCTCTGACCATACTATATCAGTCATTTGTGATCCCAAAAAACAGCTGCCATAACCTTCGAAGCTGGCATCTCTGCCTTGAATTTAAGAGGTTTAGTAGATTTCCTTGGAAAACACTGTTTTGATAAGATTTTGCTCCCTGGGTCATATTGGTAAATTCAAGACTCATCCTGGTCTTATACGGTCTTGGTCCATAAAACCATCTTTATGTACTTCATCAATTTCAATCTAGCTTAGATGCCTCATCTAAAGATCTTTGAGTTGATGTTTGATACTTTTTTTTAGTATCTTCTCTTTTTCAAGGGACCCTAAAACGACTAAGACAAGTGTATTATTACTTAGAGAACTTGTCTGCATCTATCCACTGATCTCAGAGTTGTGTTTAAACAAGTTTTGTTTGGATAAAACCATGTATGTATGAACTGGAACCTTAGTAGCAATACATTCTTACTTACCCTCAACATTTAAAAATATTTTCCACATTGCCTTAGGCTGGGTTCTCTAGAAAAGCAAAACCAGTGAAACTTATATATGTATATATAAAGAGAAATTTAACTCAAGGAAATAACTCACACTGTTGTGGTGATGGGAGGGATCCAAGTCAGGGCCTGGTGAAACAACAGGCAGGTCCTGCACGTAAAAAGGCATGTTGTTGATAACTTCTAGGATCAGCAGATAATACAACAGACCATTTGCTCCAATCCAAAGAACTAGAGGTCAGATGATGAGTGAGCTGCAAAATACAGTCCCAGCAGAGATCAAGCAAGCTTTGTCTGAGTGACCAATACACTGGAAGCAGGCCATACCTCTGTGGAAGCTCCCCTTCAACTGACTGTCTGCTCATAGCAGACCTCATTACAGAGTTAATTACATTATATTTTATCTTATTATGGGGATAAATATTTCTCAATTGCCAAACTATTGAGAATCCTAGCCTAATCAAGTTGATACAAAATCTTAATGATCACACTTATTTTATTGCTTTCATTTAAATTTTTATGAATTGTTTATTTTTCTTTTTATAAAATAAATTTATTTGTAGGAAATTTAGAAATAAAGAAAATCATGTAGAAAGAAATACAAATTACTAAAATCTCCCAGAGGTTATTATCCATATTTTGCTATAAAATCCTCCAGTCTTAAGACTCATATACTTAAAAAAATATATACAATATACATAAATTTTGTTTTTAGAAAAATAGAATGATTTAACACATTTTGCTTATATAACCGATTTTTATTTTTTACTGAACAATAGATAATGAAAATCTTACGATGTTATTAAATATTCTATTTTTAAAATATATTTTATTATGGTGAAATGTATGAGAAGACTTCAAAAAGTTCATGATAAAATTGCATTATTTGTTAATTCCATTTTTCCATGAGCTTTTTGAAGCTCTCTTGTATGTGTACAGTTCAGTGATATTAACTACATTTACAATGCTATACAACAATCATATCTTATCTGTTTCTAATTATGTTCATCATGTTCAACTAAAACTCTTTACTGTTGAAGTAATTTTCTCCCTCCCACTAATGAAATTTGGTCTCTACGCATTTGCCTATTTTGAATATTTCATGTGACATCATATAATATTTATCTGACTTAAATATTCTTCTACCTTCTGTTGGAGATTTTTGGTTTGTGTCAATTTTTTTTAACGATAAATAGGGATGCTCAATCACCCTGGTAAATAAATAACTGCATATATGTGTAGTATTCATTCTTGAAATTAAAATTTGTTAGAAAAAAGTAGCCATATTCTAAAGCTTCTAGTATATAATAAGGGGTCCTGGCATGGCACTGGACTGCTAACCACAAGGTTGGAGATTCAAACCCACTAGCCACTCCTCAGAAACTCTATACAGGTTCTAAACCACCAGCCACTCCTCAGAAACCCTGTAGCTATGAGTCGGAACAGACTTGATGGCACTTAACAACAGCAAGAGTAACAACTGTGTATTAAAGGAGCCCTAGTGGTACAGTGTGTTAAGCACTGCTGACCATGGGTTAAGGACTGCTGACCATAAGATTGAAAGATCAAATCCACTAGCCACTCCATGGAAGAAAGATGAAGCTCTTTGCCCCTTAAAGATTTACAGTTTCTAAGACCCTAAGTAACAGTTCTAATTTGTCCTACATGGTCACTATGATACAGAAGAGACTTAATGTTAGTGGGTTTGAATTTTTGGTTTGTTGTTGTTGTTGTTAAGTGCCATAATTTTCTCCCTAAAAGTTTTACTTTAAAATGACTGAAGTTTTTCAGTAGGTACTTACTTCTCCAGAGTTCCAACAACAGAAGGTATTATTATTAAAAACAAAACAACAGAAAGTAACATTGCCAATATGCAGGTTAAAAATGATTATTATCTGTGATGTTTAACTTTCCTTTGACATTCATTTTTTTATTCCCTATTGCCATGAAGTTGATTGTGACTCATACTGACCCTGCATGGCAGAGGACAACTGCTCCATATGGTTGGAGGGAAAGGAAAGAAAGAAAAGGAAGGAAGGAAGGAAGAAAGAAAGAGAGGCAGGAAGAAAGGAAGGAAAGAAGAAAGAAGGAAAGAAAGAAAGTAAAAAAAAGGAAGGAAGGAGGAAAGAAAGAGAAAATGCCATGGCTTGGGCAGGCACACTTTAGTCCTTAAAGTGACACCTTTGCACTTTAACATTTTAAAGAGGTCTTGTAGAACAACTTTGCCTAATGCAATAGGACATTTGATTTCTTGACTACTGTTTCCATGGATGTTGATTGTGGATCCAAGCATAATGAAATCTTTGGCAACTTCAATCTTTTCACTGTTTATCATGATATTATTTATTAGACTGGTCTTTGATCTTCATCAATAAGTATTTCAAATCATCTTCCATCCAGCAAGCATTACTGTATCATCAGCATATAGAAGACTTAATAACTCTTCCTCCAGTCCTGATGTCACTTTATTCTTCCTATAATTCAGCTTCTCAAGATTATTTGCTCAGCATACAGATGAAAGTATGATGAAAGGATACAGTCCTGGCACACATTTTTCCTGATTTTAAACAATTTAATATCCCCTTCTTCTGTTCAAATGACTGATTCTTGGTTTATGCACAGGTTCCTTAGAGCACAATTAAGTGCTCTTGAATACCCATTCTTCACAATGTTATCAATAGCTTTTTATGGTCCACCCAGTCAAATGCCTTTGCATAGTCAATAAAGCACAAATCAACAACTTTCTGGGGTCCTGTGGGTTAATGGGTCGGACAGCAAAGTCGATTTGAACAGCAAGGTTGGCAATTCAAGCTCACCAGACTCTCCTTGGAAACCCTATATTGCACTTAACAACAAACATCTTTCTGGTAGTCTCTGCTTTCAGCCAAGATCCATCAATCTGATGTCAGTAATGATAACCCTGTTCCACATCCTTTTCTGAATCCAGCTTGAATTTCTGGCAGCTCCCTGTTGATTTATTGCTGCAACTGTTTTTGAATTATCTTCAGCAAAATTTTACTTGCATGTGATATTAATAGTATTGTTCAATGATATCCACATTCTGTTCAGTCATCTTTCTTTGGAATGGACATACATATAGATCTCTTCCAAATGGCTGGCCAGGTTGTCTTACAAATTTCTTGGCATAGATGAGTGAGTGCTTCCAGTGCTGCATAAGTTTGCTGAAACATTTCAATTTGCATTCCATGAATTTCTGTTTTGTTTTTTTGTCAATGCCTTCAGTTCAGCTTAGACTTTTTCCTTCAGTTGGTATCAATTCATTTTGATACAGTGATTCTATGTATTCCTTTCACCTACTGTTGATGCTTCCTGTGTCATTCAATATTTTGCACATGTTGTTGTTGTGTTAGGTGCAATCAAGTCAGTACCGATTCATAGTGACCTTATGCACAACAGAATGAAACACTGCCCAGTCCTGGGCCAACCTCACAAAATTGTTGCCACGCTTGACCCCATGGATGCTGTCACTTTGCCAATCCATCTCGCTGGGAGTCTTCCTCTTTTTCTCTGACACTCCATCTTAACAAATATGATATCCTTCTCCAGTGACTGGTCCCTCCTGACAATATGTCCAAAGTATGAGAGACAAAGTTTGGCCATCCTGGCCTCCAAGGAGCACTCTGGCTGTACTTCTTCCAACACAGATCTCTTTGTTCTTTTGGCAGCCCATCGCACTTTCAATATTCTCTTCCAACACCATAACTCGAAAGCATCAATTCTTCTATGGTCTTCCTTATTCACTGTCCAGCTTTCACATGCTTATAAGGTTAATGAAAATACCATGCTTGGGTCAAGCACACCTTAGCCCTCAAGGTGAAATCTTTGTTCTTCAACACTTTCAAAAGGTCTCATATAGCAGATTTGCCCAATTTAACACGTTGTTTGATTTCTTGACTGCTGGTTCCATGAGTGTTGATAGTTGATCCAAGAAGAATGAAGTCCTTGACAACTTCAATTTTTTCTCCATTGATAAGAATGATGTTGATTGGTCCAGTGGTGAGGATTTTTGTTTTACTGACATTGAGGTGCAATCCGTACTGAAGGCTATGGTCTTTGATCTTCATCAGTAAATATTTTAAGTCTTCGTCACTTTCAGCAAACAAGCTTGTATCATCTGCACATTGCCGGTTTTTAATGAGTCTTCCTCCGATCCTGATGCCATGTTTTTCTTCATATAACCCAGCTTCTCAGAGTATTTGCTCAGCATACAGGTTGAGTAAGTATGGTGAAAGAATACAGCACTATCGCACACCTTTCTTAATTTTAAACCATTCAATTAGAAATGTTCTGTTAGAAAACTGCCTCATGGTCCATGTACAGATTCCCCATGAGCACAATTAAGTGTTCCGGAATACTCATACTTCGCAATGTTGTCCATAGCTTGTCATGATCCACACAATCGAAAGCCTATGCGAAGTCAATAAAGCACAGTAAATATCTTTCTTGTATTCTCTGCTTTCAGCCAAGATCCATCGGACATCAGCAATAATTCCTAATAGAACAAATCATTTATTTTTCTATGCTCTCAAAGTACTTTGTCTATCTCATCATCTTCTCCTTTAGTGCACTCTGATCATTTGCTTATCTTTGGATTTCTAGTGCCCAACTTACTGAAGAAAGTATTCAATAAATATTTCTCTGGCATCAAGTCAGGAGGGAATCTATGCTTAATCATTCTTGCTTCTTAAAATTCAGTTTGCACAAAAGAGAAGGCAGTAAGGAGTCTGTCCTGGTGTGGCACTGCAAGATAAAGCACTGGACTCCTAACCATAAGGTCAGTGGTTCAAACTCACCAGCTGCTCCTTAGAAACCCTGCATAGGCTCGCTTTGCATCAGAACCTACCTGACAGCATTTTACATCAAGGAATATTGGCGTGGCACTGTAGGATAACCACTGGACTACTGACCACAAGGCCAGTGGTTCAAATCCACCAGCAGATCCTTGGAAACCTTATGCAAGGTCACTATGAGTTGGAACTGACTGGATAGCACTTGACAACAACAACATAATTTGAAGTAATATTAGGAGGTGAGGTGTAAGAAAATAAAACAGATTTTGATTGATGGTTCCCTAGTTTATGGGTGGGTGCATAATAAATCTTCCAAAAATTCATGGAAAAATGGCATTATTAGATAATGGACTGTTCATATGATGTTTTTAAAGTCCCCTTTTCTATGAGACCTTGCAGGATGTTCTTTCCTTATAGAAACATTGCTTTATGTTGATAATGGAATTCCAGAGACCATGGTAAACTCATCATCAGATATTTATACCTTTCAAGACAAAAGCTGAGGCCTATGCATAAAAATGGGCCTGCTGAGACAAGTCCATGACCCTACTTATGTAACTCATTAAGGGAAATATGTGAGTAACCAGAGTTGCAAAGGAAGGCAGAGGGGCAAATAAAGACCAGCTTCAGAAGCCAACTAGTTATCTTGAAAATCTGTCACTTCACCTTGAAATACTGTATAAATTTATATTATCAGTAAATTTAATTACTGTGTTTGGTTCAAATTCTCAATCCAAGGTGTTTTACAAAAAACTGGACTTTAATCTCCCCAAAATTTTCAAGACATTTTATCTTTTCCTTGTCAGCATTTCTGAGAAATGTCTATTTGTCATATGTGGTCTAAGACCATCACAATATCTGCAGGTTTCCAAAATCCTATCTCCATGTTTTAAACTTGAGTACCTATTTTCCATCCTTACTTATTTTCCATTCTCAATTTTGAAACACTGGATAAAACTAAACTTCAAGCATTGGTAAGGGGAGTTTACCAAAAGACAACTCCCGGAATCTCATTGTTGACTGGAAGGTAGGCATTTTCCTTAATTTTCTCTAGCCTCCTGTCCTCCCTGACTATGGCTTGTAAAGAGTAAAAGTAAGCATTGTTGGAGGAAAAGGATTTAGACTTTGCAAAAACTTTGTTTCTCTTAATATTTCTGCTTCAACCTGGGGCAAAGGAATATTGTACTCAAACAAGAACGGATCTGTTGGTTTTGACTTTTCTACCAGGTATCCTCCATCAATGTGGAATTAACATATGCAGGAAAGAGAGAATAGGCGACTGATTATGATTATGAAATTTTTTAAAACTGATGAGACAGAAAATTATATTCAATTCTATTAAAGAGACTAAGCACAGACCTTAAAACAAAAACAAAAACACACAAGATTACATTCCTTGCATTGGGATTGTGTGATATGGTTCTACAATACAGTAAGATTGGAAATTATAGAACATCTGCAATGAAATTGGTTTTTGGTGGAAAACTGATGAATCACTTACTGCCAGTGACTAGGAGGAAAAGCACTTGTTTATGCCCTTATGTAATGAATTTTTATGAGGTGAAGTTTGCTGTTTATAAAAAATATACTTTAAGCTGCTATAGATGTAAAATAATAGAATTCAGAATTCAGAGCAATGCATTACTGCAAAGACAGTCACTAGCAGAATATTATCTGCTTACAAAACACCAAAACAGGGCTATTACTTCTATAATGGAATTAAAAAAAAAAAAATCTCATCTACCCAGTTGGATTCAAGAAGAAAAAGTATTTAAAGAGACATAGCTGAAATTGACAGCTCCAAAATTGCATGTATTTTCAAAGCAAAGTTATTAATTCTCTTATTGTGCTCCTGAATTCCAACTGTGTTTTCCCTCAAAGCAAGAATGCCACAGAACATTTTAAATTAAAAATGGCACTCCTAAGAGACACTACAAAGACAAACTGGGGGCATTGGCCTTTCTACACTGTTATAGACATGCATGGAGGAATCTTTTACAATAATACCATCATCTGCCCTGCTCAATATTTGTGAGGGACTTGATGATCAAACCCCAAGCCCTCCTGCCTCCTTCAAACACTTACTGAGAATCTGTACTGCTGTAGTCACTGTTTCTGGCTATTGTGTGACAAATAGGAGAAAGATACAGTCTCTGCTCTCACAAAGCTCAAAATCTATTTTGCTTCTTCAGGAAGAGAGCCATCCAGTTGAAACTGAGGGATATTCCACTTGGCCTGAAAGGGGGCACTAAGAAATAATGTATGCCCTGTTGAATAGATGTTCTTGCTCTAAGAATTTATTTGCCCTTTATATCTGATCTGGAACTCAGCATTTTTTAAGCAATTAACTATAATTTGTGATAGTGGAAAAAACAGTAGTATTTTAAAGTTTTTGTTGACTAAAAAGACACTCTTACGAACTGATGTGGATTTAAAAGAAAAGAAGCTATGTAAGAAGAGGTTGCTGGTTCGTGAGTGCTTAGAGAGGTATGTTTACCAGGGAATGATCCTAGACACCTCACAGAACAGTAAAGCCTCCGGCTCTAATTCAGAATTGTGACTATTTAGATAAAGTCTCAGCTAAAATTCAAGTTTCCATTATCTTTTACTGGCAACAAAGCCACAGAAATACCTCAGAAATGTTAGCATTTCTTATATCCACATCTGGAAGGAATACAAATTCCTGGGCCAGACTCTGTGTCTTGATACTAAGTTGAGAAAATATGGCCATTTTATAACATCCAATATTTGTGTCAATTGTTCTGATCTATTTATTTCTATTGGTGTTTGGTGTTGAGTCAGTTCTCATTTCCAACTTGCACATGTGGCAGGTGAGTGAAAGTGCCCCTTAGTGTTTTCTTGGTTGTAATCTTTACTGAAGTAGATCACCAGGTCTTTCTCTAGTACAGTCCCGTGCTGAGTCCAAACCTCAGTTGCCAGCTGAGTGCTAAAGTGCTTAAGACTTCTTCCTACTACTGAAGTTGTTGTTAAGTGCTACTGAGTTGGTTCCAACCCATAGCTACCCTGCATAGGATTTTCAAGGAGCAGTTGGTGGGTTTGAACCACCAACCTTGTGTTTAGCAGCGCAGTGCTTATCTTACAGCATCACACCAAGACTTTTCATTCTATTAGTTCTAGCTACTTTAAAAACGACAAGTATTTACAGAACTGTACATTTATTTACAAATGCAGTACAAATACTTAAAAAAAAAAAAAAAAAAAAGGAAGTAGGAAATTGTACCTTTTTTTGGCCTGTGTAAATATGAGGGAGCTTCAGAAAGTTTGTGGAAAAATGAAATGAAAAGACAATGGAATTTTCCCATGAACTTCTTGAAGCTCCTATGTATGTTTTGAAAAATTACACACACACACACACACACACACAGCATACATATATATTATGTGGAGTTGTCCCTGGGTGGCACAAATGGTTAGGAACTTGGCTGCTAATCAAAAGATTGGTGGTTCGAGTACATCCAAAGGCATCTTACAAGGAAGGTCTGGCAATCTGCTTTCAAAAATCCTATCACATTGAAAACCCTATGGACTAGTTCCACTCCTTGACGCGTGGGGTTGCCTTAAATTGGAATCAACTTGATGACAACTCGTTATTGTTTATATGAAGTCAGGTATATAATATGAGAGGGCTTCAAAAAGTTCATGGTAAAATGGAATGAAAAGATAGTGGACATTTTCCATGATCTTTTTAAAACCCCTTCTTATGCAATTTAAAATACTGGAGATAATTCAGAGGCATTTCACAGTTGAGGCTGGTCAGAGGCAGGCCAAGGCACTTTTATTGTAATGCAAAAGGAGTACTTTAGGGATTTAGAACATTATATCACCTACATTCTTTCACATATTTGAAATACTTCACTAGTTTCAGAAGTGTTTTACCTTTGAGTTAAAGTAAAAGCATTGCCTGCAAGGATTTAAAGAAACAGATACTTTTTCTTCTAACTAAAAAGCATTTGCTGTTGTTGTGAAGTGCCATCGAGTCAGTTCTGACCCATAGCGACCCTGTGTAGGGTTTCTGAGGAGCAGCTGGTGAGCTTGAATTGCCAACCTTGCAGTTCAAACAGCTTTGCAGTTTTGCGCATTAACCCACAGTGCCGCACCAGGAATCCCTTACATGTTCACAAATTTTGGGAAACCCAGAAAAATATCAAGAAGAAAATAAAAATGAACTTTCCTAGAAGCATTCTGATGTGGTGCTGTGCATCAGCACTGGACTGTGAACTACAAGTCAGCAGTTGAAACCCACCAGCTACTTCGTGGAAGCCCTATACAGGGTTGCTGTGAATCTGAACTGACTTGATGGCACTTAACAACAATAAAGATATTTAGTGTTAATAAGGTATATGTGTGCTTGGTTATCTCATAGTGAAGATTTTATTGCACTTCAGTTAATATCCCTTTCCTTGCATTTTAACATTATACTGTGATCATTTTCCCATGTAATTAAAATTATTCAAAATATTTTTACATAAAGTCCTATTCCCCAGTATTTATATAGCATTGTATGAGTCAATGAAAGAGTTATACTAACTTATTAGCCTATAGCTGAGTAGTTATAGTGTTTCATCTTTCTTCATTATGAATATACATTGCTTGTGTTCTGGACATACATTCTTTTTGAAAAAGAAAAAAAAAAAAATTCTACTGACATTTTTGGTGAAAGTTTACACATAAGTTAGGTTCCCATTTGAAAAATTCTATTATGGTGTTGCAAGTTAATGTGAAGCCATTTGAACTGCAAGGTGGGTGGTTCAAGCTCACCAGCTGCTCCTCAGAAACCCTATACAGAGTCACTATAGGTCAAAACCAACTCAACAGCACTTAACAACAACAACATACAAATTGTTTAGTGACATTACTTACACTGATCACAATGTGCTAACATTCTCTTTGACTGTGTTCTATTTATTGCATTTTCAGTACTCTATTTTCTGTGGCTTCTTATTTCCTGATCTTTGCTTGACATTTTGGCCTCCTACAGGTGGCTGTTAAGTACAGTACTGATTACACAAGTAATATATTTTATTTTGTGTGTTAGCATTCCAGTGCTTATTCTACCATGCCACACCAGAAACCTTTACTAAACACAATTTTTATAATGTGAAGCTGCTGATTATTGTCGAATCTTCCATCTAGGTCTATACACTTCTGAAGGCAGTGTTTCCATCTCTCTTAACATTTCCCCATAGAATTCTTTCCACTTAAATTTATATCATGTCAAAACAGCAGTTTTGGTATCTTTGAAGGGACTCAAATTGTGTTCCTTTTAAATATTCTTTGAGTTTGGAAAACATAAAGAAGCCCGAAGGGACAAGATCAGGGCTGTAGGGTGGATGGGGGTTCCTGGTGTAGTGCTGTAGGATCAACACTGGACTGCAAACCACAAGGTCAATAATTCAAACACACCAGCTGCTCCTCAGAAACCCTATACTGGGTGGCTATGAGTCGTCCTGTATGTTAAAAACTGACTTGATGGCACTTAACAATAACAGGGTGGATGGAATAAGGTTTCCCAATGAAATTCCTGATACCCTTGAAGAATAATCAGGTGCACTGTCATGATGGGGGAAAAAAAAAACTCAGTACAACTTGCCTGGCGTTTTTCTCACTAATACAGTTTTAAATTTTCATAAAATTCTTCATAAGCCACTGTAATCATCCTGTGTCCTTTGAGAAAATCTAACAAGATTTTTGTTGTTGTTAAGTACTGTCAAGTCAGTTCTGACTCATAGCAACCAGGCAGAGTTTTTGAGGAACAGCTGGTGGGTTTGAACTGATGACCTAGTGGTTTGCAGTCCAATACTGATCCTACATTACCATGCCAGGGGTCCCTCTCAAGAGTACCCTTTTGGGGTTCCCAAGAAAAGCCATCATAATCTGAGTTGACCTGTCTTGAATTTAACTGGTTCAACAGATTCCCTTGGAGGTAAATAATTTGATTGGACCTTTTTGTGTATGTGTGTGGGAGGGGTGACGGGGGGCGGGGCGGGTAGGAGTAAAAAGTTAGGGTTAGAGTTAGGGATTGGGCTAGGGCTAGGAGTAGGACATGGTCTAATTTTAGGGTTACAGTTAAGTTTATTTCTATTTATCTTAACATCTACTTGACTTCTGCTTCATTTGTAAGTTCTGTACACTATTCACAGTTTTTACTTTGGATTTTTGTTGGTGTTGCATACTAACAACTCTGGTTCTCTATTTTCAGTCATGATACTGCCATATCTGGGATGAGTTCAGGATAATACTGTCATGTATGCTCATTTCAGGTTGTTATCTGCTGTTATTGGTTCTTTGTCCAAAGAACTCCCTTGAATATTTTTGTTAAGATTAGTCTGGTTTTTACAAATTATTTTAATTTCTTTTTATTTGGAAATGTCCTAATTTCAATATCATATTTGAGGGACAATTTTGCTGAATATATTGTTCTTTGTTGGCAATTTTTTTTCACAGTTTTATATATGTTATTCCACTGTCATCTTGCCTGAATGGTTTTGCTGAGAAATCAGAGCTTAGTCATAGTAGTTCTCCTTTGAAGTTAACTTTTCATTTTTCCTAATCTGCTCTCAGAATTCCTTTTTTATATTTAGTTTTGTAGAGTTTGATTGTTTTCTTTTGGGGTCTATCCTGCTCCGAGTTTATTTAACTTCTTGAATGTGTAGCATCTCATCTTTTATGTTAGGGAACTTTTCCTACAATAAGTCATTGACAAGTTTCTCTATGTTTTTTTTTTTGTGTGTGTTTGTGTGTGTGTCTCTTCCTGTTCTGGAATTCCAATCACCTGTAAGTCACTCCTCCTCTTAATGGTGTCCCACAAATTCTTTGGATTTTTTTTTTTTTTACTTATTATTCTTCTAGCAGATGATTAGTCTTCAAACTCATCAATTTGGCCTTACATTGATTTACTTCTACTCTTCTGCCCCTTCAATCTGTGAAATCTAAGTATCTCCAGAATTTTTAGGAATTATTTTTGTATGGTTTCTAATTTTTCACTTTTGTCCATTGGTTCTAAGAATGTTTTCTTGGATTCTTCTAAAGTTGTATGTGTGTGTGTTCTCCTTGCTTTCATCTGCAACTTCCTCAAGTATTCTCTCAGTCCATTTATGGTAACTATCATTCTTTTGAATTTCTTATCAGGTAGTTCTAATACAATTTCTGGTATTATATTTTCTCTGTATTTTGGTCACTTGTTTGAGCCATTCTGTCTGGTTTCTTCATGTATACTGAAATTGTCTGTTATCTCTGAGACATTGTGGTGGTAGTGTATTTATATTTAATCGAAGATTGTATCCAGGTGGATGTAATAAAGACTAGAAGTATATACATAGTTCTCTGCTCATTGTTGGTGTAATATAGTTCAGGGTGGGTTTGTTTGATTTTAACTACTATTATTATGCCATTATTGATCAGGTGGTAGAGGAGTGAGTAGTGGCAATTATTCAGTGGGTGGAGTCACACAGATATGGCTGAGCAGGATGGGCACTATTGCTGTCTCTCTTAAGACAGAATACAGTATTAAAAGATCTAATGAGACAAAATTCATGAATCTTTAGACATGAGGCTAGTACACCTGGTATCTGATGCCAGGTAGAACAGAAACTGCAGAAGGAGGTACCACTGGCCACTGGACAGGTGAGGGTAGGGACTGGTCATGCCCTCAACAACCAGTAAGGTGTGGGGAGACAAAGAAGAACTGTACCCCATCAATGCCAACCTCCAGATTTTGTCCTGTGCCTAGAGGCTGCTGTGTTGATCCATCCACACAAAAGTTCAAGATGACCATACTGTCTCTTTCCTCTCTGGCCTCTTCCACCCAGTTTCATCTCCCAGTCAGTATTCAAGCTACCTCTCTAGTTTTTCTCCTGGTATGGATTTCTGAATCACTATCTGTATCTTTTTTTTTTTTTTTTAAAGGTATCCTAACAAAACTGTGGTTGCTATTAGATTCTATTGATCAGTTCAGATTAACAACAGCCTATGTACAATAGAATGAAACACTGTCCACTCCTGTTCCATCCTCACAATCAATGCTATGATTGAGCCCACTGTTGCAGTCACTATGTCAGTCTATCTGTTGAGGGTCTTCCTCTTTTTTGCAGGCTCTCTTTTACCAAGCATGATGCCCTTCTACAAGGATTGGTCCTTCCTGATCTGATGTTCAAAGTATGTGACATGAAGTCTTGCCACATTTACTTCTAAAGAACATTCTGGATGTACTTCTTCCAACACAGTCCATGTTATATTTAATATTATTTGCATTGCTATAATTCAGAGGTATGATTTCTTCTTCACTCTTCTTTATGCATTGCCCAGCTTTGCACCAGTAAACATCTAGGCTAATGGAGAGAAGAATGAAATTATTAAGGATTTCATTGTATTTGGATCCACAATCAATGACCATGAATATAATAGTCAAGAAACCACATGGTGGTTTGGGAAAATCTGCTGCAAAAGACCTCTGCAAAAGTGTTAAAAAGTAAAGATGTAGCTTTAAAGACTAATGTGCATCTGATCCAAGCATCTGGTCCAAGGTATTTTCAATCACCTCATATGCACTGCTGTTAGGTGCCTGTATAATTGTTATGTCTTCTTGGTGGAAACAACCTTTCATTATGTAATGTTCTTCTTTATCTCCTGTAACAGATTTTGATTTAAAACATATTTTATCTATTATCAGTATGGAAACTCATGCTCTCATTTGTTTACTGGCTGCATGGGCTATTTTTCTTCATCTTTTTATTCCAGTCTGATAGTTTTTGTATCTCTCTCTCTAAGTTGTGTTTCTTGTGGACAGCAAAATGCTTGATCATGTTTTTCCTTTTGTTTTGTTATTTTTCATACATTCTGACACTCTCTGCCTTTTCCATGGGGTGTTTACAGCAGCTACATTTAATGTTATTATTGAAAATGAAGTGTCTATCTAATTCACATTACTACTTGTGTTTTGAGTGTTTCTGTATCATGTTTTTCCCCAGTTTTGCTTTTTTGTTTATATTTGGCTGCTTTTTTACTAATGAGCCTTTTAATTTTCTTCCTTCTTTCTTCTGAATGTATTTTCTTGATGATTTCCAAAGCACTCGACCACAAGGTTGGTCTGCAAGGTTAATAGTTCAAACTCGCCAGCCATTCCTTGGAAACCCTATACAGGGTCACTATGAATCAGAATAGAGTTGATGGCACTTAACAACAACAATAAGCACATATACTATATAACTTACAATTACAGCAATGAATATGAATAACAATTAGCATACAACATTAATATAATGAATTTATTACTATAAATTTATAATATATAATAAATTTATGCTACTCTCCTCCCTCATTTCTATTGATGTGTCTCCACTAACATCAATATAAATCTACATTTAATAACTTTGTTGTTGTTAGGTGCCATCAATTCGGTACTAATGAATAGCAATCCTATGCAAAACAGAACTAAACACTGCCCGGTCCTGGGCCAAACTCACAATTGTTGCCATGCTTGAGCCTTTGACACTTTGCCAATCCATCTCACTGGGGGTCTTCCTCTTTTTCTCTGACCCTCCACCTTACTAAACAAGAAATCTTTCTTCAGTGACTGGTCCCTCCTGATAATATGTCTGAAGTATGAGAGATGAAGTTTGGACATCCTGGCCTCCAAGGAGCACTCTGGCTCGCCTCTTCCAACACAGACCTGTTTGTTCTTTTGGCAGCCCATGGCACTTTCAATACACTCCTCCAACACCATAACTCAAAAGCATCAATTCTTCTACGGTCTTCCTTATTCACTGTCCAGCTTTCACATGCATACGAGGTTATTGAAAATACCATGGCTTGGGTCAGACGCACCTTAGTCCTCAAGCTGATATCTTTGCTCTTCAACACTTTAAAAAGGTCTAGGACAGCAGATTTGCCTAATGCAATACATTGTTTGATTTCTTGACTGCTGCTTCCATGAGTGTTGATAGTTAATCCAAGAAGAATGAAGTCCTTGACAACTTCAATCTTTGCTCCCTTGATAAGAATGTTGCTGAGGATTTTTTTCTTTACATTGAGATGCAATCCACACCGAAGGCTGTGCTCTTTGATCTTCATCAGTACGTATTTTAAGTCCTCTTCAGTTTCAGCAAGCAAGGTTGTATCATCTGCATATCTCAGGTTGTTAATGAGTCTTCCTCCAATCCTTTTGCCTCATTTTTCTTCATATAACACAGCTTCTTGGAATATTTGCACAGCATACAGGTTGAATAAGTATGGTGAAAGAGTACAGCCCTGTCACACACCTTTCTTAATTTTAAAACATTCAGTGTTCTCATGTTCTGTTCGAAAACTGCCTTTTGGTCTATGTGCAAACTCTTCATGAGCACAATTAAGTGTTCAGGAATACTCATACTTCGCAATGTTGTCCATAGCTTGTCATGATCCACACAATCTAAAGCCTTCATGTAGTCAATAAAGCACAGGTAAACATCTTTCTGGTATTCTCTGCTTTCAGCCAAGATCCATAGGACATCAGCAATGATACCCCTCAATCCACGTCATCTTCTGAATCTGGCTTGAACCTCTGGAAGTCTTCCGTCACTGTATGCTTACAGCCATTTCTATATTACCTTTAGTAAAACTTTACTCATGTAGGATATCAAAGATATTGTCCGATGATTTCTGCATTCCATTGGGTCCCCCTCTCTTTGGAATGGACACAAATACAGATCTCTTCCAATCAGTCGGCCTGACAGATGTCTTCCAAATTTCTTGGCATAGATGAGTGAGTGCCTCCAGTGCCACCTCACTTTCTTGAAAGATTTCCACTTTTGTTCCATCAATTCCTGAAGTCTTGTTCTTTGCCAATTCCTTCAATAATCTTGGACTTCTTCCTTCAATATCACTGGCTCTTGATCATATGCTACCTCTTTGAAGAGTTGAACTTCAACAATTTCCTTTTGGTACAGTGATTCTGTGTATTCCTTCCATTTTCTTTTGATGCTTTCTGCATTATTTAATAATTTGTCTAGAGAATCCTTCAATAACGAAAGTCGACGCTTGAATTTTTTTCTTCAGTTTCCCCAGCTTGAGACATGCTGAACGTGTTCTTCTCTTTTGGTTTTCTGAATCCAGATCTTTGTTGGGAACAAAGAGGAAGGATCAGTAGTTGTAAAATATGGCCTTGGTGATAGAAATTATGGAGATTACATGATATAATTCTGTAAAATCAATGATTTGTTCATTTGAAATAGCTTTTTTAGACAGCATAAGAGACGATTATACACATGGACCTCACCAGACGGAATACACAGATATCAAATTGACTACATCTGTGGTAAGAGACAATGGAAAAGCTCCATATCATCAGTGAATATAAGGCCAGGGGCAGACTGTAGAACAGACACTCAATTGCTCCTATGCAAATTCAAACTGAAGTTGAAGAAAATGAAAACAAGTCCACGAGAGACAAAATATGACGTTGAATATATCCCACATGAAATAAGAGATCATCTGAAGAACAGATTTGATACATTAAACACTAAAGACTGAAGACCAGAATAGTTGTGGGATGATATCAAGAACATCATACATGATGAAAGCAAAAAGTCATTAAGAAGACAAGAAAGAAGGAATAGATCAAAATGGATGTCAGAAGAGACACAGAAACTTGCTCTCCAATGTAGAGATGCTAAAGCAAATAGAAGAAATGAGGAGATACAAGACCTGAACAGAAAATTTCACAGGTTAGCTTGAGAAGACAAAGTCAAATACTAATAATTTTACTTTGTGCTTCTTTCTTATACACTTGATGTTGTACTGTTTATGGGATTTAACTATTGAGTTTATTCCCTGAAAATATCACATACTTGGTCCTTATAATTGCTTGGTATTTTGCATGTTTTTGAGATCGCTCTCTTTTTATTTATTAATTTTCCTAGCTTATAGATGTGAACATTTATTTAATGCTCGTCTTTCCACGTGGAGTAATATTTACAAAAGTGGTTCTCCTAGTAGCAAATTCCCAGTGCTTCTGTTTGTTTGGAAATGTCTTTATTTTCCTCTTATTTTTGAGGGACAACTTTGCTGGTTAAAGAGTGCTTAATTAATTGTTTTTGTTCAGTATTTTATATGTCATCCATTGTCTTCTGGCCTTCAGAAGATTCTTATGAAAGGTACTTGGCATGTTATGTTGTATTTTTTCTCTTGCTTCTTTCAGAATTTTTCCCACCTTTGGTTTTCAAGAATTTTTCTAAGATATGGTGTGGAGTCGACTGTTTTGTGTCTAATTGGGGTTTGTGTAGCTTCCTATATCTGCAAGCCTGATTCTCTGTTGAGGCCAACGAAATTCTGATTTTCTCTTGGAAAGGTGTTTCTTTGCCTTTATTTTTGTCAAAGTGCTCTGGGATTCCAACAATTCTAGTGTTGAATTTCTTAATTGAATTCCATTATTTCCTTTTGAGTTTGTTTGCTTTTCTTTGTTCTTCTTTTTCTTGAGACTTGATAAATTAAGTTACTTTGTCTTTTAGTTCGTAGAATAAACGTCTTACTGACTGTGCCATTGAACGTTTCTTTGGCTTTTTCTAATTCAGTTGCTTTATTCGTCATTTCCAGCAGTTCCTTTTTGATGCTCCCAATTTCTTTAGTGAATCTCTTTTTGTTCCTATATTTGTTTCCTGATCTGGTAGTTTGTTTTCTGTGTGCCTATTGTTTTACTTAAACTTATTTAGCATCATAATCTAAAAATAATCAATGTCTGTATTAGTCTGGCCCCCACAGGAGATATAGTTCCTCTTCATATTTTGCTTTCGATTGGTCCTTTGTGTGATTTTGTGTTTTACTATTTTTTGTTGAACTTGGGTCACTGTCGTTACCTTAAAACATTTTTGTTGTTGTCGGGGGTGAATTTTGTTTGTGCACCCTGGTAGTGCAGTGGTCAAATGCCTGGCTGCCAACTTAAAGGCCTTTAGCCACCAGTGGCATCAGTGGATCTCTGTGGTTCTCTGTGAAGATTTATAGTCCTGGGAACCCCAAGGGGAAGCTCTACTCTGCCCCACAGGATCTCTATGCGTCAGAATTAAACCAGTAGAGTGAACTTGATATCTTTTGAGAATCATTTAACACTCTTTATTTCTAGATTTTTTTCAGTGCAGATTCAGATTTAAAAATTCTTGATGCTTGATCTCTAGATTTCAATTTTCATGCAAAGGGGGTGGGATATTTTGCAGGTTGCCAATGCTGGTATAAGCAGTGGTATTCAACTTTTCTGTGGTGAAAGTGGGGGTGCTCTTTGTGTATTTCCCTCAGAGGTACCACAGCACAGGCTCTCCCACAGTGACCTGCTGTGGGAAGGGAGCTAGCCATTTTTCTTGGTGTCATTCACCAGTGTAAAGTGTTTCCCTCATCCTGATTCCCTTTCAGTTCTTCCCTGTCATAGTGTCCATTCTTCTCAAGTCTCTAAAAAATCCAACAGAACTCTCTTGCAGTGCCACATCTCCCCTTATATTTCCCAACTGAGTAGTCCATAAACTGCACTGGCCAGTTCACATGACCTTAAAATATCAGGTCACAGATTCTTCAGATTAGTTCCCTTTCTGTTATTCAATATAGGTGCTGCCCAGCGCCATTCCAAAATGAGCAAGTGCTCCCAAGAGTTATTGGGCTTGCATATTCATTTCGTATTTCTGGATTAATGTACTACTTGTGTTTTTGTGACCAACATTTTATGTAACAGATTGTTTAAGGCTGCTTCATGTAGTATCAGAATTTCAATCCTTTTTTATGGCTAAATAATATACTATGTTTTGTTCAACTATTCATTTGCTGATGGACATGGGTTGCTTCCACATTTGTTGTGAACAACACGGCAATGAACAATGATACAAGTCATAAGGTATATATAGAGAAGAAAAAGTGCTGGGACATAAAAATTCTATGATTAACTTTTTTAATCAATCACTTGTTTTATTCCCTACAACACCATTTTATACTTCCAACAATAAACAAGGGTGTCAATTTCAACACAACCTTGTCAAAAGGTGATAGTCTGTTTTTGTTCTCTTTTATAGTCATCCTGTTGTTGTTGCTGTTGTTAGTGCTGTTGAGTTGGTTCTGACTCATAGTGACCCTATATAGCATTGCTGAGGAAAAGCTGGTGGTTTTGAACTGCTGACCTTGTGGTTTGCAGTCCAGTGCTGATCCTACAGCACCACACCAGGAGTCCAGTCATCCTAGTAGCTGTGAATTGGCACCCCATTGTGATTTTGATATTCATTTGCTTAATGATGTTAGGCATCTTTTCATTGGCCTTGTAAGCCACTTTATAGGAAATACCATTCAATTCCTTTGCCCATTTAAAACTGGGTTGTCCTTTTGTTGTAGAGTTGCAGGATTTTAAAAATATTTTTTAAATATTAAACCCCTATCAGACATATGATTTGCAAATATTTTATTCCATTGTATGGCTTGTCTTTTCACTTTCTTCATAGTGTACTTTGGTGCACATAAGTTTTAAATTTTAGTGAAGTCTACTTTAACTATTATTTCTTTTGCTGACTGTACTATTAATATAGTCTTTAAGAAACTAGTGAAATTCAAAGTCATGTGTATTTGCTTTTATGTTTATTTCTAAAAGTTTTATAATCTTAAGCTGTGAAATTTATGCCTTTGATCCATTTTGAGTTAATTTTTGTGTGTGATGTAAAGAAAAGGACCAGCATCTTCCTTTTTTTATTTTTCCATGCGGAAATACAAATTTTCCAGCACCACTGGTCAAAGAGATTGCTCTTTCCCTCATTGAATGGTCATGGCCCACTTGTTGAAAATTGTTTGACCCTATATATTAGAGTATATATAAGGACTCTCAATTCTATTTCACTGGCCTATGTCTGTTCAGCTAATTCCATGGTATTTGTAAATCACTTTTGAAATTAGGAAGTGTGGCTCTTTCAAATGTATTTCACTTCAAGTTTGTTTTGGTTATTATAGAACACAGGGCCATCTACTTGATTCTGACACAGTGACCTATTAAGACAGAGCAGAACTGCTCCATAGGTTTCTAAGTTGTAAATCTTTATGAATGTAGATGGCCTCATAAACGGAAGCTCCTGGGTTTGAACCATCAGTTCTTTGGTTAGCAGCTAAATAGCTAACTCATTGCTTCACCAGGGTCTTGAAATTCCACATGCATTTTAGTATATGTTTCTTCCTTCTCTACAAGAAGAAGCAAAAACGACTAAAATATCCACTTTAATTTTAAATAGGGATTACATTTAATCCATAGATTGCTTTTGATAGTGTTATAATCTTAAAAATAAATTCTTTCTGAAGAAGTCCTAGAGATTAAACAAGATAGTTGATTAGGCAGACATGCTACTCAAGCCATCTACAACAAAGTTGTTATTTTTTGCGAATGTCTTCAAGTTGTTCTTACTCATAGGGACCCTGTGTAGTGCTTCTGAGGAGCAGTTGGTGAGTTTGAACCACCGACTTTGCAGTTCAAACTGGCCTGATGATTGAAAGCTTATCCTATAGCACCACACAAAAAAGATAAGAGAGACCAAATGAAACAGTTAAGAGATGATAATTCTGGAACTCTGAGCTACGAAAGAAAGAAAGGACTGAATAGCATTAGAAGAAGAAAACGATCAAAAGCAGGGAGTAAGAAGGCATATGGAATGGGCAAATTGTCAGCTGGCCGGTTGCACAATGGCCATTTTGAACTTTTACATTTGAGCAAGAAAGTCAACTGATAATTAAATGGCTCCATCTTCCACAATTGCCCACACCGATAGCTAAAGTGCCCACACCAATAGCTGGAGACAAGAAAGATGGGGTCCTCCCTTTGTTCCCCACACCATCCCAGTGACCAGCCCCCACCCTGATGTATCAAGAGGTCAGTGACACGCCCTTCCCACTCCAGGATAGCTCCTGCTGCATTTGAGGTTGGGTGTCTTTACAGACCCCCCATTTTAGGTAGCCAACATCTAACTTGCCAATCCCTAACAACTCTGCATACAGAAGGCACAGGTCGAAGCCTCCTTCCCTCTCAGTTGGTATTTTGAGCTACTACATCCATAAATATAGGTCAAGTTCATTAAATGTAGCAATTTACACTTGTTTATCAAATTTTAAAATCTTCTTTTAGTCGAGTTGTGATCAAGTTATCGAAGCTAGTCAAATGGGTACTATCTGCAAGTTTGGACAGTGTTGTGTATTTCCCCTCATTTCTTATCAGCAGTATGCTTCATTCTCAGGTTCTAGCCCTCTGGCTATGTACTTGTCCATGGGCTCAGGAGACCCTAGGTGTCACCATACTTTGGACCAACCAGCCCAACCTCTTCTCTCTCATTTCCAGGTCGACGGGAGTTTATGGAAAGTGGTCGAACTCAGCCCATAAAACCATGAGGTATTCCGTGCCCATAAAGATTTATAGCCTCAGAAATTCTAAACAGGGTCAGAGTTGACTCAATGGCAATCGGAAATTAGCTTTTATTGGGATATCTGAAGTTTGTAGATATAAGATCATGCCATCAGCCAATGTAGTTTTACTTCTTCCTTTCCATTTTGAATGCAATTTTTTCTTGCCTAACAGCTCTGGCTAGAACTTCCAAAACTATGTTTGACTAATGTGGTCAAAGTGGACATCATTATTTTGTTTCTGATCTTCAGAGAAGATAAAAGATAACTTTTATCATATCATTGAGTATGAAGCTGTGAGTTTTTCAAATACATAGCCTTCATCATGTTGAAGTTCCTTTCTATTGAGTGTTTATTTCATGAAAGAGTTTTGAGTTTTCTGCAATGCTTTTTCTTTACCAACTGAAATGATTATGTGTTTGTTTTTCCTTCCTCTTGATTCTATTACTACAGTGTATTTCAATGATGGCTTTTTATTTGTTTAAACTTTGCATTGATGGGATAAATCCCGCTCGGTAATGATGTACAAATAATATTGTTAATATGCTGCTAGACCCAATTAATATTTTGCATAGTTAGCATTTTGAGGATCGTTTAATTCACATTTATAGGGGCTACTGCTATTGTGTTTGTGTGTGTGTGGTAGTGTCTCAGTCTGGCATTGGTATTAGGATTAATACTGGTCTCATGGAATGAGTTGGGAGGTGTTCCCTTCTCTTCAATTTTTTTTTAAGAAATGTTTGAGAGAGATTGGTGTTGATTCTGTACGTTTGGTTGAATTCATCTGAAATGACATGGTTCTGAGCTTTTCTTTGTTGTGAGGATTCTGATTGCTCATTCATTTGCATAACTTGTTAAGTACTTAGACTCCCTATTTTTTTCTTGAGTCAAATTTGTTAGATTGTTTGTTCCTAGGAATTTGTCCATTTTATCTAGGTTATGTAATTTATTGGCAGAGAGTTGTAAACAGTATGCTCATATAATCCTTTTTATTTTTGTAACGCTGTAATACTTTTTTTCTGATTTTTGTAATTTGCATTATTTTTTCTTAGTCATCTAGCTAAAGGTTTGAAAAAACTTTTCAAAGGACCAACTTGATTTTGTCGGTTTCTCTATTTCTAAAAAAATGCTCTATTCCACTTATCTCTGCTCTAATCTCTACTATTTCCTTCTAATAGCTTTGTATTTATTTGGCTTTTCATTTTCTTTTTTTTAGCACCTTATGGTGGTGTTGTTGCTGTTAAGTACCGTCGAGTTGGTTCTCATGCATGGCGACCCATGTATAGGGTTTCCAAGGAGTAGCTGGTGAGCTTGAACCACCAACCTTGCAATTTAAACTGACTTTTCAGTCTAGCACACTAGACCACAGCACCAAAACAGGACTCCACCTTATAGTGTACAGCTAGGTTATTAATTATATATATATATAGAGAGAGAGAGTGTATGTGTGTGTGTGTGTGTGTGTATTTTGTGGTTGTTAGGTGCCATCGAGTCGGTACCAACCCACAGCGACGTTATGCACAGCAGAACGAAACACTGCCTGATCCTGGGCCAACCTCATCACTGTTGCCATGCTTGAGTCCATCAATGCTGCCACTTGGATAATCCATCTCATTGGGGGTCTTCCTCTTTTTCTCTGACCCTGCACCTCCAAGGAGCATTCTAGTTGCTTCCAAAACGGATCTATTGGTTCTGTTGGCAGCCCACGGCACTTTCAAGATTCTCCTCCAACACCATAACTCAAAAGCATCAATTCTTCTATGGTCTTCCTTATTCCATTGTACAACTTTCACATACATATGAGGTGCACACCTTAGTCCTCAAGCTGACATCTTTGCTCTTTAACACTTTCTCTTTCTGCAGATGTAGTCAATTTGATTTCTATGTATTCCATCTGGTGAGGTACATGTGTATAGTCATCTCTTATGCTGTCTAAAGAAGGTATTTGAAATGAACAACTCAATCCTTTTGCAGAATTCTATCATGTGCTCTCCAGCATCATTTCTATCACCAAGATCATCATTTCCAACTACTGATCCTTCCTCTTTGCTCCCAACCTTTGCATTCCAATTACAAATAATGATCAATACATCTTGATTGCAAGTTTGATCGGTTTCAGATTGAAGAAGTTGGTAGAATTCTTCTATTTCATCCTCACTGGCTTTAGTGGTTGGTGCATAAATTTGAATAATAGTGGTATTAACTGGGCTTCCCTGTAGGTGCATGGATATTATCCTATCACAGACAGTGCTATACCTCATGACTGATCTGGATATATTATTTTTGACAATGAATGCAACACCATTCCTCTTCAATTTGTCATTCCCGGCATAGTAAACCATGTGGTTGTCATATTCAAAATGGCCAATACCAGTCCATTTCAGCTCACTAATGCCTAAGATATTGATGTTTATGCATTCCATTTCCTTTTTGAAGTATTAACTCATAAGGAAAAACTTACTTCTGCCACTTAGCTATTTACTTTCTAAGTCATTACCATAGAGATTACAATAAACATCTTGAATTTACAACAGCCTGGGTTACATGAAGAAAAACATGGCATCAGGATTGGAGGAAGACTCATTAACAACCTGCGATATGCAGATGCTAAAACCTTGCTTGCTAAAAGTGAAGAGAACTTAAAACAGTTACTGATGAAGATCCTTTGGTATGGATTACATTTCAATGTAAAGAAAACAAAAATCCTCACCACTGGACCAATAAACAGCATTCTTATCAACAGAGAAAAGACTTTAGTTGTCAAGGACTTCATTCTTCTTGAATCAACTATCAACACTCATCGAAGCAGCAGTCAAGAAATCAAACCACATATTGCACTAGGCAAATTTGCTGCACAAGACCTTTTTCAAGTGGGGTACTAGATAACCAAAATGACAAGGATCAGCTTTCCAAATTGGTGTTCAAGTTTGACTAACTT
This sequence comes from Chrysochloris asiatica, assembly GCF_000296735.1. Classification (NCBI taxonomy): domain Eukaryota; kingdom Metazoa; phylum Chordata; class Mammalia; order Afrosoricida; family Chrysochloridae; genus Chrysochloris; species Chrysochloris asiatica. The sequence continues at coordinate 56,032,673 of NW_006408519.1, forward strand.
TAAAGACATTAATATAGAGTGGAGACATGTCTGACCTCCAATTCATAAGAATCGGCCTTGATGATTTTGAGTTTGGTACTCTTTTCTCCTTGTGGAATCAGAAGTCAGACATAGTCCCCACTTGGCTTAGGCATCAGGAGAGGGTTTCATTGCAATGATCAAGACTCATAAAAGTATGAGGTTTTGTAAGAGAAATAACCAAGGGGCATGGGACTAAAAACAGCTTTTGTAATTGCCTGGAGCTGATGTTCACCCTGATTAAACAGGATGGCTATTAGGGGGCCTGGGCCTACTGAAAGCCACCCTGCCAGAAGCCCAAGGCCATATGCATATGAATGAGGTTAGTCCAATAGAGTAAAAAACACTAAACTTGAGTGTTTTAATAGGTTTGTGTGTTTGACAGCCTTATGTATATTGGTTTGTTCTACCTATTACTGTAAAATAAATTTACATGTGTGATGGACATAAATATTTGGAATTATGTCTATGCAAACTTATGAGCATGCCTGTATCCTACACTTGATTAGAATTGCGAAAAGGGGAGTTAGAATTTTCCCAGAAATAGGCTTTTTCTTTAGGTGTTTGTAGAGTATGGGGTCTTAGGTAGAATCTTGAGCTCCACCAAGAGTTGGTACATTTGCATTTGAAAAGGCATGCAGACCAACCCAGAAGATTAATGACTGAAAGAAAGCAGAGAAAAAAACAGACTGTTTAAAAAAAAAAAAAAAAAAAGCTTGTTTCAAGAAAGCTGTTTACCTTGGAGGCATTTGTTGTTGTGAAGTACCATCGAGTCAATTCTGACCCAAAGCAACCCTGTATAGGGTTTCCGAAGAGCAGCTGGTGAATTTGAACCGCCAACGTTGCAGGTCAAACAGCTTTGCAGTCTGGCACATTAACCCACAGCACCACACCAGACCAGAAAAGTCTGTGCCCCTTACAGAAAATCCCTTGCTAGGACTGAATGTTAAGGGGAACAAGTGAGCTGTATGGTTGCTGGTGACCACCTGTGAGTGAAATTGGGGGCAATGCAGTAATGAAGACATGATCTAGTTTGGATATGTTCTATTGTACCCACTGACTATGACATGAGAGCGAGAAAAGGAAGGGCTGACTTTCTGACTGGTATGAAGTTTAGTGAGTTGTATGAACTCCTAAGTCCAAGGGCACTGACCTAGTGTCTGGTGCCATGGCTGAGGGTGACAGGGCCAGCTGGTCTGAAGTGCAGTGAGGTATATGTGATCTCCAAAATTTGGATGGCTAGGGTTGAGTTGTGATCAGCACTTGACCAGATTAAGATATAGATGTTTGGTATTGTGAGCAAATGTGAATTGCTACAAGTTGATGAACAGGACTTTTGCTTATGGATGTAGTTGCTCAACATTCGAGCTGGAATAGGAGATTTTTCTGAGCAAGGAACGTGCTTGTCTCCTCAGTGTACTGGATGAATAGGGTTGGGCAACTTACACATTGTTTATCAAAAATGGGGGGCTATCAAGGCATCAAGTGGCTGGCTTATAAATTTTCATGGGTGTGTTTAGTTTAAAGTGAGAGGACACGGGAGAATCCCCACTGACTAGTTACCCTCTTTCCAGATGGGTCTCGTGCAAGGGGATTGGGAGGATACTGATAGGATTTTATTATTTCAATTGTGATTAAGTTTTAGTAAGATTAATTGTGATTGCCAAAACTATAACTGTAGAAGATGTGTAACTAAAAGGGGGGAGTAGTTAATCTTTCATTTTAGGAATAGACAATCCCAGCACCTTCAAGAAGGAAGAACATGAGTGGAGTGTGAAATTCCTGCCTGGAAAAGTGGTGATAGCAGAGAAGACAGCAGAGGTGGTGCCATGGAAAGACAAAGCAGCTATGGACTCTAGGCCCAGGGACTGAGTAAGGCTGTGTGCCTACGGCCAAGACACTGGCTTATACCATGTGCCCTTTGGGCATTTAAATGAATATATACTTTTTGTTTTGTTTTATATGTGTGCCTCAGATTATTTTTTATTTATTCAATTCTGATGTATAAGATGTAAATGGGAACTTCTGGTTTTCGAGGCGGAACAAGCAAAGTCAGGTAGAACGAGCTCAGTGAAGGTGCTTTTATGGAGCTGATTCAGAGCTCTAGCTCTAGTATAAGGTGCAGGGTGTCAGTTTCCCACACTAACTAGTGGAAAAATCACTGTATAAAGGAAAGTACTGCAATTCCAGAATCCATTAGCACTCAGGACTCTGACTGTGGAACACTCCCTCCCGGGCTGTGTTCAAAGGGCGGGGCCACAGTCAGACTGACACAGTGAAACCCACCCAGCAACTTGTGAAAAAGAGGACTGGGGATTCTATACATTTTTTTCCTCCTCTTCCCTGTTGTGCCCTCTCTTCCCAGCCTGGCAACTCTCAGGTGGGTGGGCGCGCACCCCCAAAAGGGTACAGCATTGAGCCCACAGTTTTCCCATGGCACAGAGAGCAAGATTCCCATTGGTCCCATGGACTGACCCTTTGGCAACTGCTTATGATGTCTGACTCCACGACCCAGCTCTAAAGTTGACCTAAGCAGGACCCTTTACTCCTGCCATTGGTCAGACAGGTACAGTTTTATTTTTGTTTTGGAGTGGTGGTTCTTGTCTCTGCTTTTATATCGCTTATGCTTGTCATCCTTTTGATCAGACTTTTTTCCTGGGTGTGGGAGCTTTTTCTCCCTATGTTACCCAAGAAGTGACAACAATTGGGCCCAGATAGCCAGGCAACAATCATACCCCATATCTCACCATTGGGATAGGCCCCAATACCAGCTGCTAGACATTACACATGATAGGGAAAGCCTATCTCCAGATAATATCCACCAAAAGACACTCAGCAAGCTTAACAACACAGCAACATACATCCATTTAAGCATTAAAAATC
>NW_006408519.1:56038068-56050101 GCF_000296735.1 Chrysochloris asiatica
GGAAATAGAAATACCTTATGATCCAGCAATTCCTCTACTTGATATTTACCCACATGAAATATGAGCCATAACACAAGTAGATATATGCACACCAATGTTCATAGCAACACTATTCACAACAGCAAAAAGATGGAGACAGACTAACTGCCCATCAATTGAAGAATGGATAAACAAACTGTGGTACACACACATAATGGAATACTATGCTACCTTGAAGAACAAGGAAGCTGCATAACCTGGATGCATAACAAGTCACTGCATAACAATGGATGAACCCTGAGTACATTATGGTGAGTGAAATTAATCAATCACAAAAGGAGAAATACTGCATAGGACCATTATTATAAAAGAATAAGAAAAAGAACCCACCCTAAAAGGGGAAATATATATATATACATATATTTGCTGATCACTGGGATGAGGTGAGGTGAGGGAGAGGTGAGGGGAGAGGTGAGGGAGAGGTGAGGGGAGAGGAGGGAGGGAGGAGAAGATAAAGCAAAGGGTAGAGAATAGACACAGAATAGCTTGGGTGCTGGGAGTGGGCGGAGGGGGGGCAATACAGAAGGTGGAGGGGGATGGAAAAACAAGGCAGTTGGGAGAACAGTTAGGCAGGTTTGCATGGGCTAAGTGGATCAGAGTTAAATGATGATGTATGCACAACCTTGGAACAACAGGGGTCCAGGATACAGGGATTGAAGCATGGTTTGAATGGGTAAAAGAGGACAACAATGTTAAGATGCTTGGCTGTCTTTTGAATCTTGGTTTCTCTTGCCTAACATTGTAAAATAGACACTTGAGGGGGCGAGAAAGGAATAGCCAGAAACATCACCATAGAAAGCTTGTATGTGTGTCTTCAACCTATAACTGATTGGAATACCCTAAAGGGGTCTAGAAGTTGACCAGGGAAAGAGGCTTCCTGTGGAGCCTTTGCATTGCATAAGACCATAGGTGGAATTCCGAACCCCATCCAGAATCCTCTGAGGTGGGAAATTTCCACGTGAAAGGACAAGTAGACCAGCCTGGAGCAGCTAGAAGAACAGAAGATACTTTGTGAAAGAAAGACCAGCAGAAAAAAATCAAAACAATAATGGCAGTCTGATTGACTACTACAAGAACTAGCAAACTGTTCGCCCAGGAGCAATCAAGGCAACTGGTCAGACATCTTCAGGACAAACCCCCTTCTAAGACTAAGACTCAAGGGGCTGGCTGATGACCACACTGCTCATTGATAAGGGGAAGAGGGGGAAAACAGCAGTGAAGTTGAGAGCTAAGTCCAACCACATTCAATAGACCCCTATAAACCCGAGTGGAGATCTGGATGGCAGCAGTATGGCAAGACCCGGGGACTCCTGGGCTTAGAAGCAGTGACATGGCTATAGAAGGCTAGAGCACAGAGCAAAGCATCCAGCTAATATGAAGTAAGGAGAGATACACAAGAACACCCATACATTCAGATAGTACCCACTTGACTGGCCTTCAATGGCTGGATGATCAGAACTCAACTAGAAGAAGAAAAAAGAGGGGAAAAAAGCAAATTGTTACAATTTGATGAACTTTACCTATACTTATGGATGTAGTAGCTCAAAAAAAGGCACAAATCTTTACAGTGAGGATCACTCCCAGCCAATCAGTACATAGGGTTGACAGGGATGGGCAAGTTAGACATTGGATACCCAAAATGTGTGTGTGTGGGGGGGAGGGGCTACAAAGGTAAGAAGTGACTGGTTTTACAAGCTTTCAAGAGGGTACCTAGTTCCAGACGGGGCAAGGGAAGATAGAATCTTTACTGAATGATGTCCAACCTGTTGGGACAGGGCAAATGAAAAGAGATGGGGATAAGATTCATGTGGTACAATAGTGAATAATTGCTATCAGGACTGAATGTGAGGGTCAGAAATGTAAAGGTAGATGTTCTGTAACAAAAGGAGGGGAGTGACTGATTTTGCAATCCAGGAGCAGAGGTCCCTGGGACCATCAAGTGAGAAGAGCGAAATACGGGACCCTATCCAGAAAAGCAGTTAACGCCAGAAATGGAGGCAGAGATGATATCGTGGACAGATGGAGTGGCTGGGGCACTGGACTCAGGGAGGGAGAAGGGTTGTGTGCTGATGGCCGGGAGGCAGGCCTGTGGGGTATACCCATTGATGATGCATGGAGGAGACTGTGATCATTGCAATGAAAAGAAATACAATAGGATGAATGTAAAACTGATGTTCTCCCATGTAAACCCACATAATTCACAATAAAAACTTAAAAAAATAATAATAAAAAGATGTAAATGGGGTCAGTGTGTTTTTGGTTGTATATGCTTTAGTTATATCATGTTAGGCACAAGTATGACTTTATAATTATATTTAGAGATTATGCATGTGGTTCACAGGTGCTAAGTTGACAAGGGTGGACTGTGTAAACCTGACTAGGCCAGGATTCTCATGGTTTAGCAGATGAGATGTGCTTATTCCCATGGTGATAACATTTAATATAGGCATAGTTAACTCTATGATATGTGACTATGAGCAGTTAATCAACTGATAGGTTGTTTCCTTGTAGGTGTGGTCTGCTCCCAATATAATGGACATGAGGGAAAGGCTCTCTCTGTCTTTTCCGCTAAGACCTGGGACTCTACAATTGTAGGGGATTCCCTTGATAATAAATTTCTCTTTATATAGATATATATTCCACTGGTTTTCCTTCTCTAGAAAATCCAGCATTGAGCTGTTAACCACAAGTTTGGTGGTTCAAACCCACCAATAGCTGCACAGCAGAAAGATGAGGCTACATGCTCCTATAAAGATTTATATCAGAAGCCCTATGAAGCAGCTCTATTCTGTCCCACAGGGTTACTAGGAATCAGAATTGACTCGATGGCAGTGGGGTTTGTCTGGTTTAACTCCAGTTTTGCACTATTTCTAAGAACTTTATGTACACTAAACATATAATCCCTACACTGTATAAATAAATAAAGTGTATAAAAATGTTTATTAAGCAAGTTGCCCAAGGTCACATAGCAAGTAAATGTCACATGTAGGATCTGAACCCCAACAGAGTCCATGCCATTCTCTGCCCTGTTCACTGCTCATCCTTGGGGAGAATAAAAATTAGAGCTAAAAACTAGAGACTGCTTCAGAGACAATCCAGTTTGGGCCTACAGTGTGCACCAGACCTCTTCATTTTACTAATAAATTAAGTTTTTGCTTGTTTTGGTATCAGTTTGAATTGGGTTTATAAAATGAAACTGAAGGAGTATTATACACTGGGAGATTTACCATGACATTATTTATAATAGATCGTGGAAACAACCCAAATGCACTAGAATTAGTGGATTAAAAACATCACTGCTGTCAAATCAATTCCAACTCCTGGCAACCTTATGTGTTGCAAAGTAGAACTGTTACATACAGTATTCTTGGCAGCAACTTTTATGGAAACAGACTGCTACAACTTTCTTCTGTGGTGCAAATGGGTGGGTTACAACTACCAACCTTTAGGTTAGTAGCTGTTGTTGTTAAGTGCCGTTGGGTCAGTTCTGACTCACAGTGACCTTATACATGATTTCGGAGGAGCATCTGGTGGGTCTGCAGTAAGTACAAAATATTTGTGCTACTCAGACACCCTACTTTTAAATAATAAATGACAGAAACAGCATTATGATTACCTATCATGTAGTCATTAAAAAATTTTGTTTATTGAAACTACCAACTGTTCTACGGGAGAAAGATAAGGTTTTTTTTTTTTCCCCGTAAAGATTTACAGCCTCAGAAACCCTATGCAGGGTCACTGTGAGTTGGAACCGACTCCATGGTACTTAATAACAACATGTCCATTATGGTGCCTTGGTAGTGCTTCCAGAACACTGAACTGATAGTCACAGAGTCAGCCTTTCACATGGTCCATCTAACCCAAGAGAGAAAGATGAGGCTTTTTGTTTCTGTAAAGATTTACAGTCTCAGAAACTCTATACAGGGTCTCTAGGAGTCAGAATTAAATTAATGACAGTGAGTTTTTTTGAGTTTATAGTCATTACAAAAATCTTGTAAATTAAAAAATTATATGTGCAACAAAAAGGGAATTGATTTTTTTTTAATTTTCTGCAAGTCTTGTAGGATGAGAGGGGAAGAAAAAGATAACCTTTTAAAGATCTAAAATATTTTGTTGTTGTTAAGCACTGTCGAGTCGGTTCTGACTCATAATGACACAGTATATGTCCAAGCAGTGCCGGTAGGTTTGAACTACTGACCTTGTGGTTAGCAGTCCAAAGTTTATCCTACAGCATCACACAAGGAATACTATAAAACTCCATGGGATTTTATTCTGAGCCAAGCATTAATAAAACTTACAATCCATTCAATCACAGAACAGAAACTCATGAAAGGAATTTGTTTCCCTTTTTTATCCCTTTTGCTATTTTATGTGTTCCTATATTTCCAGTGGGAGTACACTGGCTCCATATAATAAACAGTTCTGGACTGCCAATCCCAAAATCGGTGGTTGTAGACCACTAGTCGGTTTTCAAGAGAAAAATGAGGCTTTCTGTTCCTGCAAAGATGTACAGCCTAAGAAACCCTATACAGGGTCATTCTGAGTTGGAACCAACTCGACACACTTAACAACACAACACCATATCCCCAGTGGTTTTCTCAGGTTCTGGCACAGCAGCATTTGTTGAATGAAATGTGAACAGAAAAGTAAACAACTGGCAGTTTATGTCCATCATACTGCACAGTTTCAAGTTTCTTGCTAGATTTTCTTTATGTAAGAATTAAGTTTTTAGACTAACTTGAATGCAATGTGAATTATTCTTAATATGCTATCTTTTTCCAAAGTGCAATCTATTTTATTTTTTGATTTATCATCAAAGCACGTATCATTATTTTAAGTACTTTATATAGCCCCATTATTTTTCATATTATCAGTAGGTACATTAAAAAAAAAATTTTTTTTTTCAGTTTTTATTGTGAATTGAGTGATAGTTTACATGGGAGAACATCAGTTTTACACTCATTGTTTTACTGCAATGATTACAATCCCCTCTGGGCATCAATATTCAATAGTATTTGCTTCTATTCCCAGTTTTTTGTTTTTGTTTTTTAAATAACTGGTAAGTACAAGCAGAGGAGAAAAGTATTTAGAATTACCTTGACATGTATTATTAATTACATTATTAGTATGGCATGTAAGATAAGCCCTAGACCTCTAGGTCTGTTTGAACTGCAAGGTCAGCAATTTAAATTCACCAGTCCCTCCATGGAAACCCTATGAGTCAGAACAGCCCCGACGACACTTAACAACACCAACAATATGCTAAAAACTGCAGATTGTTTTAATAAAACCTATCAATATGCTTGGTGAGAATGTAAGCTCTGAATCAAAGGCTAGAAGAAAGAACTCCAGTCAACAGTATTCTTTATATAGGTTGTCCCCAAGCCTCATTTATAAACTACGTTGAGCAATTCTTACTTACTGAATATAAGAACCCAACTTTGAAGGGTCTGACAGCTAAGGACAACCCATTTTACAAACTGGCTTCAGAGGAAAGTATAAAATTACAAGAGAGGTATTAGATGTTAAGGTTTAAAACAATTCAACTGTAACATTTTCAGACTATGATATTATTATGCCATCTCTGAAAACAAATTCACACTCATCCCACCCAGTCTTCAAAATCTTTTATTTTTAGAGTTCAACGTCTTTCCAGGAAGTAGGAAAATGAAGGTGCATTCTCAGTAGTCACCTGACAAAAAACTATACATTATAATTGAAATTAAAAAAAAAAAAAGCAATGATTTACTAAACCCCTCCACCCAATATATTAGCATTTACATAATATATTTAGAATCATGTGATTTCCAGGGATTAGTATTAAGTCATACTTGGAAAGAAAAGATCACAGTGGCAAAGAAGCACACACCCTCATAAAAGACACCTAAATAACAAAATCATTGATGACTAATATTAAGAATTAAACGTAACACATTTTTCCTTAGAGAAAACAATTTTAGTTTTTAAAGAGCATTTACTTCTGACATCTCAATTCCTGATTTCAGAGGCTGCAGATTATGAACCTCTGTACCACACTTAGGACAGGTAAAGTACATGTCAAATAAAAAACTACTCTTAATACAGTAGTAACAGAAGATATGTTCACATCCTATGGTATGAGGCATGATGGGCCACTCTCCACAAAGAGAACATTCCCTGCCACTGGTGGCTAAGGTATTGTCAATACTAGGAGCACCAGTAAGAGGGATACACCATGAAGATAACTTGGCTTTCAACTTTTGGAAATTAATAAGTGGTAAGAGAAAAATCAGAAACTCAGCAAAACCGTGCCAGAGAAGTTCCCTATTCATATACTCAAAGCCAACTTCACGCATGTTTTGGGGCTTGCAAAATACAGAACGAATGCCGAGGAGGCGCTCTACCAAAGTTGCAAACTTTCCTCTTTGAAGGAAAATCAAGAAATTAATCAATTCACCTAATTTTAAAAGTCCCACCACAATATTCATACACTGCTTGGCTCTCCAGAATGATGCTAAGTGACGGTTTCTAAACAAATCATAGCATCGTTCTTCTAACCACTTCCCACCAATTGTACATACAGCATACCAGAGCTTTTGATTTTTACTGGGTGGCTGATATTGCAGGTTGGAAGAAAAATCATTTTTGTACTGGATATTTAAAACTGACTGCCCCACAGTGGCATTTTTGGAGTAGAAGGTGAATCTCCACAAGAAAACCCACAAGAATGCTTTTACCTCTGGTTCAAAGCGGGCTAAGAGCCCTGGTTTAAATCCATGAAAGCACTGAGTAAACTGGGACCAAACTAGTTGTTCCAGGGCTTTGTTCAGTTCAAGTGCATCCAGCTGACTTATTCTTAACACTCTGTTTGTACTCTTTGTATTCTCTTCTCTGGATGCCATGTCTTCTCTGAAGATCTCTAGGAAAATAATACAATTAGGGAATATCATCAAACAGTTGCAATCTTGTATTATCTCCTTAGCTTATACAAGGGGGCACCAGAAGCTTCATGGAAAAACGGAGTAAGATTCCAGGAACTTTTGAAGTCCTCTCATGACTGGAAAACTGTGACATATAGATTGCACAATACATAGACGACTTATTCAGTAGCATGAAAATAGAAAGTAACCAATCACTTTTACTTTGATTTTTTTTTCAGTCTTCTTTATCAAAGGAATAAATAGATGGCTTACTAAATACAATGAACTATTTGAACAATGAAAATTAATAAAACGAACAATGAAATGAATGGTAAGTCATGACCTCAGTTTAATTTCAAGCACTACTACTTACAAACCAAAAACCCACTGCTGTTGAATCAGTTCTGACTCAGAGTAACCCTGTAGGACAGAGTAGAACTGGCCCATAAGAACTTCAAGGGTGTAAATCTTCATAGAAACAGACTGCCACATGTTTCTCCCTGCAGCAGCTGGTGGGTTTGAACCAATGACTGTTCAGTTAGCAGCTGAGTTAACAAATACACCACCCAGGCTCCAGAGGTACAGTTATCAATAGGTCATTTAATCTTTCCCAAATATGTATTACATGGGCAGTAGATATTAGAAGGAAAATAAATGGACAATACATGTTTATTACTTGTATTAATATAGCAAAATATAAATACTAACTCCTACCATGAAGCATGACTACAGAAATGTCACTATTAACATACTAAAAAAACCAGACATTATATACTATTCTCTGCCACTCATCTGTCAGTTTGTTGTATTGTCGTGCCTTCTGTTGCCATGATGCTGAAAGTTATGTCACCAGTATTTTAAATACCAGCAGGGTCACTCATGGTGGACAGATTCCAGTGGAGCTACCAGGCTAAGATGGACAAGGAAGAAGGAGAGGCAGACTACATTTGAGTGGTTAGTGACTGAAAACCTTCTGAGTAGCAGTGGAGCACTGTTAGTTAGAGTGCCGAAAGATGAAACCTGAATAGTAGCGGAACATTGTCAGATATAGTGCCAGAGACAAGCCTTTTAGGTTGGAAGGCACTCAAAATAGACAGGGCTTCCTCAAAGTAGAGTAGCCTCCTCAAAGTGGTGGTGGTGAATATATGCCATGGAGTTAGTTCTGACTCACAGCAACCATAGTATATGGTTTCCAAGGCAGTAAATCTTTGCGGGACCAGAAAGTCACATCTTTCTCCCACAGAGCTGCTGGCAGATTTGAACTGCTGATCTTGAAGTTAGCAGCCCAATGCATAAACCGCTACACTACCAGAGCTGTTCTGTTCAAAGTTCAGTTGACCATAATGACGTGAATGGAGCCAAGTTTTCAGAACCTTCATTTGCTGATACTGAACAACTCATAATGAGGTGAAACAGGTGCAAACATGGAATGTACAAAGTATGAATCTAAGAAAATTGGAAGTTGTCAAAATGAAATGGAATGCATAAAGATTGATACCTTAGGCATTAGTGAGCTGAAATGGACTGGTGTTGACATTTTAAATCTTACCATCATATGATTTATTATGCTGGGAATGTCAAATTCAAGAGGAATGGCATTGAATTCATTGTCAAAAAGAACATTTCAAGGTCTTTCTTGAAATTCAACATGATAAGATAGTATCATACACCTACAAAGGAGACCAGTTAATACCACTCATTGTTTGTAAAATGCATACACCAACCAATAAAGCCAGAGATGATAAAATTGTGTGGCGCTTTGGGTTAATGGGCCAGACTGCAAAGACGTTTGAACTGCAAGGTGGGAGGTTCAAGTTGCTCCTCAGAAATCCTATACAAGGTTGCTATGGGTTCAAATCGACTCAGTGGCACTTAACAACAACAACCAACATTTCAGTCTGAAATTGATCAACCATACACTCAAGATGCATTTGATAATTACTGTTGATTGCAATGCGAAAGTTGGAAACAAAGAGGATCAGTAGGTAGAAAATATGGCTTTGGTGATTATTTATTCATTGCAAATATCTTTTTAAAGCAATATAAAAGGCAACAATACATACAGACCTTACCAGATGGAATATGCAGGAATCACACTGACTACATCTGTGGGAAGAGGAGATGGAGAAGCTCAATACAAGGCCAGGGACAGGCTGTGGAACAGACCATTAACTGATCATATGCAAGTTCAAACTGAAGCTGAAGAAAATTTTTAAATAGCCCAGATACTTGAAAAAAAAGTTCTGTGAGCTGAAATGAGACTTTGAATATACCCTGAAATGAGAAACATCATACAGGAATAAAGTAAAAGGTTACTAAAAATATAGCAAAGAAAGAAAACACAAAAATGGGTGTCAGAAGAGACTCTGAAACTTGCTGTTGAGCACAGAGAAGCTAAAGCAAATGGCAGAAATGATGAAGTAAAAGACTTGATGGGAAAATTCCAAAGTAGAGCTTGAGAAAACACAGTAAACTATTACTGGGAAATGTGCAAAGACCTGGAGTTAGAATACCAAAAGAGAACATGTTTGGCATAACTCATGCTGAAAGAACTGAAGAAAAACTTCAAGCATCGACTTACAACAACGAAGGACACTGAATAATGCAGATAGTATCAAAAGAAGATGGATGGAATACATACAGTCACTGTATCAAAAAGAAATGGTCAATATTCAATCATATCAAGAGATAGAATATGATCAAGAACCAATGGTACTAAAGGGAGAAGCCCAAGCTACACTGAGGGCATTAGTGAAAAACAAGACTCCAAAAATTTGACAAAATACAAATTGAGGTGTTTCAACAAACTGATGCAGCACTGTAGGCACTCACTCATCTATCGAAGAAATTTGGAAGACAGCTACCTGGCCAGTCAATTGAAAGAGATTCATATTTGTCTCTGTTTCAAAGAAAAGTGACTCAATGGAATAAACAAAAGATTGAACAATATCATTAATATCAAATGCAAGCAAAATTTCGCTGATGATAATCCAAAAACAGTCGCAGGAGTAGAGCGACAATGAGCTGTCAGAAATTCAAGCCTTATTCAGAAGAGGGTGTGCAATGAGGGCTATCGTTACTTACGTCAGATGGATCTTGGCTGAAAGCAGAAATTACCAAAATCAACACTCCTGGAAGCAGCAGTTGGCATAACGCATTAGGCACTCTGCTGCAAAAGACCTCTTAAAAGTGTTAAAGAGCAAAAATTTCAGTTTGAGGACTAAGGTGCACATGACACAAGCCATAGCATTTTCAAATGCCTCATATGTATATGTATGTGAAAGTCGGGCAATGAATAATAAAGACCATAGAAGAAACAATGCATTTGAATTATGGTGTTGGAGAAGAAAATTAATAGTACTATGGACTGCCAGAAGAATAAACGTATCTGTCTTGGAAGAAGTATAGTCTGATTACTTCTTAGAAGCCAAGATGTTGATACTCTGTCTCTCATATTTTAGAGATGATGTCAGAAGGGGCCAGCCCCTGGAGGACAGCATGCTTAGTAAAGTGGAGGGTCAGTGAAAAAGAGGAAGACCCCCAACGAAATGAACTGACACAGATGCAGCAGCAACTGGCTCAAGCATTACAATTGTGAAGATGGTGTAAGACCAGGTAGTGTTTCGTTACTACTCCCTATCGCCTCAAAGGCACCTAACAACAATAATTACAGTGCACATAGAACATATAACTATGATATAAAAAGGCATACAAAGATATCTTCACAAACATATTAAGAGAGATGAATAGGTACTGAAGGGAAAAATCTCTTCAAATTGAAATATGAAAAGTCAATTAATGATTAGGTAGGCATGACTGATTGATAAAAAATGTTATTAAAAGCCTATTATGTATAAGCTGATGTGGTTAAAATACTCAGTTGCAGCTGTGTCAGTTTATGGATAGCTTCGATACATAAAATATCAATGAACTGGTAAATTCAAACTGTGATAAAAACACGTTTACATTAAGTTTCTAAGTTAGGTCCTCCACACCCCAAGCTTGGTCATGATCCGTAGGCCTCCAAAGCCTCGCCCACTATTGGAAAGAACACAGAATGAAACGAGGAGATTTCACTTGAATCTCACTTGCCATTAACTGGCTGTAGGATCTTGGATGAGTTATTTCATATCTTCACTTATAAAACAATAGGCTGGAGACAAAATGGTCTCTTGTTGTTGTTGTTTGCCGTGGAGTCGGTTCCGACTCATAGCGACCCTGTACAGGGTTTCCGAGGCTGTCCTTTTAAATCTTATTATTTTAAGATATTTACAAAAAAGGAATTAAATCATGATTTGTTACAAGTTAAATGTTAAAAGGAACTGAAAGAGAGCTCCAAAGATTAAGCTGTACTTCTTAAAACTGTGAATCTTTGCCAGAGATGTTTTCAAATGAAAAATTAAAAAATTTCCCAAGAACCCGTGATGACTTAGTAGCAGAAACCCACATGCTTAACAAGTTCAAACATCTGAAACAAAACTTACTATTGAACAGGTAATTTAAGCACGTTTACTCTCAAATCAATTATGACTGAATCCCTTTTCACCCATAAATATCAACCACTTTCTCAGGAGATCTTACCTTTTTCCTGTCCCTGCAGCTGTCTCAAGACTTGATAGTCTATAGTTAAAGCAAAGAGGAGTTTTTGCTGCTGCGAGTTCCTCCGTGAAATCCTTGTGTCATACTTGCCAGGGGCTACAGAACAGGAGTTAGAGAGTGAGAATTTCCTTTCTTCACTCTACAAATTTAATCAATCTATTCTTTGTTCAAATATGCATGTTGTTGTTAAGTGCCGTCGAGTTGGTTCCAACTCATAGTGACCCTGTATAGAATTTCTGAGGAGTGGCTAGTGAGTTTGAACTGAAGACCTTGTAGTTCAAATTGACGTTTCAGTCCAGTGCTTATTCTACAGCACCACACCAGAACACACTCACTCTCACTCTCTATATATTATTTTTGTTAAGTGCCTTCGAGTCGGTTCCGACCCATAGCGACCCTGAATAGGGTTTCCAAGGAGCAACTGGTGAGCTTGAACTGCCGACCTTGCAGTTCAAACGGCTTTGCAGTCTGGCGCATTAACCCACAGCGCCACACC
>NW_006408519.1:56050201-56051380 GCF_000296735.1 Chrysochloris asiatica
AGAAAAAAATATAAAAAATTCTGAAGAGAAACAAAAATCCATGCTGGATTACATGAAGAGGAATAACTTAAGAATTATTGGCATGCCAGTACAGGAAAAATTACAGAAGTCCACAGAGGAGATAGTTGAGGAACTACTGGAAGAAAATTTCCCTAACATCTTCAAGGATGAGAAGATAAACATTCAAGAAGCTGAACAAACTCCAGGAAGGACAGACCCCAAAAGAAAACCACCAAGACATATCATAATCAAGCTCTCCAAAATCAAAGACAGGAGAGATTCCTATAAGCAGCCAGGGAAAAAAGAAGTGTTACCTACAAAAGCAAGCAAATTTTACCAAGCTCTGACTTCTCAGCAGAAACCATGCAAGCAAGAAGGCAATGGGAAGACATACATAAAATCCTAAAAGAAAAAAATCTGCCAACCAAGAATCGTCTATCTAGCAAAACTGTCAATCAAATACGATGGTGCAAGCAAAACATTTCAAGATAAACAGAAGCTATAAGAGATTTTGTCAAAGCCAATCCAGCGCTTCAAAACATCCTAAATGGAGTTCTTTGGAATGAAAACCAGCAAGAACAGACAACAAACGAAGACTGACAGTCGTGGCAACACCACCTGGAACTCAGTCAATTGTTTTTCTAATGTTGAACCATCCTTGCATCCCTGATAATGAATCCCACTTGGTCACAATGCATTATTTTTTTGATGTGCTGCTGGATTCTGTTGGCTAGGATTTTGTTGAGAATTTTTGCATCTATGTTCATGAGGGATGTTGTTGTTGTTGTCAGGTGCCATCAAGTCGGAACCGACTCATAGCGACCCCCGGAACAGCAGAATGAAACAATGTCCGATCCTGGGCCAACCTCACTACCGCTGCCACACATGACGCCATCAATGATGCTACCTGGTTGATCCACCTCGTTGGGGGTCTTCCTCTCTTTCTCTAACCCTCCATCTTACCCAGCATGACATCCTTCTCCAGTGACTGTTTCCTCCTGACAATATGTCCAAAGTAGGAGAGATGAAGTTTAGCCATCTTGGCCTCCAAGGAGCACTCTGGCTGCACCTCTTCCAAAACAGATCTATTGGTTCTTTTGGCAATCCATGGCACTTTTAGTATTCTTCTCCAACACCACAATTCAAAGGTATCAATTCTTCTACGATCTTCCTTATTCA
>NW_006408519.1:56056265-56060681 GCF_000296735.1 Chrysochloris asiatica
ATATATATATATATATATATATATATATATATATATATATAGCATGTGATGTGGAGATAAAGATAACCTCTGACTCTCACTTAAGGAACCAAATCAAAGTCTAGCAAGGTAGGCAGGCACATGTAAATGGACAAGTAATAACAGAGGCATCTGGTATTTCAGGTTCTAAATAAAATTTAAACTATCTTTAGAGAACCAGGGACAATAAATGATCATCCAAACCTGTCACAAATGAGTGATTTTTATTTTCTCACTTTCTGTAGTTCACGAATTATGTTTCTATCATTCATAATAATCAAGGAAAACACTGAAACATTTTTCCACCTTTAGAGGTCAACAAAATTCTACAAAATAAGTTGTCTACACATCTCTTCTACCTCATTATCATCCCTGGAATACAGCACAAACTTCTGACTTACACTAGCTCAATTGTTTCCATTTTTGCAACTGCATTCATTCCCCAACGGGAACTTAATGGCAGAGCACCTTTCAGTCTTGCCTCTATGCTTTTTCCCATGCCAACTATTATATCGCACTTTCTCAAACTTCCTGTCCTTCATATTACAATTTGAGCTCAACATTTCCCATGAAACCTTCATAACTATCCCCAGTTTCAACTGGTCATTACCATTTCTGAACTATGACAACAAATGTCTGTGCCACTCACTTGAGCCCTCAAAGATCTGTACTGTGATTTCACAGTCAAATAAACACATCTTCTTTCCCAAATGTGAATGTATAACTATTAAAAGGGAAAGCACCCTACTTTATACTTATTTTCAAAGCACCTGCCACCTACAAAGTGACTGATACCTAGCTGTTCATCTCAAGTAATATTCTATAATCATTCAGGGTATGTGGGAAGATGCTGTATACACTTTTCTATTGTATTACTACTTACAACTCTGCATCTTACCAGATTTCATATTCTGTGGTCAGCAAGATACAGGGAACACTCTTTTATTGTCAAATTATCCTTGAATAGCTGCTAAGAGAAACTGACCATATGGGATCCTGCTATAAGAGTAAGGAGTTCTGATGTGGCGCTGTGGGTTAATGCGCCAGACTGCAAAGCTGTTTGAAGGTCGGCAGTTCAAGCTCATCAGCTGCTCCTTGGAAACCCTATACAGGATCACTATGGGTTGGAACCAACTCGACAGCACGTAACAAGAAGTAAGGAAACACTTCCAGTCACCTTCCTCTGTATTTCACATCAGATACCCCACCCCCTCTTGCCCCAGTAAGCACCACATGTAATTGAGACATCCGGCTTGCTGAGAAGGTCAATTGAGTCCATTTCTACTAGTTAAGACCTCAACTACTATCCAGAGGTTGGCAGTTTGAACTCACCCACGGACGCCTTAGAAATCTGGCAATCTGCTTCTAAAATATTACCATGTTGAAAATCCTATGGAGGTGCTCTAGTCTGTACACACATGGTCATCATTTGAGTCTGAATCAACTTGAGGGCAACTAACAATGAACACTAGAATCACAATAGCAGGCTGATAAATAGCTTATTAATCATGTGACTCTGGAATTTACCACAAAGGTGAACTCAGTAGCTACTCAGCGTTTGTTGAATTTTCACACAAAGGAAAGAGTAGTTTGTGGCCAATAAATATGTTGACCAAATGCTGCGTGAGGGCATCCAGATGCAATGCTTGGTGAGGGCAGGTACTTCTTTCTCAGGGTCCTTGCTCTTAAGAAACTGATCAGAAGTAATCATTTTCAAAGGAAGCATCTATTTCAAATCCCAGATTTCTGGGGAAATCATACTTAAGAACATTTAGTGAAGACAAGAATTGTTAGTGGCTGCCAGGAAAGTACAACTTAACACAGTCTCTAACCAATCCAATATTTAATAATTCTTACTATCAAAAAATTCTTTCTTATCCCTTCTGTTATAGTTTAACATTTTTTCCCCCTTTCCTCCCAGGCCTGGCCTCATGTAGATTAAGAACAGCTGGGCTATCTTTAATAGACCAAAACACTGCTTCTTTAGCATTGGCGTCTTCAGGTGAATAATTTGCTTCTCTTTCTTACATTTTATTTTTCTAACAATTTAATCATATTGATGACCTCTTTCAGTTGTAAACATAGGACAGCGTCCATTAAACACCAACGTTCATTAAAATGGAAAACATCTCCTGTTCTATATTTCTGTGTAGCGTTGTTGTTGTTGTTGTTATGTGCCGTCTGTGTAGCGTAGTGGTTACGAATTGGGCTGTGAACCGCAAGGTCAGCAGTTCGAAACTACCAGCTGTTCCGCGGGAGAAACATGAGGCTTTCTGCTCCCGTAGATTTACAGCCTCGGAAATCCTGTACAGGGTCGCTATAAGTCGGAACCGACTCCACGGCACATTACAACAACAACAACATATTTCTGTGTAGGTAACTGTGATGGAGTAAAAAAGGTAGTTTACAGTAAGATAGGCCTGGGTTCTGGTAGTGTAGTGGTTACGAATCAGGCTGCTAACCTCAAGGTCAGCAGTTCGAAACTACCAGCTATTCCATGGGAGAATGATGGGGCTTTCTGCTCCCGTAAAGATTTGCAGCCTCAGAAATCCTGTGCAGGGTCGCTGAGTTAGAACCAACTCCATGGTACTTAACAACAACAACAGACCTGGGTTCAAGTTCCAGCTTTGTGGCTTACATGCAATGTGATCATAAGAAGGTAATTAGCCTCAGATTCCTCTATTTAAAAAACAAAATGTATATATGTATGTATGTGTATATATATATATCACATTTTTTAGATTTACACAGCAAATTATGTTCCCATTAAACAATTTTTGCACAGATTGTTCAGTGACATTGGTTACATTCTTCACAATGTGTTATCATTCTTAGTATTTCCATTCTGGTTGCTCTATTTGCAGTAATTTTGTTTTCTTGTCCTGTTACCTTCGTATCTGCTTTAAAGTCACTGTTAACCATGTGGTCTCATAGAGAATTTTTTTTTTTTTTTTTTAATAGCACAGTACTATAAAGAGATACACATACACACACATATATAAACATTTTATTATGAACTGAGTGAAGGTTTATAGACAAGATCATTAGTATTACATTCAACAAACAATACACTTTGTTTCATCTCAATAATTGAAATCTTCTCCATGGAACAAGCTATCCCACTTACTCCCCGTGACTATTTCCATTCCACCCACCTTCCCATCCCTTTTCACCTCTGTCCTTAGGTACATGCTGCCCCTCTGACTTGGAATGATTAACTGTTTCATCATTCAGAGTGAGCATACCATACCCGTGTTGTTATTCCCCCTATACACCTATCTATTTCTTGGATGAAAGTTGGCCACCAGGATGGGGTCCTTTCAAGACCTTAAGAACGGTGGTTGAGGGTCATGATCTCAGGTTCCTCAGTGTTTCCAACCTGTAAGCCTGTTCATTTTATTAATTTTGCATTTTGTTCCATACATTCTGTCACTCTCTCCAGGACCTTCTAATATGATCCCATTCAGAGCAGTTGGTAGGGGTAGCTGGGCACCATCTAGCTCTGATCTAAGAGTAGTGGAGACTGATATTCACATGTTCCATTAGTCCACGGTACTAACTTACTCCAAGCATCTTCAGTATTCATTGCTCTTCTTTCTTCTGCACCTAAGAAGGCTGCTCATGAGGTTTTAATATCCCAGACACTGTGGCGCCGTGGGTTAATGTGCTGGACTGCAAAGTTGGTTTGAACCTCAAGGTCAGTTGGTTCAAGCTCACCAGCTGCTCCTCGGGAAACCTATACAGGGTCGCTGTGGGTTGAAACCAACTCTACAGCACTTAACAATTCATCAAAGTAAGCTGTAGAACATTGTTTTTGTGGACTATGTTATATCAATTGACCACGGTGTCCCCTGAGACTATGGTCCTGAGCTCCCAGGCTCATCTACTCATTGCCTTAAGTTGTTTGATAGTATCTTAAGAAGTTTTCATCATTTTGTCTGCCCTATGCTCTACTGCATTCACAGTTGTTTGCAGGAAAGGTATCAATATCCTATTTCAAACTCTTGCATATCTGTGATATATATTGCTGCTGTTGTTAAGTGTTGTCGAGTCGGTTCCAACTCACAGCGACCCTGTATAGGGTTTCTGAGGAGCAGCTGCTGAATTTGAACCACCAAACTTGCAGTTCAAACTGACCTTGCAGCCCACTTTATTAACCCACAGTGCCACATACTGGATTACAAGTTGGGCTGCTAACTGCAAGGTCAGCAGTTGGAAACTACCAGCCGCTGTGCGGGAGGAAGATGAGGCTCTATAACCCCATAAAGACTGACAGCCTTGAAAACCCTATATAGAGTGGCTATGAGTAGAAACTAACTGAATAGCAAACAACAACGACCACTACCACCACCATATGCATAGGTTGTTGTTAAGTGTCGAGTCAGCTCCAACTCATAG
>NW_006408519.1:56061121-56076157 GCF_000296735.1 Chrysochloris asiatica
TCATAAGGAGCTTTGGTAGCGTAGTGGTTACGATTGGAGCTGCTAACCTCAAGGTCAGCAGTTCGAAACTAACAACTGTTCCGCAAGAAAAAGATGAGGCTTTCTGCTCTTGTAAAGATTTACAATCTCGGAAACCATACACAGCGTTGATATGAGTCGGAACCGATTACATGGCACACCACCACTACCACCACTTCTTCCCATACCCATTCAGCACAGCATGTGTCTCTGTTAAGGGGATAGTCTTCATTTCATTTTTAAAACGTGACCTCAGGGAATCATTTCAAAGTTTCAAGAGTATGCCAGAGCACTAGTTGCAAAGAATCTGCTAGTCTCAACTGGTCTAGTATGTTGGGTCTAAGGAATTTGAGTTCTGTTCCTTATTTTACTCCCATTCTATTCTGATCCATCATTTACTTTGGGGATGAGTAGGAACCAAAATTCTATTTTAGATGGCTGCTCACAAACTTTTAATTTTAAGACCCCAGACACTACTCACAGAACTGGGATGTGGAATATAAATTTTATGTACTATGTTAACTAAGTTGTTCTATGAGACTATAGACCTAAATCTTTAAATTCAGAAAACCAATCCTCTAATGTGTTTGGTTATAGCTGAAAAGTATTCGTAACTGTACTCCCTATGTGCTTATTACACACAGGAATATATGTGCACACACACATACACGAAGATTTCAAAAAGTCTGTGGAACAATTGAATTAAAAGATAATGGAATTCTACAAACTTTGTGAAGCCCCCTTGTATATATGCATATAATTGTACTGCTGTTGGGTGCCATCAGTTGGATTCTGACTCACAGTGACTTTATGCACAATCAAATGAAACACTGCCCAGTCTTCTCCATTCCCATAATTGTTGTTATGCTTGAGGCCACAGCTCTTGCCACTATGTTAACCCATCTCATCAATGGTCTTCTTCTTTTTCACAGACCCTCCGTGACACATGATGCATATTGCTGTTGTTCTTAACCGCTGTCCAGTCAGTTCTGACTCACAGTGACCCTGCACAGGTTTTCTGAAGAGCAGCTGGTAGGTTTAAACAGCCAGTCTTTCAGTTAGCAGTCTAGTGCCTATCCTACAGAGCCACACCAGGGCTCAAACATACCTATATACACACCATAGGATAAATATTGATCAGCCAGTTAATGGTGCAAACCTACCACTGCTACTCAGAAACCCTATACAGGGTAGCACTGAATCAGAACGTGCTCAACAGCACTAAACAAAAGCAACATACCCACAGGCACATATGAATCAGAAACTCCACGGCACAGGCACATAAACACCACCACATACATGAATTTTTTGGTTGCTGTTGCTATCAGATTCTCTCAAAAATGGTGGGAATCACAGCAACCTAGCAAACTTGTTGAATTTAAACTAGACAATGTTATACAGTGTAAATAAAGCAGCATTATTATATTATTGTAAGGTGAAAAATCTGTAAGATGATTTTGGAAAATCTCATTTCAAAAGACTAAAATCTTTATTGCTACTCATATTAATACCTCAATCAACCTTACTAGGTTAACTTGAAAAACAAAAAACAAACCAAACCTTAGGAAATACTGATACAACATTAAAACATAATTGTGGCAGTTAAACAGTGAACGTGATGCCACCATTATATTAAGTGCAGATGTGTGGGCCAAGGAAGCATGGGACAGAGACACAGTTCACAGGAACTCATCACACTCAACTTGTACCTGACACCTAACTTGTATTTGGTACAAAAGAAGATGCAGCAAGGATTCTGATAGAATGGGAATGGATTGCAGCATGACCATTGGTTACCTAAACCCCATCAACATGCCTGATTCTGTCTTCTGCAAGCAAAGACATTTCAGGAACATGCACAGACAATGTCACACTCCAGGGTGCTGACAGCAGTTACACATGGCATGGCACAGGCAGTTCAAGACAAGCACACGTTCGGGTTCATTACCCACCAACACACTACTTTCAGTTCTTCCAACCTCAGAGTTCTTCCTTCTCTCCCTTGCCTTGCCCCCTTTCCTTCCTTTTGTGGTAGGTACAGTCATCCTAGAACACTGACTTTCGAGAAGGACAGTGTTCAGGAATATGAGAAACTAATGAGAAACCTGAATAACTAGAAACTCAAGTAATCAGATTATGGAATCCTCTTTGCACACGGTGGTATAAAGATAGACAGACAGATAGATAGTGTCCTGTCCTGGTGTGGCACTGTGGGTTAATACACTGGACTGCAAGTAGGTTTGAACATAAGGTCGGTGGTTCAAGCTCACCAGCCACTCCTCAGAAATCCTATACATAGGTCAGAACTCACTCGACGGCACTTAACAACTTAAATATATGTATGTATATATATATATAATTTTTTCTCCCTCATACTAGGTGTAAAGCACAGCAAAATTCCATAAATGCCTGTAAATTACTTAATATTATGTTCAGTATAATATAAGCAATTTGTGTTTTAGTGAATTCTAATCCTCTGGTATATCGTTTCTAAATCATTTATCAAGCACCTACCAATGGCCTGGTGTGGTGCTGTGGGTTAATGCAATGGACTGCAAAGTCGTTTCAACTGCAAGGTAGGCAGTTCAAGCTCACCAGTCACCCTGTATAGGGTTGTTATGGGTTGGATCCAACTTGACGGCACTTAACAACAACAACACACCAATGGCCAGGCATTCTCCTAAGTAACAAACATTCAACCTAAGTATTTCATTTTCAATTAACTTCCTTTCATTCAATCATGTTTAAAGAAATATTACTATAGCCAGCGTTGGTCACTGATCCCCGTAGCAAAGAAAGGATCCCAAAGTGTAGGATTAAAACCTCTCCAGGAAGATAAGAGAAAAAGAGTATTTGGGACAAGGAGGTAGGTTGTGTAAAAATAGAGAAATGTTTAAGGGCAAGGCTTAAACATTTCATTCCAATAAGCTGCTCCTTGGGTCACTTAACCCAGCGAGCGAGATGGATAGGCAATATGGCAGCATCAATGGGCTCAAGCGTGGCAACAATTGTGAGGTCAGCCCAGGACCGGGCAGCATTTTTTCTGTTGTACATAGGGTCGCTATGAGTCGGTACCGACTCGATGGCACCAAACAACAACATTGCTGGTGCCTATTATCAGGAAGCAAGACCTAAGTCATCTGCTCCAATCAGAACAAAGAAAGATGACAGGAGAGAGTAGATGAAGAGTCTGCTGGGGCCCACTATAAAAAGACCCTGTATTGAGGAGCACCACTGATTTCATAGTATTAGTAATTAATAAAGAAAAGAATGACAAAGGATATAAATTTAAAAATATTAATCTGATGGCAAAGTTCAGTAAGATTAAAGAAGAGGAAAACTGCAGTTCAGGTAAACAGTTATAGGATGCCCGTAAAAATTGAAGGACCTTAACCAAAATTGTGATGTCTGGGTGGGGCACTTGCACTAGACTGCAAGGTTGGTTTGAACTGCAACGTTGGCAGTTCAAGCTCACCAGTGGCTCCTCGGAAACCCTATATAGGGTCACCATGAGTCAGAACCAACTCAACAACACTTAACAACAGCCAAAGTTTTAACTTTCTGAAAAAGAGTAATTAAACCTGATTCATTAAAAACTATGAAAATCTAAAAGCTTATGATGTCCTCATATTTTAGGATAAAAAACACCCAACTCCTCTGAGAAAACTAGTACTTTCTAAGTTTCTGTTATACTGGTTGCCAATAGCCATACCCAACAATTAATTATTTCAGTCTTGCTTTCAAGACTTTAATTTATTCAGTAATCTGATTATGGATTAGTATCGAGCTTCACAGCTACAGACCCAAATTTGAACGCTGCTGCTGTTGCTGTGTACCAATCAAGTCGGTTCTGACTCATAGCGACCCTACCTAGGATTTCTGAGGCTATAAATCTTTATGGGAGCAAGAGGCCTCATTGTTCTCCAGCAGAGCAGCTGGTAGGTTTGAACTGCTGAGGTTGTGGCTAGCATCACACTACCCTACTAGGACTCCTCCAAATTTGAGTATTTAAAAAAAAATTACAGGTTTGTCTTTTTCTTTTAATTGGAATTGTTTTATCAAACAAACACAATCAGATTTAATTCAAACTGATTTTTTCAGAATGCCCAGCCATTCATTCCTTGGAAACACTAAACGTGGTTGCTATGAGTCGGAACTAACTAGATGGCACTTAACAACAACAATCATGAAATCTTATTCTTTAATACAGTATCCCCTACCAACCTCTTTCTTTCTGACCCGTTTCCAAGCTGTAAGCACTAACTTTAAAATTCTAAAAGCTTAACACCTGGGGGAAACAATTATTGCCCATGCAAAGAAAATTATAAAAACAATTTATTAAAGTATTCTGTTGCTGCTGCTATGTACCACTGAGTTGGTTCTAACTCACGGTGACTCTTTGTACAACAAAACGAAAACACTGCCCAATCCAGCACCATTCTCACAATCATTGCCATGTTTGAGCCACACTTACGCTCAGTCCATCTCAATGAGAGTCTTCCTCTGTTTCACAGACCCCCGCCCCCACTTCACCCAACATGATGTCCTCTTCCAGGGACTGGTCCCTTCTGATAACATGCATAAGTGTTTCCAAAGCACTGGAGACAAGGTCTTACCATCCTTGCTTCCAAGGAGCACCTGGCTGTACTTTGTCTAAAGAGATCTGTTCCTTCTAGCAGTCCATGGTACTTTCAATATTCTTTACCAATGCCATAATGTACAGGCATCAGTTCTTATTGGGTTTTCTTCTTTACTGTCCAGCTTTCATGTGCACAGGATGTGACTGAAAATACCATGGTTTGGGTCAGGCATATTTTAGTCCTCTAAGTGACACTTGTGCCTTTTGCACTTTAAATAGGTCTTTTGCAGATCTTCCCAATACAGTACACATTTGATTTCTTGACTATTGCGTCCATAGCCATTGATTATGGATCCAAGTAAAATGAACTCACTGACAACTTCAATATTTTCTCAATATATTGTTTTTTGTATTGGCTCAGTATGGATTTTTGTTTTCTTTATGGTGATGTGTAATCTACACTGAAGGCTATAGTCTTTGAGCTTCATAAATAGTGCTTCAACTCTTTTTCCCTTTCTGCAAACAAAGTACTGTCATCTGTATATTGCACGTTGTTAAAGACGCTTCCTCTAATCCTTATGCCATCTTCATCTTCATATAGTCTGCCTTCTCATATCATTTTTTCACCATATAGACAATAAACACAGTAGAAGACTACAAGTCTGACACATACCTTTCCTGATTTTAAACCAGGCAGTATCCCCATGTTCTGTTCAAACGACTGTCTCTTGGTCTACATACAGGTTCTACAAGTTCAAAATAAAGTGTTTTGGAATTCTTATTCTTGGTAATGTTATCCATAATTTGTTAAGACAGGCACCAACTACTGTGCTGTGGATATGTGAAAAGGATGCTAAAGGCAAAACCAAAGCCAGATAAAAGATACAACATCTACTAGGGTTAGTGTGACTAACTTGTCATATAAAGATATTTTAGATTAAACAATCTCACACAAACACTATTAACAAGGTCTCCTGCTAACATTTTATCATGAGACATGTCTCACTTCTGTCACACACAAAAAACAACAACTGAAATTCATTTAATAAAAGCAGTACTGTGAAATCTTACCCTTTAAATAACTCAGGCTTTACTTTTTTGCCTTTCATTCTCCAAAATAAAAATACACCACATTCTAAAACCAAAACAAATTATTACATCTCACTAAGGAGGAATGTATTAAGGATGTATTTCAGAGCTTTTATTGAATATAGTACAAATTATGAATGAATATATTTTATTTAAAACCATGTTATTGACAGAAATCTATCAATAATAATGTGGGTATTTTCAAGAGTCTGTCAATATTAATGTAATTATGATTAAGGGGATAACATGGATTTTAGCTATAATACCAAGTAACATCTCCTACATTGCTGCTATCAATATACACATTATTATTGACCTGTTCTGAGACTCTCAGTACTAGATGTATTACCATTAGGCATATTTGTCAATGCATACTGCCTACAAAAATTCAACATTTATATTTACAGTCCTATAAACTTTGTCAGCAGAAACATGGGATTGCCAAGTCATCTCTAGGGTATTATACTTACCCCTCCATTTCCACAATGCCCCACCAGACTACTCTTTTACAGCTCTACACAATAATCAACTAATGTTTAGTACCACACTACCAACCGTGTTCTAGTAATCAAAGTGAATGGGATCGTCCATATACTCATTTTTCCCCTTAGATTTTTAAAATACTTAAAGTTAATTTACATATTATGAGGTTATTCAAATAAAGTTATATGATTGAACTTCTTAAGCTCTGAATCTATACTCTATTATTTTATTTCCTTTGTGTCGTCTGATAGATTTACTGTCCATTGTATTGAAATCAATACTCATAAATGGTACATGCATCAAAGAGAGATTTAACAGGGCACCAATTCCCAGAATACATTTCAAAATGGGCAAAAGAGAACACGTTCTGGCTAAAACAATCAGAGCACTGACCTCTGGCACTGTGAACAGACCTAGAAATCAACATTTATAGTTCAAATCCCACTTCTGTCACAGACTTGCTAAGTGACTTACCACTACCCTTTAGTTCCTCTTTTTCATCATACATAAACTATGTTTCAATGGTCAACAGACATATGATATTATAAGTCTCAACTGTGTTTATCTAGATATAATCAAAACATACATAATTTTAAAACTGTGTTACAGGCCGCAGATCTCTAAATCAGTCTTAATTTCAATGCAATCTTCATCAAAATCCAAATAGAATTTTCTTTTTTGGGAGGTGGTGGATACAAAATAAAATATTACTAAAACAGTTCTGGAAAGATAAACTTCAAAATAGCATAACATTTTCAAAAAACATGAATGAAAAGCAAAGAACACATTTTTCTTCTTTTAAAAATATTATTGCCAAAAAGAAGAGAGCTCAACACAAATAAAATGTCCATGATTCTAATTAGTCTTACACAATTGTCTTATTTGTTTATGGTATCTTTATTCAAGTACTTAAAAAGAATATAACATACCTTTTTTAAACTGTAAAACAAAAATTCCAATACCTTGGCCTAGCCAAATGTATTTTTTAAGAGAACAGCACAGCCCTCTTTATCTTTTCTTTCAGAAAGTTGGTATTTCTGAGTCTTTAAAAGAGAAAGAATATTGTAAAAATAAAGAGTAGCAGTTTGAGTGAATATGGGGGAAGGAGAGTTAAAATTGGTTTTAAGTGAGTTCTGTATTCTAACCCAGGCTTACCAACAGGCCATGAGATTTGGACAAGCCTTTTTACCATACTGTGTTGAAACAGTAGGTTAAGTGTTGAGCTGCTAACTGCATGGTCCAAGGTTCAAACCAAACAGCTGTTCATGGGAGAAAGATGAGGATTTCTGTTCTCATAAAGACTATAGGAAACCTTAGTAAGGACAGAGAGAAAAAAATCTATTTCCAACAGCAGAAACAGGAAAGTTGAGCATCAATTTGGAAAAGGCTAAGGAGTGCTGGTGTGACATTGTAAGATAAGCAGAGAATTGCAAGGTTGGTTTGATCCACAAGGCAAGTGGTTCAAAACCACCAGCTACTCTTTGGAAAGCCTATACAAGGTCACTAGGAGTCAGAATCGATTGATGGCACTATAACAACAACAAAGGAGAGCAGAGAAAACAAAGCAGAACAGGTGAAACGGAGTCAAGGTTCACAGAAAAAGCATGTAAAGATCCAAGCATTAAGAAAACAATCCCAACTTCTCAGGTCACAACTGTAGCTAACTTATTTACCAGGTTTTGAGAACTACCAAGCTGCTACCAAGCTAAACGTCGCGTATAAATGTAAATATTAAATTGATTAATCCTTACAAAAAAGTCAGAGGTATTTTTATTATTTCCATTTTACAAACATGAAAATTGAAGCACAGAGATGTTAGTTGACTTGCATGAGATCACACAGCTAGAAGGGGCAGAGCCATACTCTGAACTAGTATCTTATACTGATAAGCTGTGATGGACCTAAAAGATAAACAAAACAATATATGATGAAACATACGATAAGTATATAGGGCTATTTTTAAAGACTACTAAAAGGTTAAGAATAAGCATGAACTACAATAAAAATTCCAATTCAAGGATGAATGAATAAGAGCCACATGAAACATGTGAGGCATACTATATGATTAGTACAGAGGCTTACTCTGTAAATTTAGAAAAGAGCTTTAGAATCTAATGGTCTAAGAAGAGAATTCTAAATGACTTGAAAACTACCGAACACGCATTTAATTGCACATTTTATGGAACCTGAAAAAATGTAGAAATATCCACAAAGGAATAAAGAAGTATTAGCAACAGCATAAGAGGAACAACCATATGATTACATATTAATTATGTACCAGGTACTATATATGTTCTTTTACATTCTTTATATCTTTTAATCCTCATAACCCAGGAAGTATTACTATCTTCATATTAAGAAGACAAAAGTTAAGGTCTGAGAAGGTTAACAGCTTGTCTAAAGTCAAGATGGTAATTAATAAATTTCTGGTAAACACTAGAGAAATTGTGGAGCACACAAAAGTTAGCAGTTGGACATTTGTTAAATTTGGGTAAAATTTAATCCTGCAGAACTCAAGGCAAATGATTTTCCCTCAAGACCATTAAAAAAAAACCACACTGCAGTCAAGCACTGAGGATTATATATGAGGAAATAAAAATGTAGTCATTCTGAGCTTTTCTCCTGTCTTCAAGCATATTCCAAGAGAATGGAAGGACAAGAAATGTTTGGAAACGTCTGTCATTTCATAGTAAAGAGATAAAGGGGATATTTCAATTTGTTTCTAGGTTGTCCAACCAAGATCATAGAGTGAATAAAAGGAGTAATTCACAGTTATATCCAACAATAAAGATTGTGCACAGGACACATTTCTTTGTGTTACTGGAACCTGAGCACGATGGATGGAGTACACGAGAGAAAGAAACTTTAAAATTATTTGGTGCTGTGAAGAAAATATATGGCTAGGATTTATACCTTTACTAGTAATTTGATGTTGGGTAAACCAATTCACATTTTAAGTTTAGCTACTGAATCCATAAAATGGGAACTACATGCCTTCTCTATTCTAATGATTATAATGATCCTTAAATATATACAAACATTTTATGTTTGAAATATAAGGGTATGGAGCAGAAAATAATTATTATTCTTATAATTAAGTTGTTAAGTACCTTCGAGTCGGTTCCGACCCATAGCGACCCTGTACAGAGTTTCCGAGGCTGTAAATCTGTACGGGAGCAAAATGCCTCATCTTTCTCCCGCAGAATAGCTGGTAGTTTCAAACTGCTGACCTTGCGGTTCGCAGCCTGATTCACAACCACCATGCTACCAGACCTCTATATTCTTATAATAAAGGGATTAAATTTAAAATGAATATTTACAGATAAATGAGATTGACTATCGTCATGTCTGTAGCTTGTAAGAATAAAATATACCTCTTATTAAAAACTGTGATAATTAACTGAATTAAAGTTGAATAAAAATTAATTATGCTTAAGAAACAGGAAGGATCTTTAATGCTAGAAAGAAATGCATTATCGAGTCTAACGTATGAATTTAATGTTCTTTAGAAAATTCTGCTATATAAGCAGAACATAAAATAGCTGCTCTTTTTTAAATGTTGCTTGTTTTATCTCTTCTCTACAAGTTTCCAGAATTTCTACATAATTTCTTCTCTGGCAAGTTTTAAAACCACAAATGAGTGCTACTCTTTTTTTAAAATGAAAAGTATAAAGGCCAATAGGTTGAGTTGCTCAGAGGCAACCCTGAGCTAGGACTAGATCCCAATTTTCTGGAATATTCTCTTGGTCTGGCACTGTAGGATAAGCACTGAACTGCTGAACACAGAACAGCAGTTCAAACCCACCAGCCACTACTCAGAAGCCCCATACAGGGTCACCAATGAGTCTAAGTCAACTCAGCAGCACTTACTTATAGCTCATGTTGTACTGTACTGACTGCCTCTTTTAAGGAAAAAAATATGTACATAGGGCAAGAACTCTCTCATTGAATTTGTGAATAATTGCTCTTTTTTCAAATTTCCTTACAGTTCAAGAGCATCCAACTCTAATTTTTCTTGATAAAGGTAATCATAGAAGCAAGATCTGAAAGTTAAGGTTAAAAAACCAAAAAAGGCAAAAGTTAGCTATCCCAAGTTTATTCTGTTTAGGTTTAAGGTTTAACTAAAGGTGACAGAGACAGTCCTGGCTTGGCGCTGTAGTTAATGCGTTGGACATAAGAACACTTTGAACCACAAGGTCGGCGGCGCTATACAGGGTCGCTACGGGTCAGAACCGACTAGGCACCACTTAACAACAACAAAAAATGACAACAGTAGGCAAATTGTTTAGACTACAAACTGTGGTGTGGAGGCCTCAGCCTCTGTAACTATTCAGAATTGTGCAGGGACATTATTAGCAAAGCCTAACAGTACCTTTTAAATTTGCATGTTCAACAACTTGATCTCAGCCTGTAAAAATCTTTCACTAAATGTTGGGTGTTTGGGAAATACGACCTGAATAAACAATTAAGTAAACAGACGAAGACTCTTAAAGTCCCAGACGAAAAATGTCAGTGATCCCTGCAGACGCTGAACCAGAATTAGAAGATTGAGACATACAAGGAAAAATATTTCCTAAACGCCAAAAAGAAATTAAAAAAAAAAAAAGGGGGACCTGAAATGCAGTGGCAGAGGACAATCATGCCATATCCTCAATGTTTTTATTGTTTCTAGTTCAAATATTCTTTATCTTGCTTCAGTTTACTCGCTTCAGATTAATGAGAAGAAACCTGTATCCTATCAGCTTTATGCCTTTCCCACGTCTCTTCAAATTTCACACTGACAAAAATACGGATACAACAGGGGATTTTAGGAGTGGAAAGAAGTCAACTATGAACACTCTGGCTCTAGGCCACCAACTTGCCCCCAAGACTGGAATCAGTGTCCCACACAGACCCTTTGAAGAGGCCCATTCTGTATAAATTCTCCTAATTGGAACCTCAGGGTGCCACCTCGTTTGGGGAAATACCTAATGGTATGCACACAACTGATTTAAGATGCTGAACCACATTCTCGAATTTCTTATCAGAAAACAATCTTAACCCCATAGAACAAACTCAAAGCAAGCATTTTTATTAACAAGTTCTCAAAGCTTTTCTCCCATAATTGGAATGAGCTTTCAAAAAAAGTTGGAAACAAACACGCTTGATATCTGTAGCACATATAAGTACTACATATGAACCTTCAGAGAGTCAGTCACACTTGAACCCTGAGTGGTTCTTAATAAAGTCCTAGCGGTGCAGAGCTGAGACTCCGGGCTGCTAACTGAAACCCACCACCCCTGGGAGCAGATGAGGCTATCGGCTTCGGTATGATGCACAGCCGTGCAAAACCCCACAGGGCAGTTCTACTGAGTCGCTTTGAGTAGGGTTTGGTGGTTTACGATTTTTAATACAGCAGGCAAGCCATAAGAGGTAAATCTCTTCACGTATGTCAAGGGCGGTGATACGATTTTTAAAGTTGGCATTAAGACAGTCTCCTCGTGAAATACAACAGAATTCAACACTGCTTTTTTATTTTGTTTTGGTTTGTTTTCTCATGGCGCAATCCTAATTAGAGTTTTAACAATTTAACTTTGCTTCATTGCAGAGGTTGATTTGCCTCTTCCTTAAAAACAGGAAGATAATCAACCGGTAAACTCAAGCAAAGGATAACAAAGTCTAAGTCTGCGGCCCGGGGCTGGCGGTGGAAGTCCAAGACTTCCTAACTGTAAGCAAGAACTCAGGTTTGCACTCGGGCTCTCTCCGGCAGACACTGACCTTATTAAGAGTGTACCAAACGCCCACGGTCCAGGTAACTTTTTCTGAAACATTTCTCTGCAAAAGCTGGCCTTTCCTAGCAGAACCTGGGGTACCCAGGCTTCCGGAACCCACGGGCTTCCGGAACAAAGCAAGACCCGGAAGTGGCTGACAACTGGGTAAATTAAACCAATGAGAACAGAACTTTAGCGTGTTGCGGAAGGTCGGGGAGGGCTCAGTAACAGCGAATGACTGTGAAGAGAGCCGAAAAGCCGAAGAGCCGAAGAAGACACCCCGCTCACGCTGATTGGCCGGCCGGCCGCTTGGGAGGTAAACCTTATCTGATTGGCAGGAAAGTCACGAACCGGTCAGCCCCGGGTCGAGGGCCGCGCGTGTGGAGGCTTCCGTGTCAACAGGCCGCGGGGAAGCTGGGCCACAGCCAGGGCAGGGATTTCCCTGCCTTTGAACGCTACAGTGACCGCTGGATAAGCGCCGCCGAGTGGCCACGGGACACCTCCACACCCCGGGGGGCTCCTCGCTTGCCCTGGGTGGAGAGCTCTCGGCGGGAAGCCTCATAGAAAGGGAAACCTTCTCGCTGTGAACCCGCGGCGGGGCTGGGGCAGTCGTGTTGCGATTGGAGACCTCCCAGTGCACAGAGCCTGGGTGCTCAGTGGTCCTCTGCAGACCATGGAAGTTACATAACACCGTCTAGTCAGTGGTCCGCCCTGCTGCGCCAGCTGGACGCGCTCTCACTATCTGAGGATTGAGGACCAGGCATCTGGGTTCCCACCCCAAGGGTGCCTCTGGATATCCCAAGAGTTTTACAAATACGCCCGCCTCTGGGTAATTGAGTCAGAATTTCTGGAAATGGGTCTCCAGGGAAGGCATTTAAAAAAAAAAAGGAACTCACCAGGCAATTGTAATGGGCAGAATACCTTGAGATGAATCGCCCTTGCCTTCTCATTCAAAAGGGCAGTCTGGTGCATATATTGTAAAGGTTAGAATGAAGTCAGGCATATAAAGCTTCCAGCACACAGTAGGTTTTAAGAACAAAAACCCTCTTCAATCCCCTCTCCCCATAGAGGAGCATTCAACTAGGCAACAGCTCTCTCATCCTTAGAAGCAACATTGTTATTGTTAGGTGTCCTAGCCGCACTGAGTTTTCTAGGCTAAAAAGGCGTTTTTGGTTGGTTATGTTTGTTGTTGTTGTTTTTGCTTGTATATTTCACAAATTCTGTGGAACAGAGTTGTAACTCAAAAATACGAAATATGGAAAAGGTTAATTGCTATTGAGTGCGGTCCAGTAGGTTCCAACTCATAGTGACCCTTATAGGGTTTCAGAGGAGCAGCTGGTGTGCTCGAACTTCTAACCTTGTGTTTGCAGTTGAACAGAAGGAGTCCTGATGGTACAGTGAATGAAGTATTGGACAACTAACCGTAAGACTGAGTCAAACTCACCTGCTACTGCGTGGGGGAAAGGTGAGGCTGTATGCTTCTGTAAAGATTTACAGCCTCAGAAACCCTAAGGAACAATTCTACTTTGTCCTGAAGGGTCACTATGACTGGGAATTGACTTGAAGGCATTGGGTTTTAATATCCTCATATGTGTTTTTACATTAAAGAGGTACAATTTAATGAAACTTACATCTGAATTTTGCTTGGCTCTATAGTCAACATCGAAGCAGCAGTCAAATCAAAAGACATACTTCATTAGGCAAAGCACCTGTATTTTGCTGCTGTTGTTGTTAAGTGTCATCGAGTCCAATCCGACAACTCGTCATGATCCTGTATAGGGTTTCTGAGGAGTGACTGGTGAGTTTAAACCACTAACCTTGCTGTTCAAACAGACCTTGCGGTCTAGTGCTTATCTTTTGGTGCCACACCAGGACTCCAAAGACCTCTTTAAAGTGTTACAAAACCAAAATACCAGATTTTGAAGACTGAGGTATGTCTTTCCCAAGTCAGGGTATTTTCAATAGCTTCATGTTGTTGTTGTTGTTGTTAGGTGCCATTGAGCCAGCACCAACTCATAGTGACCCTATGCACAACAGAACCTAACACTGCCTGATCCTGGGCCAACCTCACTATTGTTGCCACGCTTGAGCCCATTGATACTGCCACTTTGCCAGTCCATCTGGCTGGGGGTCTTCCTCTTTTTTTCTGACCCTCCACCCTACCAAACATGATATCATTCTCCAGCAACTGGTCCATCTTGACAATATGTCCAAAATATGAGAGACAAAGTTTGGCCATCCTGGCGGGCCTTCAAGGAGCACTCTGGCTGCACTTCTTCCAACACAGATCTGTTGATTAGTGTGGCAGTCTATGGTACGTTCAATATTATCCTCCAACACCATAACTCAAAAGCATCAATAGCTTCATAGGCACGTAAAAGTTGGACACCGATTAAGGAAGACTGTAAAAGAATTCCTGCATTTGAGTATGGTGTTAGAGAATATTAAAATACCATGGACTGCCAGAACAAACAAATATATGTTGGAAAAAGTATAGCAGAATGTTCCTCACAAGACAGATATAAAAACTTCATGCGTCATACTTCGGATACCTATCAGGAGGGATCAGTCCCTGAAGAAGGACATCATGCTTGGTAAAGCGAAGGGTCATAGAAAAAAAGGAAGACCCCCAACGAGACGAATTGCACGTTGTTTTTTAAGAATGAGCGTGCAAAATAACAATGAGATATCATCTCACAGCAGCAATAACAGCAAAGATAAAAAAAAAAAACAGAGAACAATAAATGCTGGCAGGGATGTGGAGAGACTGGGATACTCTTGCATTGCTGGTGGGACTGCAAAATGATCCAACCTCTCTGGAAAGCAATATGGCGCTTCCTCAGAAGGTTGTCAGGTGCCATCCTTGTCAGGTGCCATCGAGTCGAAACTGACTCATAGCGACCCCATACACAGCAGAACGAAACAATGTCCGATCCTGGGCCAACCTCACTACCGCTGCCACATTTGACGCCATCAATGATGCCACCTGGCTGATCCATCTCATTGGGGGTCTTCCTCTCTTTCTCTGACCCTCCATCTTACCCAGCATGACATCCTTCTCCAGAAACTGTTCCTTCTTGACAATATGCCCAAAGTATGAGAGATGAAGCTTAGCTA
>NW_006408519.1:56079102-56088808 GCF_000296735.1 Chrysochloris asiatica
AAAAAAAAAGAATGATTGTGAGAAACTGATGATCTACCATGTAAACTTTCACTTAATTCACAATAAAAATTTTAAAAAGATTGAATGTGAGAATAGCAGGACCAGACAGTGTTTTGTTTTCGTTTCTGTTGTACATAGGGTCACTATGAGTTAGAACTGACTCAACAACACCTAACAACAACTGAATTTGTACAATAAGCACTGGACTGAGAACCACAAGTTTGTCATGTCAAGCCCACCAGCTGCTCCAAGAGAAAAAGATGAGACTTTCTGCTCCTGCAAAGCTTTGCAGCCTGGAAATCCTATACAAGGTTGCTATGACTTGAACCAACTCAAGGCCACTTAACAACACCTAAATTTTGTTGCTGTTCATACATTAAGGATATTTTGGGCTAAAAACAGACCTCAGGATGCGGGTTTCCAGTATGAGTGACAAAGACCTTCCCACCATGTGAAACAATAGTCCAAATGAAATAGAACAGAAACTATATGTTATTGAGGTTTATAGTTCACTGAAGGGCAGATGGAGATTTTTGTAGAGCTGAAGTTGTTCTGTACAGTAGGCACTAGCCCCCGGGGAGTGTGGGGGGATGGAGAGGCCACACTGAGTGGCAACAATCCTCAATAGGGAAATGGCCACCAGGGCTCCATTGCTGTTCTGTTGTTGTTAAGCATTGGTGAGTGGGTTCCAACTCATAATAACCCTGCATAGAGTTTCTAAGGATCAGCTGGTGGAGCTGAACCACCTACCTTGCATTTAGCAGTCCAGTGCTTATCCTACAGCACCACACCAGGACTTCATTTTTGTTCTAGAGGGTACGAAAACCTCTGAGAAGAAGAGCAGGTCTTTCACTTAACAACTGTGAAGAAAAGCAGTCATGTTACACTGCATAAGTGGGTCTCCAGATGTACAGTTCCCTACATTTTAAACGAGTGATGGTGGTGGTGGTTATGTGCCGTGGAGTCAGTTACGGCTCAAAGCAACCCTGTACAGGGTTTCCGAGGTTGTAAGTCTTTACGGGAGCAGAAAGCCTCATCTTTCTGCTGCAGAATAGCTGGTAGTTTCAAACTGCTGATCTTGAGATTAGCAGCCCAATTTGTAACCACTACACTGCCAGAGCTCCTTAAACGAGGGATAAAGGACTTAAATAACCGATATATAGGATATTTTCAGAAAGTGAATTGCAGGCCATGAATCCTTATGCGTCATGATGGTTATGTCACACAAACATCCCAATAGTATTGATAATAAAGACACCAAGCTCTCAATAAATTTGAATTATGTTTAATGAGTCTGATTAAGAATATAGAGGAAAAGCATATAGCACATTTCATTAATCATTTCGTTTAAAAACGGTCAGCATGAAGCTGTTCCCTGTAAAGTGGAGATGAAAGATATCCTAAATGTCTGTCTTTTCCAAATGTTATATTGTTATTATTATTAAGTGCCATCCAATCAATTCCAACTCAGCTACCCTGATTAGGGTTTCCAAGAAACATCTGGTGGGTCTGAACTGCCAACCTTGTGGTTTGCACCCAGTGCTGATCCACGTATACCAACCACTCCATAATCCATATTAGCCTCCTCTCTCAGTATGCTGCAAAGTCTCACAGAATGCATACTTGTCAAAGGAAATGGCTCATGTAATTAGGGAAGCTGGCAAATCCCAAATCTGTAGTTCAGAGGTCAGTCTGGAGGATTCTCCTCACCCACTTAGTCTCAGGTGCTGAGGAACCCAAATTTGCAGGTAAGATGACAGGTTGTTGATGAAAGAGGCTGCAGGAATTGGTGAATCAAGTCAGATGATAGACCACAAGGCCAGCAAACTGGAGATCAGACATAATGAGCCAGATGAAAGATCCAGAACAAGAGTGTAAATTTTGCAAAAGCAATCCTAAATATTGGACTCAGACCATGCCCTCAAGGAAAACTAACGATGGTGTTGTCAAGAGGCTCTGACTCATATTAACCATGTATAGGGTTTCCGAGAAGCACCTGGTGGGTTTGAACCATTAACCTTGCAGTTAGCAGTCCAGCGCTTATCTTACAGGTTTATTTCCACCTTAATCTATAGTCCTTGTTGTTTTTGTTAAGTGCTGTCAAGTCGGTTCTGACTCATAGTAATCCTGTATAAGGTTTCCAAGGAGCTGCTGGTGAATTTAAAGCAGTTCAAACTGACTTTACATTGTTTCCAGGTTTTTATGGTAGCATCGTTGTTGCTGTTGTTAAGTACCATGGAGTTGGTTCTGACTCATAGTGACCCTGTACAGGGTTTCCAAGGCTGTAAATCTTTACGGGAGCAGAAAGCCTCCTCTTTCTCCTGCGGAACAGCTGGTAGTTTCGAACTGCTGACCTTGAGGTTTGCAGCCCGATTCGTAACCACTATGCTACCAGAGTTCCATGGTAGCATTAGAATACATTTATTTTAATTCATTATTTAACACATCGTTTGTCCAGTTTCAGGATTACTGCTAAGTAGTGTTGATGCAGATTCAGAGTCATGTGGTCCTTACTTTTTCAGAGCTTGTTGTTAAGTACCACCAAGTCAGTTTTGAAGGACAACTAGCCTGTATAGGGTTTTCGAGGAGTTCCTGGTGAGTTTGAACCACTGACCTTGTGGTTAGCAGTCCAGTGCTTATGCTACAGTGCCACACTAGAACTCCTAGTGAGTTATCAATTCAGAGATGGTGAATAAGTAAATATTAACCAAGGCATTGCAAAATTTGCCTCTGAGTAAGTGCTTCATCTTATAAACAACTTGTTGTTGTTGTTGAGTGCCGTTAAGTTAGTTCCAAAAATGTTGGTTTTCCAGGAAGTGGCTGGTGAGCTTGAACTGCTAACCTTGTGGTTCAAACTGACCTTGCAGTCCAGTGCATTAGCCCACAGTGCCACACCCAGACTCAAATTGTTCATAGAATTTATATATCCCTGGTGACAGGCTGTAAGTTTGAAAAGATATTAGGGAAAAATTGAGACATTTTTAACTCTTCCATTAATTATAAAGCTCAAAGAAGAAAACGGAGCTCTGGTTACACTGTGCACTAAGCAATAGATTCACACTCACCAGCAACTCTGTGGGAGAAAGCTGAGGCTGTCTGTTCCAGTAAAGATTCATAGTCTTGGAAACTCAGCAAAGCATTTCTACTCTGTCCTAAACAGGGTTGCTATGAGTCGGAATTGACTCAATGGCAGTGGATTGGTTTGGTGAAGAAGGAAACATTTAAGTATATTTTTAAAACTGTAATGACATCTTTTTATGATGCCTTCTTTTAGACTTTCAGTGAATGTTGGGTTCTAAAGAGCTTAATAATAGAAATGTAAAGGAGGCATTGATTTATGCCTCTAACATAGTTTAAAATTGCTGACTTTAAGAAGTTTAATTTTATTTTGGCATAGTATATAGATCTTAAATCAATATTTTTAGTTTATTAAGAAAAAGGTAAACAGAGATATATTAATTTCCTACTGCTGCTGTAGCAAATCTAGTGTGTTAAAACAGTAAAGATTTATTATCTTACAGTTCTGTATGTCAGAAATCCAACATGAGTCTTACTGGACTAAAATCACAGGGCTGCATCCTGCATTCTGCAGGCTCAAGAAGAAAATATGATTTTTTGTCCATTGCAGGTAGTTGGCAGAATTCATCCCCTTGCATATGTCAAACAGATTTCCCTGTTTCTTTGTGACTGTAGCTGAGGGCTCTTCCCAGCTTCCAGAGGCCTCATGCATTCCTAGCCTTCTGGCCTCTTTTTCTGTCTTCAAAGTCAGCAATGGTGGTTTAAATCCCTTTATTCTTCTAATCCTTCTTACTTCTTCTTCTGTTGCTCCATTTCTCTGACAGCAGCTGTAGACAGTTATCTACTTGTAAAAATCCATGTGATTTGACTAGACCTACTTGAATAATTCAAGATAATTTCCCCATCTCAACTATCCATAACCTTAGCAGACATATATAGGTTTTATGGACATCTTTGGGGGCCATTATTCTGCCTCCCAATTCTTGATTCACCGCAAATGAATCAATCAATTGATAGGTTGCACCTTCTAAAATTGATAGGTTGCACCTTTTAAAATAGGAGATGAATGTTAACTAAATTGTGAAAAATAATTTCAGCCTGTAAGAGATCCTGAGTCAGAGAACCCACCTGAGCTACACCCAGAATCCTGACCCATAGACAATGCTGTTTTTTAACATCACTAAGTTTTGGAATAATTTGATATGCAGCAATAGGTAACTAATAACTAAGGTGGTGGTGTTAGTTATGTGCCATCAAGTCAGTTCCAATTCATAGCAACCCTTTATAGGGTTTTTGAGGCTGTAAATGTTACATGAAAAGAAAGTCCCATCTTTCTCTTGCAGAGTGGCTTGTAGACTTGCACTGCTGAACTTGTGATCAACAGGCCAACTGGTAATACTCTATGTTACCAAGTCTCTTAACACTAAGGTAAATACGATTTTATTATGTATTTTATAACAGATCAAGAAAAATGTTAAGTATTAGGTAACTCCCTGGAGTTACCAATTATGAATGGAAGCTCTTTTTACTATAAATAGTAATACAATGCTAGTTCTGGTGTAACACTGTTGGTTAATGCACTGGACTGTAAGCTCATTTGGAACTGCAAGGCCAGTGGTTCAAGCTCACCAGCCACTCCTCAGAAACCCTGTATAGGATCGCTGTGGTCAGAATCAACTCGACAGCACTTAACAACAATAACAACAACAAAAGCATCATTAGAAGCCCTGATGACACTGTGGGCTAGGAGTTCGGCTGCTAACCGCAAGGCTGAAAGTTCAAACCCAGCAACCACAGGAGAAAGAGGACACTCTGCTTCCACAAGGTTGGTGGTTCAAGCTTACCAGCTGCTCCTCAGAAATTCTGTACAGGGTTGCTATGAGTCGGAACTGACTCGATGGCAATTAACAACAACATAATTATATGATGGGCACATCTCAAAGCATTTTCATATATATTAGATTCTTACAAAAACGCTATAAAGTAGGCAATATCATTATATACATTTTATAAATAATCTTAAGTAAATAAGATCTATTTAATCAATATATTGGTAGGATTTGAATTCAGGTTACTGGAATCTAGAGTTCTTACTATAATCAGGTGTTTACTATAATCAGTTGTTTCCCAAAGATACATGACATAAGACAAAAGATAGTGTGTAGCAAGAAGAAAGGGAAAGAACCGTAGAGGCTCACATTCAGACAAGATTGTGATCAAAGATTTTTGAACTGTTCTGTGAAAGCATCTGACCTGGTTGTTGAAAGCTGCATAGAATATAGGGTAGAGGAAACACTATATCAGCTGAAGAAAAATAGGTGGCAAAGCATGAAAATCACTACTTCCCAGTGCCCAAAACTGAGGGTAGGATGAGTAATATTGGAACAAAATAAGGAAGAAAGTTTGTGACCAATTAAAAAAAAATTATGAATGACATTTTCAGAAATAAAAAAAACATTAGATTTTTGAGTTTCTTGACTGGTAGTTGAAATCAAATACACCTAATTAAACTGTACCCAATTCAGAACTCAGTTATCATCAAGTCAGTTCTGACTCACGGTGAATCCATGTGTGTCAGAGTGGAACTTTGGTCCATAGGACTTTCAATGATTGCTTTTCCAGAAGTTGATCACCAGGTCTTTCTTCTGAGACATCTCTGGTTGGACTCAAACTTCTAACCTTTCAGTTAGCAGTTATGTATGTTAACCATTTGACTCTTAAGAAATTGTACAGTGGTACTATTATAGAGAATATATTCTGGTGAATTTGAGCCATAGAATCAGATTGTATGGATCATATGAAAACATAAAAATTAGTTCCAATGAAGTGCAAAAGAACATTCATTGTATGTGATTAAAACACTGAACATTTTGTGTGATTAAATTTCTTAACACATTTAAAAATGTGTTTAGTTTATGTATAGTTTCACTAGAACCACATGAATTATTACACATCAAAATTTATGAGGCTTTTTTTCTTTAGAAAAGCAATTCTATCAACAGTTACATTCAGAGCACATTAAGTATTTCACTAAAAATAGAGCATCTAGACATAAAGGGAAAAAAAAAAAGTGTTATGATTGTGTTTTCAGTTACCTGGGAGTTGGCTTAAAAACAGTACTATAGAAAGAACTCATATGAAGCAGGACTTAAAATATTACCCTCCTTTTCTCTTGAAACATCTTTCAGATTCACTAAATGGAAACTTAATTTTGTAAGATGTCTGTACTGTTCAAATTTGTTTATGGTGTGAGCTTTCAATTTAGACAATTTATCATTACTTGGAGAGGAACTCTTTGTCTTAAGCCAGATTGAGTTTCTTTTCCAGGGAATAGATGAATCCAGGAAAAAAATGTTTCCACAGCTCATACCTAGCCAAAAGCAGTGGCCATGGAAAAAGGAGAACTCATTGAATAATGACAAAAGGAAAATATTTAATCCCTTTACCCGTAGTCTCTTTATGCCTGTGAAAGATCCCAAAACTCTCCAATCCATAGATTCAAGTAGTTTATTCATTTTGATTCTCAAATTTGTAGATTGGATTTCTGTTTTACAACACGATTAGCAAGTAGTTGGAAGTATAAAATATATGCAAGGCAAGACTTTTATTTGTCCCTGACAGTTGTGTGACCTTTGGCTGGTTTTTTAACTGTTCTAGGCCTTCGTTTCTTCATCCCTCATTTGTTTTACATGTATTCCAAAATTAGGTTTTGTTTTAACAGATTGGGATTCTAAAGGCCAATCACTTATTGTTAGTTTCAAATGCATTCTACACTCAAACAAATGGGCTTTTATAATGTCTGATTTATTATTTGAAGCTATCTTTTCTATATATGCAGATTTTTTTCTACAGTAGCATAATTATATCCTTAAAACAGGCTAACTCCTAAATTCGAAGTCTAATGTAAATTTGGCCCCTCTTGTTATTTTTCTTCTCATAATTTAGAAGAGGCTGCTCCCTCTACCTCCTACAAGCTGACAGATTCTATAACTGCTGTAAAGGGATAAATTTTAAGGTCGTTTCCTCATAAGACATCTTACTAATTCTGCATATATTTAAATATCTGTACAGTATATTTTACTGCCATAACTGGAAGCCAATGAGAAGGGACAAAATATATAGCAAGAACAGAACCTGACACCATTGTCCTTAGCAGCCTCAGCATCCAATACCTAGCTTCATTTCCAGGCCATTGCCCCAGCCCTAGAGAGTGACAATGACTTCTAAAGGCAGGCAATTTCTTCAAAAACAAGCCCCTGGTACCATGATAACAGCACTGGATAAAGTATTCTGATCCAGGGTTATTAACTCATTACTTTCGGACTGGCCTGTGGTCAATATTCTTTCTCTCAAAATTGGGAATAGGAATACATGGGTGTACCGGAATTTCACATGATTTGTATACAGAATGGAAAGTACCCACACATCCTGAATGCTCCTGAGTTTCTAAATTAGTTAGGATGGTTTTCCTCTTGTCACTCAACTTGAAAGGATATGATGGCTAAACGTTGCTCCTGAGTATATCTGAGTTCTAGGATTTCCCTGAGAGTTAGAGAAAAATAATGCTGAATAGGTAGAAGGACTAGACTTGGAATTAGGAGGCATGTTTGCTTAAGTCCACCATATTCATTGAATTAAACATCCTTGGACAAATTGTAAAACTTCTGAGGACCTCTGTAACTCATAT
The DNA here is from genome assembly GCF_000296735.1 of Chrysochloris asiatica. Lineage (NCBI taxonomy): Eukaryota > Metazoa > Chordata > Mammalia > Afrosoricida > Chrysochloridae > Chrysochloris > Chrysochloris asiatica. The sequence goes on from NW_006408519.1 coordinate 56,086,808, forward strand.
GAAAGTAAAAAGGGTACACTAAATAAATTTTGAGAACTTTTCCAGTTATAAATTTATCTGATTCCAAGAGCAGCTTGTCTGTAGATACCAAGGTGAATGTCATAGGGTAGTACTACTTAGCTAAACTTCAATGTTATCCATAGTAGTACAGGCACAGGTTTAATCCACTTGGATTCTCCAAACTTTTGAGCAAAAAAAAAACTTTGAGAACATAGATTGATCTTGACATTGCTATATCATGAGTGGTTTGTTTTCTAGATTTCAATTTATAGAAATTGAATATTTTCATGGTGTTATTATAGAAAGATAAAAAGTTCCTGGTGGAACAAATGGCTAAATGATTCACTACTAGCAAAGTGGTTAGCAGTTCAAATGCACCCAGAGGCATCTTAGAAGACAAGCCTGGAGATCTGTTTCTGAAAGGTTGTTGTGAAGTGCCGCTGAATCGGTTCCAACCCATAGCGACCCTGTATAGGATTTCCAAGGAGTAGCTGGTGAGTTTGAGCTGCTGACCTTGCAGTTCAAATGGCTTTGCAGTCTGGTGCATTTGCCCACAGCACCACACCAGGACTCCTTTGGTGGTGGTGGTGTGCTGTGGAGTCTGTTCCGACTCATAGCGATCCTGTACAGGGTTTCCAAAGCTGTAAATCTTTACAGGAATAGAAAGCCTCATCTTTCTCCCACAGAATAGCTGGTAGTGTCGAGCTGCTGACTTTGCAGTTCACAGCCCGATTCGTAACCACTATGCTACCAGAGCTCCTTCTGAAAGGTTTCAACCTTGAAAATCCTGTGGAACAATTCTACTTCAAACACATAGGACCACCATGAGGTGGAATCAATTGGATGGCAACTGACAAAAACAATATAGAAAGACAGAACAGGATTTACGGTTTCTATATATTTTTTCTTTTACATCTTACTGTTTTGAAATTATCTATTAAATCCTACTAGGGTTTACTAATCCAATGACAAACAATGGAATAGGAAATTCTTGCCTCATATGTGATACTGTATTATTCACTTTTGGGGAATATAAAAACTTATGAGAAAGTGCCTGTCCTTAGATAATTTGTATGGTTTTTGTTGTTAAGTGCCATCGGTCAAGTCAATTATGGCGCATATCAACTCTGTACAGGGTTTCTAAGGAACAGATGGTGGGTTTGAACTGTCAACCTTTTGGTTCACAATTCAGTGCTTATCATACAGTGTCACACCAGGTGTCCAGTTTGTTATTAAGTGCCATCGAGTAGGGTCCAACTCAAAGTGACCCTACAGAAGGTTTTTGACGAGAGCAGCTTGTGAGTCTGAACCGCTAAGCTTGTAGTTCAAATCTACCTTGCAGTCAAGTGCTTATCCAACAGCACCACAGAAACAAACAAACAAAAAGCATGAACAGGAACTAATCAAAATGACCAGGAAATTTGTCAGGAGAATGGAAGTAATCTAAAAGGTTTAATGCATGCTTTGGTTAAAAATAATTTTGGGAGTACTCTGTTAAACAAAACATTATTGTAATTAAAATCTGGTTGAAATCTTTCTTTTCCCAGCCTACAGAGCTCTCTCTAAAGATAAATGTTGTAGTGGTATTTTTAATTATTAAGGCTGTGTGCTCATTTCTTCTTACATTCACATGCTTTCAAGGGGATTTGGAACATGGAAGAGTTTCATAGCTGTTTAGAGACATGAGAATGTAGGTCTTTATAATTACAAACACTGCTTCCCAGTTCTATCTAAGTTCAGGCTCTGTTCTCTTGGGTATTAAAGCTTCCAAGTTGTGTTACATCAATATACTGTATGATCTATGCAGTAATCTCCAAACATTGGTGTGTCTCTAGGAGACATTAAAGAAAGGCAAATCCATTAAAGGCGAGTTTTGTTACAAGTTACTTGTTTTCACTGTGTTTAGTGAATTCCAATATTGTGTGTGTGTGTGTATATGTGTATATGTATATATATATATATATATGTTTGTGTGTGTGTGTGTGTATATATATATATATA
>NW_006408519.1:56090603-56110678 GCF_000296735.1 Chrysochloris asiatica
TGTCAAGGACTTCATTTTTCTTGGATCAACTATCAACACTCACAGAAGCAGCAGTCAAGAAATCAAAGGACATATTGCATTAGGCAAATCCGCTGCACAAGACCTTTTGAAAGTGTTGAAGAGCAAAGAGGTCAGCTTGAGGACTAAGGTGTGCCTGACCCAAGCCATGGTATTTTCAATAACCTCATATGCATGCGAAAACTGGACAGTGCATAAGGAAGACCGTAGAAGAATTGATACTTTTGACTTATGGTGTTGGAGGAGAATACTGAAAGTGCCCTGGGCTGCCAAAAGAACCAACAGATCTGTGTTGGAAGAAGTGCAGCTAGAGTGCTCCTTGGAAGCTAAGATGGTCAAACTTCCACTCTCATACTTCACACATATTATCAGGAGGGATCAGTCACTGGAGAAGGATATCATGTTTGGTAACGTGGAGGGTCACAGAAAAAGAGGAAGACCCCCCAATGAGATGAATTGGCCAAGTGGCAGTATCAATAGATTCAAGTGTGGCAACAATGGTGAGGTTGGCCCAGGATCAGGCAGTGTTTCGTTCTGCTGTGCATAGGGTCTCTATGAGTCAGTACTGACTCGATGGCACGTAACAACAACAACAACAACAACAACAACAACAACAATTTATAATAAGGAATCCTTGTGTGACTGCAGGTCAATGTGATGGACTGCAAAGTTGGTTTGAGTAGCAAGGTCAATGATTCAAGCTCCCTGGCTACTCCTCGGAAATTCTATACAGGGTCTCTATGAGTCAGAACTGACTTGACTGCACTTAACAGCAACAACAATTTTTAATAAAGTAGCTCAGATCTGTGATTATATTAAACTATCTCCTGGTATTTTATGAAATAATAGTAATGGCTTCTATGTATAGAATACTGTGTGCCAGATACTTTTCTAAGTGTTTTTCCTGTGTCAACCCACTTAATATCCACAACAATCCCTTGTAGTAGGCACTACTAGTACCACAATCCCTGTTTTACAGATGAGAAACCAAGTTACAGAGAGGTTAAGTAAATTACCATTATCAGTAGATAGAATCTGAATTTGAATGCAACATCCTGACTGTGGCATTGGTGCTTTCAATTATTATGCTAAACTGACTTTAGGAAACACAACCTGCAGCCCTGTTCCCTTATTTTGAAGACTTGGAACTATAGTCTAAGACTTAAGCACTTGCAACCTAAACCAATTCTTCATGTCATCACTTCCTAATAATTGAATGAGATGGGACGAAGTCAAATAACTAGCTTTCAGCCAGGGCCAACTACATAATTACAGAACTCACTCCAAAATGAAAACATGGGGCCAAGATGCAGCTTAGTGAGACTACCATACTGCTCTCCTACACAAAGACTTGGAAAACCAAGTAAAATGGATACAAATGAAAACCTTGGAACCCTGAGCATCAAATAGAATGATAAAGAATTAGACCTACCACCAAATGAAAAGACAGAATGAACATAGTAAACAAGAAGACATAGGTACTATCAGCTGGCCCAGTGCAATGTGGCTCTCTCGAGACAAAGCAAGCAGCATTCCTAGGTGAAGAGCATTAAAAGACAACTTTATGGAATTCCCAGTAGGTAAAGATACTGTGCAGACAAATTAAGAGTAAATCACGTTGAACAGGACATGTACTGGGCTTATTATGGGCTTATTATGAAGTTTCAATGAAACTGAAAATTGCATTGATGAAAAAAAGGCCAGGAAAGTTGCAGAGATAATTTTTGTTTGTTTGTTTGTTTTTTTCATCTTGACAATGCACCTGCTCATTCTCTGAGGGTAGCAAGGGCTGTCATTTGAGTATTTTATTGGGAAACTTTACTCCACCCACCCTTACACTTGTGATCATGCCACTTCAGACTTCTTTTTGTCCTCTCAAATCAAAGAACATTTAAGAGAAACGTAATTTAGTCCCGCAAGGATGCCCAAACTGCCAGGCTGACATGGTGTACATTGAAAAGCACAGAATTCTTCAGAGAAACGACTACAGAGATGAAAACATCCCCTTAAGAAATGTATAGACCTAGATGGAGGCTATGCCAAGAAATAATGACTTCATATTTTGATATTTTTATTTAATAAAGGTCTCTATGATTTTTTAGCAATACTGTTTGTTTCACCCTTGTATACAGAGCACACCACCAAACACCAGCATAATATATAATCTTCTCAAATACACATGGGAAATTCTCCACCATAGGCCATGTTAGACCAAAAAACAAGCCTCAACAAATTCTAAAAGCTCCAAAACAATACGAAGCATTTTTACTAACCATAATGCTGTAAAACTTCCTAGATTTAAATGAAAATGAGAACACAATATACCAAAGCTTTTGGGCCACAACAAAAGCAGTGGTCAGAGGTAAATTTATAGCAATAAGTGTATGCATCCCGAAAGAAAAAAGGGTTAAATTAATAATTTAACCTAACAACTCAAACAGAAAATTAAGAGCAAAAGAAGACCAGTTACCAGAACAAATGAAATAATAAAGATCAAAGCAGAAATCAATAGAAAACAGATTAACAGTGGTGGTGATAGTGGTTCTGTGCCTTGGAGTCTGTTCCAACTCATAGCGACTCTTTTAAGGGTTTCTGAGGCTATAAATCTTTACGGGAGCAGCAAGCCTCATCTTTCTGATGAAGAACAGCTGGTAGTTTTGAACTTCTGACCTTGAGATTAGCAGCCCAACTTGTAACCACTGTGCCACCAGAACTCCCTAGAATAACAGTAGAAAGAACAGATAAAATTAGCCATTAGTTCTTTGAAAGTATTAATAGAATTGACAAAACTAACAAAGGAAGAAAGTGAGAAGATACAAATAACCAAAATAAAAAATGGAATGGGTTCCATGGACGCAGATTCAGCAGATAAAGAGGATAATAATAGATTATGAAAATTATACCCCAACAAATTAAAAAACCTAGAAGCAATGACCAAGTTTCTACAAACACATTGTCTGCCTTTAAAACAAAAATAAAGGTAAGAAATCTGAACACATCCATAACAAAATAAGAAATTAAAGAGGTCATTAAAAACAACCCTAGTGAAAAACAGTGCCAGCCCAGACAGCTTCACTATAGAATAACCAAGGAACTGAAATTTTTCCATAACATATAAAAGAAGGGATAGTCCACAATTCATCCTGTGAAGCTAGTACAACTCTGAAACAAAAGTCTGTCAAAGACATTGCAAAATTACAGACCAATATTCCTCATGAAAATAGGTGCTCAAGTTTTCAACAAAATCTATCCAGGAGAACTCAACAGTGTATCAAAAACATAATACATAATGATCAAGTGGTATTCATACCAGTTGCAAAAGTGATTTAACACTTTTCAAATTTAGAAAGTCAATTAACTTAATTCACTAACATAATCTTAATTGCAGAAAAAGCTTTTTATAAAATCCTCACTCTTTCCTGATAAAAACTCTCAGCAAAATAGGAATAGAAAGGAAATTCTCAATAAAATTTAGGGCATACACAGAAAACCAACAACCAACATTATTCTCAATGGAGAGTGAGAACATTCCCTTGAGAACAGGAACCAGAGAGATTCCCATTATCACCACTGTTTTTCAATATTGGACTGGATGTCCTAGCCAGAAAAATAATGACCAAAAAAAGGGGGTGGATATAAAGAGTATCCAAATTGGAGTGGAAGAAAGAAGTAAAACTGATCTATTCACAGATAACATGATTCTGTACATAGAATATCGCAGAGACTTCACAAGAATATTGCTGGAACTAATAGAAGGATGAGGAGCACAGTGGCTTTCAATGATAAGCACTGGACTGCTAACCACAAGGTCAGTGTCTTGAGCATGCCAGCCCCTCCTTGTGATAAAGGTGAACTTTCTGGTCCTTCAAAGATGGACAACATGGGAAACCTTACACAGGGTTACTATGAGTCAGTACCAACTCCATGGCATTTAACTACAGTAGAAGGATGGAGTCTGTTGTGGTGCTGCAAAAAACAGCTGGACTGCTTCCTCAAGTCAATGGAGCAAACTCACCAGCTGCTTCTCAGCAGGGTCACTATGAGTGGGACCTTTACTCAATGGTGCTTAATAGCAACAACAATAAGAGAAAAAGGATTCAGCAAAGTGCTAGCTCAAAACACAAGCAAGGAGAACTCTAAACAGTAAATCAAGAAGACAATACCATTTGCAATAGCCCCAAAATGACATAATAGCTAGAAATAAAGTTAACCAGGTACGTGAAAGACTTATACAAAGAAAACTATAAAACACTACTCTAAGAAACCAAAAAAGACCTGCATAAATGGAAAATTATTCTATGCTCATGGATTGAAAGACTTAATATTGTGAAAATGTCAATACTATCCAAAAGTGATCTATAAATATAATGCATTCACAATCCAAATCCCAAGAACATTCTTTAATGAAATGGAAAAACTAATCACCAGATTTATATGGAAAAGAAAGAGGTCCAAGATACTTTAAGCAATATTGAAGAAAAAGTACAAAGTATGAGGCCTCACATTTCTGATGTAAACACTTACTATGAGCCACAGTAATCAAAACAGCTTTGTACTGGTACAATGGCAGATTCACAGACCAGTAGAATACACTTGCGAACCAAGGAGTAAATTCATCCATCTTCAGGCAGCTGATCTTGTCCAGTCAAGTCCAGTCAAAAGACACAGTATCTTTAGCAAATGGGGCTGGAAAAACTGAATATCAATTTGCAGAAAAATGAAACAGGAAACATACCTCACACAATATGCAAAAACTAACTCAAAATGGATCAAAGACCTAAATATTAAAGCATCTTTCTCCTGCGAACAACTGGTAGTTTCGAACTGCTGACTTTGTGGTTTGCAGCCCGATTCGTAACCACTACATTACCAGAGCTCCTTTTACAACAATAATCTCATATGATATCTGTCCTTGTATGATTGACTAATTTCACTTATCATAATGTCCTTCAGGTTCATCCATGTTGTGAGGTGTTGAATATTCATCATTATTCTTGAACATTGTATAGTACTCCATTGTGTGTATGTATCAAAGTTTGTTTAACCATTTTTCTGTTAGTGGGTATTTAGGCTATTTCCATCTTTTTGATGTGTCCCCTGTAAACAGCATGTTGAAGGATCCTGTTTTTGTATCCATTCTGCTACTCTCTATCTTTACTTGTGTACTTAATCCATTTACATTTATTATAATTATCAATAGGTATGAATTGATTGCTGTAATTTTGCTGTGTTGTTTTTTTTGTGTGTGTGTGTGTGTGTGTGTGGTGCTGCTGGTTTCTTTGTTCCACATAATTTTCTGCACTTAGTTCATTTTATTATAGGTTTTCTTTTCATTTGTGGGTTTCATTTTAATTTCTGATTTTCATCTTTTTTATTCTGTTATAAGGTATATTGATTTTCTTGGAAGTTACCCTGTAATTAGTTAATTTTCCCCCATTTAAAACAGTCTGGTTTATCTTGAAATTTATTGACTCTCTCAACATCTGGAAGTTCTTTACACTTTTCCATCTTTAATTGATATCTCCGGTTCCCTATTTTCAGTCTTGTTGGTTTGTTTTACTTTAAATACTTCTGTGTGTGGCGCTGTGGGTTAAAGTGCCAGACTGCAAAGTAGTTTGAACTGCAAAGCCATAGGTTCAATCTCACCAGCTGCTCCTCAGAAACCCTATACAGGGTCTCTATAGGTCAGAATCAACTCAACGGCACTTAACAACAACAATATATCTAGATTGAATTCTAGGTAGTGTTCTCATGTATGTTAGTCTCAGTTTGTTGCCTGCCATTGTTGGTTCTCAGTTCAAAGAACACTCTTTAGTGTTTTTTTGTAAAGTTGATCTGGTTATTACAAAGTCCTTTATTTTTTGTTTATCTGGAAATGTCCTAATTTGACTGTTAAATTTAAGGGACAACTTTGCTTGATATATGATTCTTGGGTGGCAATTTTTTATTTTTGTTTTTTAGAGTTTTATATTTGTCATCACATTCCCTTCTTATCTGCATGGTTTCTGCTGAGAAATCAAAGCTTAGTCTTATTGGTTCTCCTTTATAGATAATGTTTCCTTTTTCCAGAGCTGCTGTGACGATTCTTTCCGTATCTTTGGTTTTAGAAAGCTTGATTATGATATGTCTTGATGATTTGATTTTGGGATCTATCCTGTTTGGGATTTGTTTAACTTCTTGTATGCGTACCTTCTCATCTTTCAGAGTGTTAGGGAAGTTTCTTTCTAATGACTCTTTGGCAATTTTCTCTGTGCTTTTTATTGTCTCTTTCTGTTCTGTAATTTGCATCACCCATAAGTTATTCCTCTTCATGGTGTCCCACATAACTCTTAGGCTTTCTTCAGATTTTTTTTCATTATTTTTCTGATGTTCTTCTAGCATATTAGTATTGAGAGATTTATTTTCAAGCTCACTAATTTGGCTTCCGTAGCTTCGAATCTACTCCTTTGCCCTTTCAATGTATGGTCCATTTCTGAAATCTTAGTATTAAGCTTCTCATTTCGAATAGCAGATTTTGTGCTGCCTCACATTCTTAAAAGATTTCAATCTTTATTCCATCAATTCCTGGTGCCTTGTTCTTTGCCAATTCTTTCAGTGCACTTTGCACTTCCTCCCTGAGTATCATTGGCTCTTGTTCATTTGGTACCTCTTGAAATGGTTAAACATTAACCATTTCCTTTTGGTACAATGACTCTGTGTGTATTCCTTCCATCTTTTCTTGATGCATTCTGCATCATTCAATAATTTGCCCAGAGAATCTTTCAATAATGAAAGTCAAGGCTTGAATTTTTTCTTCAGTTCCCCCAGTTTGAGAAATGCTGACCGTGTTCTTCCCTTTTGGTTTTCTAACTCCAAATCTTTGCATATTTTATTATAGTATTTGGCTTTATCTTCTCGAGCTGATCTTTGAAATTTTCTGTTCAGCTCTTGAACCTCTTCAATTCTTCCATTTGCTTTTAGCTTCTATACGCTGGAGAGCAAGTTTCAGAGTCTCCTCTGACATCCATTTTGACCTTTTCCTTCTTTCTTAATGACTTTTTGCTCTTAATGACTTTTTGAGCATATCTTGATTGTATTAGGATTTATAGGATTAGGAGAGAACATCTTGTTTGTATCTTGATTATATCAGGATTGTATCAAGATTGACATAGAAATTTAAAGAGACAGTATAGACATAAAACCAAATGGCCACCACTCGTCTGTCTGTCGTGCTGTGGTGGTTTGAGTTGCTGTGATTCTGAGGGCTCTGCCACCGGTATTTTAAATAACCAGCAGGGTCACCCATGGTGGACAGGTTTCAGATGAGCTTCCAAACAAAGACAGACTAGGAAGAAAGAGTGATGAACTACTTCCGAATCGCTAGTCACTGAAAACTCTATGAATAGCAGAGAAACACTACCTCAGTTTAGGCTAGGTTTATACGGTGTTGTCTGCTATTTTTACTCAGGTGATATAGGAGTTAGTATTCACTCTTACCCAGGAGGTATAGCTGCAGAGGCTATGGTGGTGGCTGAACAAAATGGGCACAATTACTGTCTCCTTTCCTGTCACCTGTGTGAATTTGCTCTGCCAAGTAATCCTCTGTGGCCAAAGCTGCTCACAAAAGTTCAAGCTGGTCATGCCACATCTGGCCAGCCTTTGACCAGTCAGTCTTCTTCTCTCAGCATTCCTGCTCTTCTTTTCCTCTCAACAAGGACTCAAATCTACTTCTTAAACCTGTCCTCTAAAGTTCAAGGTTCCATAATTTTCATCTGTGTCTGTTACATGTTCTCTCATATCTTTGTTGTAAAGTGTCCATGTAGTATGTTTGCCTTGTCTGCCATCTTCTGTCTTTGTTTCTTAGAACACCATTGTCTTTCTGCATTCAAAGTTTGTTTTAGTTTGAACAGAAATCATGATTTCTTGATGCTATCAGTGTCACTCATTGCTACATCATATACATTACACACTTAACTTCACATTAGTGAATCTCTGAACTTCCACTTGTTCTAAGATTCTGTGCTCAGTGGACACCATGAATGACATGGATTGCATGGGAATTGAGAGGCCCGAAACAGAATAGGCAGACATACAGTTTCTCTTCTCATGTCTGTGCTCCCTTGCTCCATTAGACTTCAGTTACAAAACATGCAATAAAATATAAAATTGTTAAGAATTTCAAGACTTTGTTACCCTTTTAAAAAATAATACTTAATTTTTGGTTAAAATATACACAGAGAAGCCTGCTAATTATGACCAACACTTTCTAGTCATAATGATCAGTGATATTGGTTACATTCTTCATATTATTTCTATAATTGAAAAATTAGTATTTCTCTCTCATTCACTTAAACTTCCTGGCCCCCAACCTTCTCATCTATGTTGTTATCTATTTGCTCTTATATAGATAAATTTTTAGAACAGCACAAGTCTCAAGGGTGACAATTTTACTTTTTGAACTAAACTGTGTAGTTTCAATTTAAGGTTTGAAGAATAATTCAGGGCCATTGTCCTGGGGACTCTCTCAGCTTCATTATGTCTAGTAAATCGGGATTCTTTTAGAGTTTGAAGTTTTGTTCCACATTTTTCTCCATTTCTATTAGGATATATCTACTGTGTTTCACATCAGAATATTTGGTAGTAGCCAGGCACCATCTAGTTCTGTTTGTCTCAAGGTAGAGAAGAAGTGGCTTAAGAACACAGATAATGCTGTAGTCGGATTCATTTTCTGATTCATGAGTTTCCTTTCTTCTCTTTTGCCACAAATGAATGGAGACCAATTGTTGTGCCTTAAATGGCCACTAGTAAGCATTTAAGACTTCAGACAGTACTCACCATGCTGAGAGGTAGAACATAAACTTAAAAAACTATATTATGCTACTTGACTTGATTGCCACATGAAAACATAACTATAAGCTCTCAAACCAAGAAAATGAATCACATGAAGTGATTGGTTGTTTCTAAACCATATCTTAGTATTGGCATCTATAGCTCTTTATTTATTTATTTTTTTAAGGTGGATTGTTTTTATTGTTGCAAGATTATATATAATCATCATTTACCAGTTTATCATTTTTTCTTATAGACAGTTTATCAATCACATTTTCAAACTGTTCAAATATCACTCAGATTTGATGCTACTTTTCACATCACCATAAACAAAAAGTGACAACTACCTAGGGAATACTTTACCTTCACCCCTTCTTCCCCACCCCTAGTAACTACCAATGTATGTCCATTCCTGTTATTTATCTTTCCTTGTCATTTCATAAAAGTAATATTTGTCTTCTTTTAATTGGCTTATTTCTTTTAACATGATGACCTTCAGATACATACATGTTATAAGACGTTTTGGACACTCATTTTTCTTTACCACTAAATAGTATTCCGTTGTATGTATATACCAGATTTAACTTATCTATTGATGGGCACCTAGGTTGTTCCCATCTTTAATAGTAGTATAAAGACTGCTGCAGTAAACATAGGTGTGCATGTATCTGCTTGTTTCAGTTCCATTAGATCCCAAGTATTTATACTTGAGGAGTCCTGGTGTGGTGCTGTGTGTCAATACGCTGTATTGCAAAGGCAGTTTGAGCCACAAGGTTGGTGGTTCAAGCTTGCCAACCACTCCTTGGGAACCCGATACAAGGTGACTGTGAGTCAAAACCAACTTTACAGCATTAACAATATATATATATATGAGGGTAAGTAAAATATATGAGGGTAAGTAAAAAAGGATTTATATATATATGTTGTTATATAATATGGATTAGAATTACTAGGCCATATGGAAAGGTATGTGTCAGCTTTGTATCCTTTCACCATACCTACTCAATCTATATGCTAGCAAATGATCCTAGAAGCTGGAGCATATGAAGAAGAATGCAACATTGTTAAAAGCAAGGATGGCACAACTTAATCTTAATCTCACATACTTTGGACATATCATCAAGAGGGACCAGTCCCTGGAGAAGTACAACATGCTTGGTAAGACTGAGACCAACCAAAAAGAGAAAGACCTTTCATGAGCTGGTTTGGCATAGTGGCTGCAACAATGGGCTCAAACACAGGAAAAATGGTGAGGCTAGAATAGGATCAGGCATTGTTTCATTCTGTTGTACATATAGTTGCTATAAGTCAGAACCAAATGGGTGACACCTTACAACAACAACATGGTAATTCCTTTTTTTTTTTTAGGAAGACTTTTTTCAACAGAGGCTATATCATTTTGCATTTTCATTCAGTGTTACCCTTGTATGTACAAGTTCCTGTGTGGATGTATAGGTTTCCTGTCTAAATACAGCCCTGCTTGGAATAATTAGATAGGTTGGAAGTTGATTTAGGCCAAAAAAAATTTCCCAATAAACTCCACACCTTGTATTAAGATAAGGGATTGGCCAGTGAGCAATGAGTGTTGTTGTACATGATCAAGGCTAGCAAAGAGAGGCTTAGCTAGAGAAGGTTCAGGCCATAAAACTATGATAAAGGTCTGGAGAAGCCTGCTGGCTACATGAGACCAGTCTTAGTAGTAAACATCTTCGGTACCAAGAAGGATTTCCTTACAAAAGACTGGACCTCTTGGATGTTTCTTTCTATAGGCCAAAAGTGGATACAGATGATTGCTGTGTTGAATAAGAAGGCCAGTGGCCAGAAAACAAGCAATACTTTTACTGCCACCCTGCCATATAATGCCCGCAACTGTTTTCAAAATCTCTCATCCCATAAGCTGATATGAGTCCACATTTCTGAGGTAGACAGGAATTACTTCTTCATTTTATAGATGAGAAAGCTTAACATGTCTGGGAAAGTACTGGCCAGGAGACTTCTGTGCATTGATGGAAATGACTTATACCTGTGTTTGATTCCCCCTGAAATTCTGATTATACTCATATATTCATTATACTCACATTTAGCATCAAGGTTAGTGCTAGCAGTTTTAATAATGGTAAAAATGATTTGTTTTACTCTTATTAATCAGTGCCTCTTCCCCCACAAATACATCAAATGCCAGTTCAGACCAGGATGACTTAAAAGGTGCAGAAATTGTTAGATTTCATTTTAACGCAGTTGAAAAAAAGAATACAGTTAGCAGGGCATCTGGGTTCTGGCCCTAATTCTAAACTAATTCAGTGATTCAGACAAAGTTCTTGACTGCAAGAATATCTAAGTACATCTTTTAAAAAATATCTTTGTGGTTTCCTTAACTCCACATCGGTATATACATTACTGCCCTCAACTCTCTTATGCTCTCTCTTTCCCTCTCTCGATCTGTCTCTCCCTTACCTTCTCTCTCTTTCTTCCCCTTTATCTCCCTCCCTAGGTAGATAGATAGATTTAAATACACACTTGTATACACACACACAGGGTAAGTAAAAAGATTGCTAGAAAATCATAGAAACTTCTATTAAACAAAAACATCAAAATGTGAAGCTATAGTTTCTTGACATATCTTTCATGTACATGTATATGCTTCTGAATGTGATGTTTCTATTTCTCTAAATCTTCCTTAAAGAATTCTGCATTCTTCAATTTCCACTACATCAGCACAGCAGTGTTGATGTCCTTGAGGGACTCACATTATGTTCCTTTTCAATGTTCTTTGAAGTTTGGGACCCAAAACAAGTCTGGAGGGGTAGTATCAGGTCTGTAGAGTAGAAGGGGTAAGGTTTCCCAACAAAATTCTCATAGGACAGCCCTTACTAGCAAAATTCTCATAGGACAGCCCTCAAAGAATGAACAGGTGCATTGTCATGATGAAAAGTAATTCCTTGGTGTAAATTTCATGGTCTTTTCCTTGCCAATGCAGTTTTCAATTTTCTTAAAACTTCATAAGCCCCATGATTGTCCTGTGTCCTTCAAGAAAATCTATCGAGATGACTCCATTGGGATTCTTAAAAAACAGTTTCCATAACTTTCTGAACTGATCTTTCTGATTTGGATTTAAGTGGCCAAGAGATCCCCTTGGAAACCACTATTTTGAATGGATTTTTATTTTATTTTTTAATGGCACCCTAACAATCTTGGAGTCCTGATGTGGCACTGTGGGCTAATGCATCAGACTGCAAAGTCATTTGAACTGCAAGGTTAGTGGTTCAAGCTCACCAGCTGCTCCTTGGAAACCCTATACAGGGTCACTATGAGTCAGAATCAACTTGACGGCACTTAGCCAGAACAAGAATCTTGGTGTAGCGCTGTAGTATAATGCACTGGACCACAAGATCGGTGGTTCAAACCCACCAGTTGCTCCTTGGAAACCCTAGACAGGGTTGCTATGAGTCAGAACTGACTCTAGGACACGTAACAACAACAAAATTAAGACAAGTATATTACTGAGAGAAATTGTCTGCATCCATCCACTTATCACAGAGACAGGTTTAGACACATTTTATTTGGACTAAATCCATGTATATATGAATGGAACTCTAGTAAAAATCCTTTTTTACTTACCGTCATATATTTTAATCAACTTATGCGCCCCAATATATGAAAGGTAAGAAATATTATCCATGTTTTAGAGATTAGGAAAGTTAAGAGAGATTATGGTATTTCCCATGTCTTACCACTGATAAGGAGTTATATCTAGTATGACCCTGTAGGATAAGCACTGGACTTCTAATCACAAGATAGGTGATTCAAACCTACTAGTCAATCCTTGAAAACCCTATACTTTGTCACTGTGGGTCAGAACCAACTCAAAAGCACATAACAACAACCACTGACAAGAGGGAAAACAACATGATCTTGTAAATCATGAAACAAGATGGTCTATGTTTGAATCACAACTCTTTAAGTTACTTTGACAATAACTTAAGACCGAATACTCTGTTGCTTTAGATGCAAGACTAGGCTAAACCAACGTTTGAATTATGGAACTATTGGACAACTCTTCTGTGATATTAGAGGTAAACAACTTTAATAATACTCAATATGTAGTAAATTTTCAATAGTAATTCATAATAAATAGGTATTTTACCTTTAGGATTGGGATGGCCACTTGCATCTGAAATGTATACCAATTGCCTGTCTAGTCTTTCAAAATCAATTTTTATTTGAAATTCTAGTTACTAGAATATCTGACAAAAAGGAAAATGTTAATATTAAATTAAGAAGAAATCTATAATTTTTCAATTTCTAATATCAAAACTGACCAATCAAAGCAGCCCAAAGAATATGTATACCAAGAAAGATAACCACTAAATCACTATATGTTTTCTCTTTTAGAAAAAAAAACAACACATTTTTTTTAAACATCAGAATTAAATAGGAAAATCGTATTAGAAAAAGGACTGTTACCCTACTGCATTTCCTTAGAGATTGATTGATTGTATTTTCTCCCAGGTATTGAAAAGGAGAAGAGAACAGGAGGGTTGATTGCATCAAAAGTATGACACGAATAAAAGAATCAAGAAATCACATATGTCTGCGCAGAAGTCAACTAATAAATCAAAAGCATGTTCTTAGCTAAGTCAGATGTTTCTTTGAAACAGCATATGGTGCAATTCCAATATATTCTATATTAAGCTACCTAACAGTCTGTCTTGTTGCTTTCAACTCGTGAAAAATCTAGCAACACAAATGTTTATAAGACTGGTAAAACATTTTAACTTTATTTTATGCCCTGATTAGCTATTGCTGGACTGATGATTACACTGTAAACCTGAAAATCATAAATGAAGAAAATCACTGTTGGCAGGAGTGAACAGTAATTGTTACAATATCCTATAGTAAACATGTTCATAATTTCTTTGTAGCAGTTACTTTTGATGTAAAATTTATAAAGTTTTCCTTCATTCAATATCAAGATTTTATTTTTAAAATTGTGGATATGAATTTCTACATCATTTGTAGAAATGAGTCATAAAATTAATATTTTCCATAGTAATTTTAACCAAATCAAATCCTTATGACAATTGTTGAGTGCCATCAAGTTGGTTCCAACTCATAGTGATCTATATAAGGTTTCAGAGCTATATAAGCTTTTTGCAGGAGCAGAAAGCTTCATCATTCTCCTGTGGAGTAGCTGGTGGGCTCCAACTTCTGACATTATGGTTCATTGTTGTTGCTATTAAGTGCCGTCAAGTCGATTTCGACCCATATCTATCCTGTATAGGGTTTCCAAGGAGCAGCTGGTGAGCTTGAACCACCGACCTTGCAGTTCAAACAACTTTGCAGTCTGACGCATTAACCCACAGTGCCACACCAGGACTCTTTATGGTTCATATTCCAGTGCTAATTACCAGACAAAGATGAGGCTTTCTGCTCATCCTAATAGTTTCTTATCTCAAGTTATCAAAAATCATTCTTTTAAAAAGTAAGACACTTTTGTTCTCTTAAAAAACTATGGCAACTGTGTCTTATCATAAATAATAAATAAGTCCCAATATAATTGTAGCAAACTAGCTCACAAAACAATTTTAAGTTTTTAAGTAGTTAAAAATCCATGATTATATAACGGTTAAGGAGCTCTGGTAGGTCATAGATTACGAGCTGGGCTGCTAACCACAAGGTCAGCAGTTTGAAATACCAGTTCTTGTGGGAGAAAGATGAGACTTTTTCTGCTGTCATACAGATTTGCAGTCTCGGAAACCCTACACATGGTCACTTTGAGTTGGAACCAACTAGACAGCACACAATAGCCATGTAATGGTTGCTGTGGGCAGTTATTTGTAATCAAGGGAAAACTTGTTAGCCTTTCATTAATTGACAAGGACAGGAGTAGGAGGAATTTGTTTTTGTAAATAATTATTATCTCTATTTGTTGGAATTATCTTTAACTGCCATTACACTAAACTATTATGTGCCGAGGAGTTGGTTGCAACTCACAGCAACCATGTATAGGGTTTCCAAGGCTGTAAATCTTTACAGGAGCAGAAAGCCACATCTTTCTCCTGTGGAACCACTGGTAGTTTTGAACTGCTGATCTTGCAATTAACAGCTCAACTCATAACCAGTATGCTACTAGAATCAGTGTCAAATCTGAAGATTATATTCTACTACCATACATCCCTGAAGACTATGTTATTATTAAGTGCTGTCGAGTAAGTTCTGACCCATAGCGGCCCTATATAAGGTTTCCAAGGAGTGGCTCGTGAGCTTGAACCACCGACCTTGCAGTTTAAACTGACCTTGAAGTCCAGTGCATTACCACACAGTACCACACCAGGAATCCTTGAAGACAATATGTACTACTGTGTACAACCAAAAATCCAACCAGTTGTGTTTGTTGATCCTTGATGCCAAGTAAGGACAGCCATGTTCAGAAAAACTGAGCTCTGTATTTATCGGAACATGAAAGGAAAAGGGATTTGGAGGATGGTAGTGAAAATAGCAATTCTGGAATATAAAAATGATAAAGGGAATGTTAATATAATTTTCTAACCAGATTTTTACTCTCTTATGTGTATAAATCAACAAAATATTATTAATGAAAATGAAATTCCCTCAGTTTCAATAACTACACTCAACAACATCCATGGAGTACTTTAAAAACAATATTGGACTCCCTAGATTATTTCAGGATTCTGAAACCCAATCCTCCTGCCTATTTCTTCATCTCATTATCTTTACTCATTACTTCCCAAGGTCACTAATTGTCTACTCAAGCTATTGTTGTTGTTAAGTGCTGTTGAGTTGGTTCTGACTCATAGTGACCCTATAAAAGGTTTCCAAGGAGCAAGTGGTGTGTTTGAACCACTGACCTTGCAGTTAGCAGATAGTGCCACTCTGTCTACTCATAGCACTAAATATTTCATAAGAACACTGTGTTATCAGTAACAGCAAAATGGAAGATGGAAATGTTATGCTAAAAGCAAGTGGTCAGGTGTTAATGGGACTGGTTATATGTTGCAGAAAGTAGTGTTTTAGTTATGTAAATTTCCCCTGCTGTGTCGCCCAAATAAGTGAAGTAAAGGAAAAGGAAATTGCTTTACTGAATCCTTTCCTCTATGATACATATGTTGCATACACTATCACATTATCACCACTATTCACCCTAAATAAATTTTCCTGTAGTCTAGGCCCAAGTATCAATTCAGTTTTTAGTCGAAGAATATTCAAGAATCTTGGAACGCTAACTTGATGGCTTAAATTCAAGTCATCCATATATATAGCCCTGTTCCTTGCTTGAGTCCCAGTTGCAATCATTGGTGCTGCCAAGTCTTTGACCAAAACTATGATCTTTACCTGTATCCTAACTTAATTACTCCTTGTCTTTTGGTCCCTAGATCTTACCCAGACTCCTTGGTGTCTTTGCATACTTTCTAGTTTGCTTGCTCACCCAGACTCTACATCTTGCTTACAGCTGGTTCCCACTGATAATTATGTTTTACTTTCAGAAACAGCTGTTCCATGTTGGGATCTTCCTGCCATTGATTGACTGCTTATAGTTTCCTATGTGCTGTAATCCCTTAACATGCCACATGTGGATTCAGAATGACTCCCTTTGCCTACTTTGGGATCTATTCCAAATTATCTTCCCTTCTCATTCAGGTCTGCTTACTTCCTTGCCTAGCCTTTCCTGTGTGTTCTGGCTTTTTGAATTTGGAAAACAGGAAACAGACAAATATCAGCAATAACAGCAACATATGAGGAGAGGTAGTGGAAATATAACAACAACGAGAAATCTGAACGTTAGAGTTATCTCTGTTATGGAGTTCTCCCATATAGATTCTTCCATCTCTTGTTCATTTCTGTGTGGCAAAGGGATTTGTAACACCTTTATTACTTTGACGCTAGTGTGTATGTCAGCTGACAGGTAGTGATTTGGCACTTATTTTTTAGTTTCTCCTCATATCACCAGCTGTAATTGCAAGCATTTTTCTTGTTAATTTCTGGAGTTGCCTCTTTTCTTCCCCTGCTGTGAATGTGTCCCTGTCCAAAACTGAACATTTTTTTTTCCCTCTGATGTGCAAAACACACTCATTAATTTCTCACTTAGGGATGATTCATTAATCATGGGATGGCATCTGAGATACAGTAAAAGCAACTCCTCTCATTTAATTTAACAAACATTTATTGAGTGTTTAATATGCAAAGCAAAGCACTAAGTATGAGACTCAAAAAGGATTAATTTAGGTGATATGTACATTATTTTTTTCAATGGGATAAGTGTTTAACAAACTTTTCTGAATCAAATCTAATTGGTGTAGACCTTATTATGATTTTAAGCCTAAATAATAAGGTCTTTAGTAATAAACAGAGAAACAGGCTGGGATTCCTTCCATAGAGGATTAATAACTTTTATTTCAATGACTTATTTTCAGTTCAGATTCTGACAAAAATAGGGACAAGAATTAAATTTTGCAAAGTACTACTGGTTATGCTTTCCTTTTGTATTTTCTTTCTTTTCCATCAATTTCATCATATAGAAAAAATACAGGGTTTTAACAAGGGAAATGGCTAGAGAAGAAATATTTGAGAAAAACTAGAATGCTGGTGTGTTGCGGTAGGATAAGTTCTGGACTGTTAACCACAAGGTAGGCAGTTCAAACAGACTAGTCACTCCTCGGAAACCCTACACAGGGTCGATATGAGTTGGAACATACTCAGTGGCACTTAACATAAACAGAAAGTATGAAGTATTTTAATTATATGCTATAGATCATATAATTACAGAATGTTAGAAGACCTAGAGATCATCAAGTCCATTTCAATAATTTTGCAGGTAAGGAGGCTTAGGCCCAGGAAAAAAGGCATGATTTACTCAAGGTTGTACAGCTAGATGGAATTAGAAACCAGCTTTTAAGTCTGATGTGTTAGTCATGATTCTGAGTAGTAAAAACCACATAATAATTCTGATTTATGGAAAATTGTTGGTCATGCCATTGGAAAGATGGGAGATTGTAGCTATGACTTGATCTAGGGATGCCAATGATTTGGATTTCATTAAAGCGTTTCTCTCTTTTTCTACATCTCCAGGATCATTTTTCTCGAATCAACTCATTTCCTCTTAATGAGACAGATTTCATCCATGCTGTTAGAAAGATGTTCATAAATAGCCACAGTATTATATGTCTCTGGCTCAACAACTCAGTGAAACATTTGGATTAAAATCTTTCTCGTGTGTTTTTCATGTGATTATCTATCAAGATCCTGACTGCCCTTGTTTGAGTCATCAGTTCACTATGTCCATAGGTACTGGGGATTGAGATTAGCCAGGCAAGGCTTATATCCACCCTTTGTGGCTACAGAAACTGCTTCCAGGTAAGGGGAATGCAGAAAATATATTCTAGGCAGAAAAACACAGTGGTTCTACCATATTTATAAAAATGAAAACTTTTTTTTTTTTACTTCCCACATAATTAAAGGAAAACAGACATAATTGAAACCTAATTTTATGCATTTAGAGTATTGCAAGCATGTAGAAAATATAGATTAGGACAGTTTTAGTTATGTTGGACCTTACTGCAAGCACTGAATAAAGTTTATCAAGATCATATTCTCTTCTTTCCTATAACCCTTTTCTCATGATCCAAACATATCCATTAACAATGAACAAACCCAATTTTCACATATTCTTTCTTTGTCTCTCTTGTCAACTATAAAACTCCAGATAAATAATATAGACTAAGGACTTCTGGCCTGGCACTGTAGGGTAAGCACTGGACTGTGAACCACAGGGTCAGCGGTTCGAATCCACCAATGTTCCTCGGAAACCCTAATCAGGGTTCCTATGAGTCAGAATCAACTTGACAGCATGTAAGAACAACAATGATTGTTATAAAAGGAGACTTGGTGTGGCACTGTGGGATAAGCACTAGATCACAGGGTAGGTTTGAAACACAAGATCGGTGCTCCTTAGAAATTCTGTACAGGTTGCTATGAATTGGAACCAACTCGATGGCACTTAACAACAACAACATCTTAAAAAAATAAAGTTCAAGGACTCTTAAAGTTCAAGGATTGTATACATTTAACTCTTTGCTTATGCTAGTTTTTATTATATTATTAGTAATTAATATAATTACTAATTACTATTATATTACTATATACAAATGAACTAATGTATAATTTGCTTAGAATCAATGATAGAAAAATAAAAAATGCTACAAGTAACATACAATACAAACAAAAATGAAAAATTAAAGTTTTAGAATGCTTATCCTGCTAAATATACTTATAGTTTTGCTAGAATGTGATTAAATTTAGAAAATGTATAGCCTTGGAAACCCTAGGGACATTCTACTCTGTCCTATAGGGTTGCTATGCATTGGAATCTGCTTGACAGCAGCGGGTGGATTCAAATTCACAACACTGGCCCTTGAAGCATGATAATTAAAATAACTGAACCACTTTTAGTCTTTGCCACTTGTCTTGAATTCAGTCTCAGTGAGGTATGCATTACCCCTACTTCAAAGATTAAGTAATTAGTTAGAAACAGAACTACCATATGACACAGTAATCCCTCTACTTGGTAATATACCCACAAGAAATAAAAGCCAAGGCATGATTAAATAGATGCACATTCATGTTCATAGTAGCACTGTTCACAATAGCAAAAAGATGGAGACAGCCTAAATGCCAACCTTTGGAAGAATGGAAACAGTTAGGTACAAGCACACAATGGTATACTATGCAGCGTTGAAGAAAACAGTGTATCTGCAAAACACCCCATAAATTGAATGAACTGGAAAATATTATGTTTAGTGAAATTAGTCAATCATAAAATCAAATAAGTGGGAATAAGTGTTTTAAGTGCCTTCCTACAATAGAATCAAGCATTTGAAACCACTACTATAAAAACTGAAGAAAAAATTTTATACTAAAAGATACATTCTTTGATGGTTATCAGGAGTATGAAGGAAGGGAGATAAATTCACTGGCTAGATAGCAGACACATGTTAACTTGGGTGAGAGGGAGGGCAATATACAAGAAAAGGGAAAGGATATATACAAGAAGAGGGAGGTTGGCAGAAGAATGATGAAGACAGGTGAAGACAGGAAGTGTGCAAGGATTAAAGGAGATAGAGGTAAATCGTGATATATATACAGCCTTGGAACAATAATGTTCTGTGGGTAGATACATGGATAAAGACACAGATTGAGTGGGATATACATATTACTATCATATCATATATGAT
>NW_006408519.1:56111122-56112833 GCF_000296735.1 Chrysochloris asiatica
AGGGTTTCTGAGGAGTGACTGGTGAGCTATAACCACCGACCTTGCAGTTCAAAGCTACTTGGCAGTCCAGCGCCACACCAGAAGTACAGCCAGAATGCTCCCTAGAAGCCAGGATGTTGATACTTTTTATCTCATAACTCAGACATGTTATCAGAAAAGACCAGCCACCGTAGAAGGACATCACGCTAGGTAAATTGAAGAGTCTGAGAAAATAAAAGGCCCCCAAATGAGATGGATTGACATAATGACACAGTGACTCAAACATAAAAACAATTGTGAGGATCCAACACAACAAGGTCTCATTTCATTCTGTTCTATATAGGGTCCTTATGAGTTGGAACCGACTTTACAGCACCTAACAACAACAAAATCATCATCCTCAAACATCAATTTTACTAAAAAAATTCTGAGTAAAAAAATTAATTTGGCTAGTAAATCATTTGAAATATTTTAGAAATCAAAATAAGCATCATTATTTTGTTTTCCTTTTATCTTTGAACCTAGTCCTTCCATTAATCTGAATACTCTAAACAGACCTCAGATTTTCTATTCCTTGACTTCTTAATTTCCAGTTCCTTTCACTCATATTTTATTATGGTCATCCCATTCCTGTGTCCATTCTCTAGATCTGGAAGAATTTTGGATTTCTCTTCTTCTGAAAATTTAACCACACCCTTCTACCTCCCTACCTCTCTCACTGAGAATCCCACTTCTAGTATTCTCTTTTTGTCAGATAATTCGCTCTTCTTTACTGTCTACTATTTTAATTTTATTTACTTTCTGAATTGTTAACTGCTGTTGAGTTGGTTCTGACTCACAGCGATCCTTTATAGGGTTTTCAAAGAGTGGCTGCTGGATTTCAACTGCTGACCTTGTTTTTAGCAGTTCAGTGCTACACCAGGACTCTGCTTTCAGAGTATTTGCTGTCACCATCCCTGATTCTTTAAGTAACCTAACTTTTTATTGCTCTTCATCTTCCCAAAAACTCTATGTTTCAGAAGAATTAAAATACCGAGGTTGTATGAATTTGCCCTGCTGTTAAGGATTTTTGTTCTCTTTGCTTGTGCCACTCTCTACTTGAAATACTTGTTATCCAAACATCCATTTAATTTTTAAATCTTTCAAGGAAAAATTCTTATGAAAATTTCCATGATCATCCTCATACACTGGCTATATTGCTTATTCAGTGCCCCAAATGCTTGATTCTATTGTAGGAAGGCACTTAAAACACTTATTCCCACTTATTTGATTTTCATACCTGCCTTCTTTCATTTGACTGTAAGATCATTAATGACAAAGACCATGGCTGCTAATTTTATGTATACTTGGCTTCATCATGGTGTCTGATATGTAACCGACATTTAATAAATATATATTGTTGTTGTGTGTCATCCAGTTGGTTCCGACTCAAAGCAACACTTAATTGGGTTTCTGAGAGTGGTGGGTGGATTTGAACTGCCAATCTTGCAGTTACAAGTGCAGTGCTTTTTCTACATTAGAAAAGTTTACTAAATAAATTAAGCAAGGAGAAGTACTACTTTTCTTGAATAAGTAAAGTATTTTATTTTTCTTTAGTAAGGAATATGGTCATCTCCCCTTACCTGGCTATTAGGAAGTACAAGGACTGCTGCTGGCAAAGTGTTTAAGAGTTAGGCTACTAACCAAAAGGTTAAACCCATCAGCATATTCATGGAAAAAAGATTTGACAGTA
>NW_006408519.1:56124924-56126115 GCF_000296735.1 Chrysochloris asiatica
AAGGAGTAAAGCTTTTGCAACCTTCATTTGCTGATGGGGTACAACTCAAATGAGGTAAAAACAGCCTCAAACATTAATTAATAATTTGAACTTTGTACAATGTATGAATCTAGGGAAATTGGAAGTTGTCAAAAATGAAATGGAACATATACAAATTGATATCCTATTCTTAGTAACCTGAAATGAATTGATATTGGTCATTTAAAATCAATCATGTGATGTTAACTATCATATAACTCACAATAAAACATTTAAAAAAATAAAATCAATCATGTGGTTTACTCTTCAAGTAATGACAAATTCAAGAGGAATTGTGTAACATTTATCGTTATAAAGAACATTTTATAGAAGCAAATACTGTTGAATGATGATGTATGGAGGAGATTGTAATCATTGCAATGAAATGATGGTGTAAAACTGATGTTCTCCCATGTAAACTATCACTCAATTAACAATAAAAACTTAAAAAGAGAACATTTTAAGATCTATCTGAAAGCACAGTGCTGTTTGTAATAGAATAATATCCATACCTCTACAAGGATGACCAGTTAATACCACTAGACATTAAAATCAGTGATAATAATATTAAAGAATTCTACCAACTTCTGCAGTCTGAAACTGATCAAACATGCAATCAAGATGCATTGGTGACTGGAATGTGAAAACTAGAAAAAATAGGAAGGATCAGTAAATGGAAAATATGGCTTTGATGATACGAACTATGCTGATGATCTCATGAGAGAAATTTGCAAGACCAATGATGTATTCATTGCAAATAACTTCTTTAAAACACAATGAAAAGTGACTATACACATGGAACTCACCAGATAGAATATATAGGAATAAAATTTACTGCATCTGTGAGAAGAGACAATAAAAACCTCTTTTCTGTTTTTTTAATGACCTTTTGCTTTCTTCATGGATAATGTTCTTGATGTCATACCACAGGTCTTCTAGTCTTCAATATCATTAGCTAAAATCAGGCAGGGGAAAACTGTGAAACAATCAATTGCTCATATTCAAGTTCAGGCTGAAGCTGTAGAAATTTTAAACAAATCAATGAGAGTCAAAATGTAGAGACTATCTCAAGAACAGATTTGATTCATTAGACATTAATGACTGAAGACTAGAAGAGCTTGTGAGATGACATCAAGAACATTATCCATGAAGAAAGCAAAAGGTCATTAAAAA
>NW_006408519.1:56127410-56129334 GCF_000296735.1 Chrysochloris asiatica
GTAGCAGTCAAGACATCAAATGACATCTTGCTTTATGCAAATCTGCTGCACAAGTGGACGAGGGAAAGATGTTAGTTTGACGACTAAGGTGTGCCTAACCCAAACCATGGTATTTTCAATTGTCTTATATGAATATGAAAGTTGGATAATGAATAAGGAAGACTATAGAAGAATTGATACATCTGAGTTATGGTGTTGGAGGAGAATACTGGTAATACCATGGAATGCCAGAACAACAAACAGGTCTGAGATGTAAGGGGTACCATCAGATTGCTATATGGAGGCAAAAATGGTTAGACTTCATCTCTCATACTTAAGACATATTATCAGGAGCGACCAGTCCGTGGAGAAGAATATTATTCTTGGTAAAGTAGAAGGCCAGCAAAAAAGAGGAAGACCCTAATGAGATGGATTGCTATTATGACAGCAGCAATGGGCTCAAATGTAATAACAATTGTGAGGTTAGTACAGGACCAGACAGACAGTGTTTCAGAACAACAGCATAAAATTAGTGACTATTTATGATAAGACTATTATGAATAAGAATAGCATTTCACATGAAGTAGAATTTCATTTGAAAAAAGAGTATTCTAACACTAAATAGGAAAACTCCACCCTTCTTGAAATTTGTGGTAGAAATCAATACATTGAAATTTGAATATCTTGAATAAATATGAGTATAACAAAGATTGTAAACTTTAATAATTTTCTGATTAAAAAATTATCTATGATTCTTGCACATACCTAATCAATCAAATATACAAATTGTACTGTGCTAGACACTGACATCTAAGCTTTGTGATCTACATTTTTTAGAACTTTAGTGAAAAATGTTGAGATATAGAAATGTTGATATGAAAGAAGAGTAACTAGAAAATCACATTACAAGCTACTCACATAGGTTCCAAAGTTTTGACAATTTTGGTTTTCACCGGAGAGACAGTTAATTATGTCAAATGTTGGGATGTGTTTAAAAGAGTTATTAAGATTTATAGTTCAATCTATAATTTTAAAAATTCATATCAATTGTGGAAGTTTGTATTACATTAAATTTATAAAATATATTGTGTATACATGTAACTTTTAGAAACGATTAGAATGTGTGTATTCAAAGTTTGTTATTTAATTCACATTTATCAGAAACCGAGAAGACTGATATTATTTAGAGTGATATACTTGTTATGTTTTGGACATTTCAGAATTGTATACTTATTGAAGTGTGTTAAGTAATCAGCTCTTTGTCAAAAAAAAAAAAGAAAAGAAAAGGCAGTTCTGATTTGTAACATTTACCAATTTCAATGGTATCAGTGTTCCTACCACAGCCAATTCCAAGGTACCAATATACAGAACATAGCATTATGAAGAAAAGTACACAACTGGCCTTTGGAAGCTGTGTAAGCCAGGCCATTGCCAAACTCTTATACTTTTGTAGATTTCCAGTAGAAGATCACTGTTTTTATTTAGATACAGCTTTTAATGATCCTATCAGAGAACCATTGTATCTGAGACAGATTGCCTTGAAGCGCTTTTTTACTCAAGGGTACTGTTCATAGTTTGAATTTCCCGAAGAGTTATATGCAGTGTAAAAATCAAAAGAAGCATAGAGTTCAAGTTTTTTTGTTTTCCTCTTGCTTTATTTTCCCCCCACCCCCCTTGCTAGGTCTGGATAGTGATGTTCTAGTGTTGTGTTGAAATCCAAATGCAGGAAAGCATCATAATGTTTTAGTGTCCTTTAAATATAACTCTTAAATTGTGGCTCATCTTCTAGTTTTCTTGATAGATGTCAGAAACTGAAAAGAAGTAGGCCTCAGACGAAATGTCCAGTGATCTGCCATCGCAACCATAGAACTCGATGGAGTGCAGTTCTACTCTGAAATGTGTGTGGGTCATCATGAATTGGAATAGACTTGACTACTCGAAGGCT
>NW_006408519.1:56130419-56135816 GCF_000296735.1 Chrysochloris asiatica
CAACAACATATCTACTGTCATTGCTTTATAAAGTCAACAAGCATGTAAGTGTATTAAGTAGTGAGAAGTCTTACAGAAAAAAAAAAATGTTTACATTGAATTCCTTCATAGTACTAACCATGCACCTCCTTTTAATGTTATCTTATTAACATCCATGGAGTCCTTATGTGGTGCTGTGGCTTAATGCACTTGACTGCAAAGTCGATTTGAACTGTAAGGTTGGTGGTTCAAGCTTACCATCTGCTTCTTGGAAACCATATATAGGGTCGCTATGGGTTGGATCTGACTTGACTGATGGCACTTAACAACAAAAACACATTAGCTTCCATGAAACACACTTTTAATAATATCTTCTTTACATAACATTTCAAACAAAAGAAAAAATTTGTCTTTTCAGATCAATCACTTTTCACCCCAATATTGCACAATGCATATTCAACTTAAAAATTCAGAAGCCCTTTTATAAGAAATTAAAAATACTCAACATTGACTCCTGAGATAATAGATTTACTAAATACAACAACGGTCATAGAATAAATGCATTATGATGTTAAATTAGGGCATTGCCTATAAGTACATGGGTAACTATTTTAAGTCTTCAAAGAACAATTTAAAATGTTTTATGCATAGAATCTTAAGGAGACATTTCAAATCTTAAAAAAAAAAACTAATATAACATTGATTTAAAAATCTGACACAGATACTACCAATAAGAAAATTATGAACCATTTTATTTATGTTTTAATGTAAAATAGTAAATGATATAGAAAATGAAATCCAGCAAAGAAATTCCTGGATTTCATATGAATTCCATTCTTAATTTTGTCTTATAGTTGGATCAGTTAGGTATAGTTGATATCTAATGTCAGTAAACGTTTGTCTTAGTATATACTGTACACTTTTATGCATAAAACCATTAAAAATACTTCCAAATATACTAAAACATCTTTTAAACATAGTAACAATGAAAATAATAATATTTTTTGATGTACATTGCAATGTAATATGGATTTGCTTTTACAAATTATTATACATACTTTGAATTTTTAATATAATAGGCATTATGGGGCTGGTTTATAAGTATAGATTGTATATAAGTGGGATATTCATAACTCAGGGACTGCCTGTATAATATTTATAGAATAATATGCCATGGCCAAGAGTGGTATATTTCAGAAAGGCAAGAAGGTTTAACAATAGGAAATCTATTAGTACAGTGATTAGAGGTCAAAGCAAAATCCTTTGTAAATGATATTTCTTCAAAGTAAAATCTGCCAAAGTCAGAACCAATTAAGGTGGAAATGTGTCAGAGAAGCAAAACTCAAATATTTTCAAGACAAGTAATAAAAAAGTGATAAAACAGCACCCTGTCAAAAGCAGAAAATTTGAAACACCCAGAAAATAAGGCAATTTTGCTTAGTTACAGCTTTTACAGGTTTAACTGTTTATACATTTGTTGTTGTTGTTACGTGCAGTTGATTCTGACTCATAGTGATCCTTTATAGGGTTTCTAAGGAATGGCTGGTGGTTTTGAACTGCCAACCTTGTGGTAAACAATCTAGTACTTAACCTAAATGACATAACTCAAACCAATTGCTAGTATCATTCTTGATGTTGCAGTACTAGAGACATTTTCACTGAATTCAGGAAAAAATGCAATCGGGGCCAGTATTCCCATTATTTCATATTTTTCTAAAAATGCTAAACAATGCAATTAGACAAGAGAATGAAATAGTAACTACATATATTGAGAAGGAGTCCTGGTGTGGCAATGTAAGTTAATGTACTGGACTGCAATGCCAATTTGAACTGCAAGGTCGGCTGTTCAAGCTCACCAGCTACTCCTCAGAAACCCTATATAGGGTTGCTATGGATTGGAACTGACTCCACAGGACTTAACAACAACATATTAGGAAAGAAGGAGGAGGTTATTATCATTGTTTACAGATCATATGATTATATATTTGGAAAACTCCTATGATTCAATGGATAAAACAGCTCTTAGAAATAATGGTGGTGGGGTTGTGTGTTGTCTTGTCGGTTCTAACTCATAGAAACCCTGTATCAGTTTCTGAGGCTGTCAACTTTCACGGAAGCAGAAAGTCTCAACTTTCTTTTGTGGAGAAACTAGTAGATTTGCGCTGCTGACCTTGAGGTTAGCAGCACAAAATAAGTCAATACTATGACCAGTCACATAGCTATAGCGTGGTTTTGATAAAATTGTGAGGAAGGAAATGTTACAGAGAAGAGTATTCCAATTATAAATGCAAATTAAAAAAAAAATATATATATATGTCTAAAAAAAATGGGGAGTTCCTAAATAAAGAATAATATTTGAATAATTGGAGACATATACCTCATTCTGGATGTCAATAAGTATTAAAAAGATGATATAATTCTTCAAATAACATATATCTACATTGTACTGCAACTAAAATCCCAACAGATTGAGCCTAAATTTCACCTTGAGTAAATAATAAGTATATGAGGATAAGTAATACTTTTTTTGTTATTTTTCAAATTTCTACTATGAATAGCATGGTTCATAATAACATTAGTCAAAAAAACAGAATATGTATAAACTTCATATAATAGAAATTTAATGAGCTCTGGTAGCATAGTGGTTACGAGTTGGACTGTTAACCGCAAGGTCAGAAGTTTGAAACTACAGTGGTTCCACAGAGAAAGATGAGGCTTTCTGCTCCCATAAAAATTTACAGCCTCAGAAACCCTATACAGGTTGGCTATGAGTCAAAACTGACTCCATGGCACATCACTACCAACCACCAATAGAAATTTGTGTCTCATTTAACTCACAGTCTATTATGGGTGCAACTAGTTGGGTATACTTCTTTGTTACCTATATATACTGCAGACATCTGTGGTTCATCTTCATGTCCTCTGAATTCTGTTCATTCTCAGAACAGAACTCAAATACATAGATTTACTTAACTGTTAGGGTAACTATGAAATGAAATTTAGCTATACACCCTGGAAGCAAATGAAATATGTTTTGATAAAAACAATAACCTCAGTCATACTTTTATAATAAAAAACAAAGAAACAAAAACATTAAAGGATATACATTTAAAAATGCATTATATAATGTGTCAATGTGTCAACCTAGAAGAAAAATGGACACTCCAATTAGCCAAGAGAAGTGAATACCTTAAAAAATATAGATTTTCCCTAGTATCTTAGATAAAACTATCTTGTGAAGAGAATTGAATTGTTTTTTACCCTAATGATATGTAAAAATATGCTTTAGCATTTGTGTACAATTGGGCTATTGGGAATAACTAAGCAAGTGTATTTTCTAGAAGTTCTCGGTGCTTCCCACTATTTATGAACAAAATTTCACTGAAAGTTTATGTGAGTTTTGCGCTTGTTCGTGCATCTGAAACAGGGCAGATGGAATTCAATCTGGCAAGTGTATGGTACAGAAAACACCTTGAGACATGGGTATCTTTCAATTAGTTTAGACTCTGAAAAGAATTTATGTTGTATGAACTCTGAGTTTAGGAAATTATAGTAAGATGTTTCCTAAATATATTTCCTAATACGTTCCCTAAATACATGTCCTAATATATGTTTCCTAAAAATGTAGGATTTTTCTGAGATTCAATTGCAGAGTTATATGTAAAATTACTATTTATTAGAAAATATACAAAAATAGATGTGTCCTTTGTCTCCCATCAAGTATAAATTTAGCACCTACAGTACTCAGTTACTTTTCAAGGTACTGGGGATTTTGGCTGTTATGAAAATGGATACAGCCATGCTCCCAAAGAGTATACGTTCTGGTTGGGCATGGATGGTATAGGAAATGAATTTATGTACAAGTATTTCAGATAATTTCAGATATTGATAAATTGATGGATGACATTAAGTAGATTAATGAGCTAGAAAGACTGAAAGGGGACAGAGGCTGACTTGTTTAGATGAATAGGCAGGCGTGACCCTTTTGAGAAGGTGACAAATAAGTGAGACCAACAAATTATTCAAAGAATGCTCAGCAAATGTTTGCCAGATGAATATATTTGCTTATTTATTTTTTAATCTTTAAATTTTCTTTTACACCTTGACATTAAAAGTAAAATATTTCAATAGTTCAAATAATTTTACATCCATATAAAAAGCATTTCATTATCTAAATCAGGTTATATATTTGGACTGTGTTGTTGTTGTTAAGTGCTGTCAAGTGGGTTCCACTCATAGCAACCCTGTATAGGGTTTCCAAGGAGAGCCTGGTGAGTTTGATTTGGACATTACCCAAGACAATACTCAATCCCCAACTTTTAAAAACAACTAGGCATTTGAAAAGGACTTTTTAAATTTCAATTTTCAAATTACAAATGTGGCACTTAACATATGTAAATGTGTGACTTCTACTGTCTGGCCCTGTCTCTTGCCCTTTAACACTACTTATCCTTGGTGATTTCAGCATCTACATAGCTGTTCTATCCATGTTAACAACTGAGTAATTGTACCCATTTCCTCATCTATAAATCTGGACAAATAATTCCTTCCTCATCACTCAGGGATGTAAGAATCAATTGCTATGATTTATGTTAGAATAAAATGTTATGTTTTCTGGTAAAAATACTGTGTATTATCATAAAGCATTATTCATTTATTATTTTTCTAGATTTGCAGAACCTTTCAATGCACTGGTGCCATAACTTATTAATTGGGTCTGTTATTAGTTTTCTTCTATTTTATTTTTAAGAAAACAAGTTGCACTTTGGGCAATTAAATGCACAACAACCATTAAAAAAAAAAATCCATAATTCCTAGCACTTTAAAAAATGTAGGTTTTAAGAGATAGAAATGATAATTCTCCAAAGATTTTTGTCTTCAGAGCTGATTGTCATCACTTTGACTGGCTGTGTCTTCTTTGGAAGATATTGATGATGACTATGAGTTCTATTGGTCAAAAACTTAACAGGGCAAATCGTAAAACCACCACAACAAACCAAACCAAAATACAAAGTCTTATCTTATGAATTTTCTGATACAAGGAAGTAAACTGATTGAACTGTGCCCTGAAATGTTGTTTCATAAATAGCTTACATTCTTGATATTACAGATGAAACATTCTACAAGTTGAATGACAGGGTTCTTGGCTAACCTCAATAAGCTTTTTAAGATGTTATTGGTTTTGTGTTTAATACACTCTCTAGTGCACATTGGTCAGGTATTGTGAGAAACATTGTCAATATCACAGAAACTGCCTTGGTTCCTCTTGGTTATGCGGTCACCGAGGAGTTATCACAAGTGCTTACTGACAAACGCTCAAAAAATACAATCTGTACTCATTTTAGCAAGAGTGAAGTTTTCTTTATTCGATTTTGTAAAATCAGGAGGCCAACTCAGTAGACATGGGAAGACGCATAT
>NW_006408519.1:56135916-56148856 GCF_000296735.1 Chrysochloris asiatica
GTTCTGACCCATGGCGACCCTGTATAGGGTTTCTGAGAAGCAGCTGGTAGGTTTGAACTGCTGACATTGTGGTTCACAGTTCAGTGCTGAGCCTACAGCACCACACCAGGAGTTTCTATTTAGGGTTGATGAAACATTTTAGAAATGGAAAGTGGTTCTGATTTCACAACATGATGAATATAATTAATGTCACCTGATCGGCAGTTCAAATCCACCAACCGCTCCTCAGAAACCCTATATAGGACCGTTATAAGTAAGAAATGACTCCATTCACTTAAGAACCACAATCACAATTGTTCAAGTAAAGATGGTAGAAGTGACAAAAAAATAATTTTGTTATATATATTTTACCACAATAAAATTACTTTGTAAAAAGTCACTAATCAGCCTTACACAGCTTAGAACTCCCTGGGTTTCTTGTTATTTGGAGGGAGCCCTGGTGTGTTGTCAAAAAGGCATTGGGATGCTAACCGAAAAATCAGCAGTTGAAACCCACCAGCCACTGTGTTCTCAAAAAGATTTACAGCCTTGGAAACCCAATATGAGGCTCCCATGAGTTGAAATAGACAAGGTGGCAGTGGACGGGGATTGCTGAAGCCCTTTCTAGTCAAATTTTCCATTGCTTGTAGATGAAATGTCCTAACATATAATAAATGTTTTTTTCTGTTTGTTTGGTTTTAGAATTGCTCATATTCACTTCACTATGTAACACATTAACACATGAATTCTCAATGAAAAAAATATCTTTTTAATATATGAAACACATGCAATATCCTCTGTGGTATTTCAGTTTTTTGATGGGAGCATGGGAGTAAGGGGAAAAAAGACTAACAAAAGCTCCTTGAAGAAGGTTATAATGAGGAGCTGGGTAAGAGGCACCGCTTTAACAGAAACAATCCAAAACTTTGATGAGCAGCAGGCTGTACTCAAAAGAGAGTTACATTTGGTGTCAGGAGACCAGCAATGTGACTCCGGGAAAGTCACCTAGGCCCTTTGGTCTGCATTTTCTTTGTCTATAAAATGTGGGGATTGTGCTGATGATTTCTAAAGGTCTCTCTCTCTCTTTTTTTTTTTTTTAGCAAGAGTGAGGTTTTCTTTATTCGATTTTGTAAAATCAGGAGGCCAACTCAGTAGACATGGGAAGACGCATATCATGACCAGCTAACATAGAATTTTATTCACACACACCCCCCCGGTTAGTATATATAATTCAATTGCAGAGTTATATGTAAAATTACTATTTATTAGAAATTTTGGTTCACAATCCAGTCCTGATGGTGCCCATGGCCTTAATGACTGTATTCTTATTTAAAGTATAAAGTTGCTATGGGTTGGTACGACTGGATGGCACTTAACAACAACAACAGTCCTAGAGCAGATTTCTCTCCCTCTTCCCCCATGTATCTTGCTTATATAGCCCTGAGTGAGAATCAACAACCTATGTGTGGTCTAGCAATCTTGTGTGTCCTTTATTCTTGAAGATGGACTATCTTGAGAATTCCTCACAGGTATCATGAAGTTACTGTTAAATTCTTTTCTCTTGGCAGAGTTAATGGTAATTTTCTCAGGCAAAACTAGTAGATTCTTCTGTTATTCTCAGTTATATCTTATCTTGTGGTGATCCATCAAAACATGTTTTATAGAAACCATTTGTGAAAGATTGTACCATAGGTTTTTGTTGTTGTTGTTGTGATGTGCCGTGGAGTTGGTTCTGACTCAGTGACCCTGTACAGGGTTTCTGAGGCTGTAAATCTTTACGGGAGCAGAAAACTTCATCTTTCTCCCATGGAACAGCTGGTAGTTTTAAATTGCGCACAGTGAGGTTTGCAGCCCGATTCGTGACCACTACGCTACCAGAGCTCCTTGTACCATAGGTAGAAGATTCTTATTCAAAATTAAGCCCGATGCCAGATATTAATGAGGATTTTTTCACCTAAAACTTCTTATTTCCCAGAAAATGGAGTTGTGTTCTTTTCCATTATTTGTAAGTGGGTGTCAATTTTGGACCTATAAGCATAAATTCAGGCCAATTCCTGGATGTGCTATCTATAAAGTACCTAAAATGTGTCAACAGTCCACTGGAATAGTGGTTCACTTTCCCCAGAAGAAGCATTCTTTTTAGAGAGAAAATTTATGTTGATGATTTTCAAATTATTGAAACTCCTCAGGCAATTTTCCAGCTGGCCAACTCCTATACATTGACTTGAAAACAAGTGCCAATTTTTTGGTTTTTGGCAGTCACTAGAATGACCTGGTCGACTTCAAGAGGCAGCTCAGGGAGAGATTTCAGCATCCACATTTTAACACAATTACCAGTTTGCTTCTGGATGAAATCCAGTACTTCATTTTTAATATATAAGATTCAATGTCTCTTTAAAATCACTTTCTCTTTATGTTCTATTTGTGAGAAACAAAAAGAGCATGTAAGCTAGGAAAAATGTAAAACAAAGAGTTCTCTTTTATTTTTAATATTAGCATTCCAAATACACTTTATTTAACTGTGTTGTCAGACATGTTTGTCTAGAGGTCCAAATAGTTTTTATTCAAGCTATTGATTATTTGTGTGTTTAAAATGCTAATATTTGATGTTTAGTATACTGAGGATGGGACTTACAATATTAGTAGAAAATGTTGTAGGAAGGTTAAATAACTGAGCCTCTTTTGAAGTCCTGATGTGGCACTGTAGGATAAACACTGGACTACAAGGTCAGTTTGAACCACAAGATTGCTTGTTCAAACCACCAGCTGCTCCTTGGAAATCCTATACAGGGTCATTATGCTTCAGAACTGATTCTATGACACTTAACAAAACGATTAAAAAATTATTTAAACTAAATGTGTGAATTCATGAACAGATCATTCTGTATTATCAATGAGATTGATTTGTCACAGACCAAGAGTAATACTAAAGATTGCTTTTGAACTCTTGAAATGTCTCAATACTATTTTCAGGGAATAAGACCTAATGCTCCTGAAAGAATGATACTTCATATTTCTTGCCTTACAGTGCCAAACTTGGAAACATGCAAAAATGAGCCCCCCACCCACATACACACTACAAATTTTTTGCAGTATGTATCTAATTTATCTATGAGAACTGTAAGTGTGTATTACTAACAATGGTAGAATGTAGGAGGACTATAAAATTTTTCAAAATTGCTTCGGTTTAATTTACTGATGGGGGGAAGGGCAGGGCTTAAGTATATTGTCAAAGTCTGATTACAAATAGGTTATCTAACTTATATGAGCCTGGGTTTCCTCATCTGCGAAATGCTGATAACAATACCTAACATAGGTATTGTAGTAAGCAAATATAGTTCCTTATATTGTTAAGTCCCATTGAATTGGTTCTGATTTATGGTTTCCGTGACAGCAATTCGAGTTCACCAAGCACTCTGCAGGACAAAGATGAGGCTTTCTGCTCTTACAAAAAATTTCAAAGTTTTGGAAACCCTATAGAGGGTCTCTTTGAGTCGGCACGTAACAAATGCAACAACACAGGTTTTCAGAGGAGTGTCTGATGGGTTTGAGCCACCGATCTTGTTGTTAGCAAGCAGTCCAGTGCTTATCTTACAGCAAGACCCTATATTTCCTATTATTGTTAAGTGCCGTGGAGTCGGTTCCGACTCATAATGACCCTGTATAGGGTTTCCGAGGCTGTAAATCTTTACGGGAGCAGAAAGCCTCATTTTCTCCCGCGGAAGAGCTGGTAGTTTCGAACTGCTGACTTTGCGGTTCACAGCCCCACTCGTAACCACTACGCTACCAGAGGGATTCCGTAATTAATAGTACATGGTAAATAACAGATTATAATTCTTATGAGAGTCAGCATGGGCTATGGAGTTAGAATTCAGGTGGTATCACTTTCTAACTGTGTGACTGTTGTTGGTAAGTGTCGAGTCAGCTCCGACTCACAGCGACCCTGAATAGGGTTTCTGAGGAGCAGCTGCTAAATTTGAACTGCAGATCTTGCGTTCAAGCCGACTTGAAGTCCAGTGCATTATCCCACAACTAATTAGCTGTACTTCATTTTCATCCGTTTTTATAGGAGTGTTGGTGCTGGTGTTTAGTGCTGTCGATTCGGTTCCAACTCATAGTGACTCTATATAGGATTTCTAAAAAGCAGCTGGTGAGCTTGAACCTCCGACCTTGCAATTCAAACCAATCTTGCAGTCCTGTGCATACCAGGACTCCTATTATAGGAGTAAATGAAATAAAATATACAAATAGTTTAGCCCAGCTGTAAAAAAGTATTTCTATTATAAACAATAGACTTCTCTTGTGGTGCTGTAGGATAGGCACGGGACTGTAAACCTCAAGGTTGGCAGTTCAAACCCACCAGTTGCTCCTTGGAAACCCTATACTATATGTCACTATGAGTTGGAACCAACTTTATGGTACTTCACAACTTTATGGCACTTCACAACAACAATTATAATTAATAAAGCATAAGTAGTTTGAGGATTTCCAAATCTTAGCATTCAGTGGCACCACTGGATCAGTATTTTTCAATTCTCCTCCTAATTACTGGATGGACACTCTCTGATTTATTTGCTATGTGTTTATAAAATATATTACTTCCTTTACATGAATTTTCATTAGAAGAAAGGATTGGTTGCTAAGTGAAGTTTGAAAAACATTGACTTAGTCCTAACTCATTGATTTACAGATAAAGTAATTGAAGTTCAGGAAAGTTAAAAACGATGCAATCAGGACTGGAATTCAGGTCAGCAGAATTCTAACTCCAAGATATTTTTTACTATTTGAATCTCAGTTTCATTTTAGTTTTTACTTAAACTAAATGACTTTGGGAATTAGGAGAACCTATGCAAATTTTTTTTTTCTGAACTAGGCATCAAGAAAAATGATTTTTTTTTTAAAGTTTAAAAAATAAATTACTAAAAATTATTGAGAGAAAATAGTGTTACTAGGTAAAACAAATTTTTAGCACTGATTCTAAGAATATGTTTTAAAGGTGTAAATATGTTGTCCAATATTAAATAATTATCTATATAAGCTGATGTTTTTTCCTCACATACACGATTCATATAGAATTGTCTGAATATTTCTTTTTATGACAGTTAAATGTTTAAATGAAGTCATTGTGTGGTGCTATGGGATAGTGCACTGAACTAAAAGCTATGTTTGAACTGCAAGGTCAGTGGTTCAAATTCTCTAGTCACTCCTTGGAAACCCTATACAACCAGGGTCACCATGAGTTGGAACTGTCTAGATGGTACTTAATAACAACAAATGTTTAAATAACTTGTTTACTGGAGATATTCTAATCTGTTTTCTGAGTTAATCGGAGAAGCTGAACAATATGAAGAAAACAGTATATCAGTATAGGAGGAAAACTCATCAACAACCTCGTATGGAGTCCTGGTGTGATGCTGTGAGTTAATGCTCCAGATTGCAAAGCTGTTTGAACTACAAGGTCGGTGGTTCAAGCCCACCAGTCACTCCTTGGAAACTCTATACAGGGTCGCTATGGGTCAGAACCAACTCGACCACGAAACTTAATAGCAACAACAACATGGAGTCTTGGTGTGGTGCTGTATAATGAGCACTAGACTGCTAATCAAAAGGCCATTCAAATCTACCAGCTGCTCCGTGGAAACCCTATACAGGGTCTCTATGAGTTAGAACTGACTCTATGGCACTTAACAAAACAACAACATATACAGATAACATAAAGTTGCTCGCTGAGTATGAAGAGTACTTGTAGAGTTTACTTAAACCTCAAAAATAAAGAAAACAAAAATCCTCACAACTAGATCAAACAGCAACATCATAATATATAGAGAAAAGTTTGAAGTTGTAAAGGATTTTTTTTACTTGGATCACATTCAACAGACATGGAAGTAGTAGTCAAGAAACCAAGTAACACATTGCAGCGGGAAAATCTACTGCAAAAGACCTATTTAAAGTGTTAAAAAACAAAGATGTCACTTTGAGAACTAAGGTATACCTAAACCAAGCATGGTGGTGATGGTGGTTATATGCCACGGAGTTAGTTTTGACTCATAACAACCCTATATAGGATATCCAAGGCTGTAAATCTTTGTGGGAGCAGAAAGTCTAATCTTTCTCCCACAGAACAACTGGTAGTTTCTAACTGTTGCAAGCAACCTGACTGGTAATCACTATACTACCAGAGATCCTCATGTGCATATGAAAAATGAACAAAGAGTTGGAAATAGTGAAAAAGAATTTGGATTATAGTGTTGGTGAAGAATATTGAATATACCATAAACTGCCCAAAAGAAAAGGAAGAAATGTTCCTTCGAAGGGAGGATGTGGAGGCATCATCTCATCTATCTGTTATCTGAGGTACCAGTCCCTGGAGAAGAACATCATGCTTGGTAAAGTAAGGGTAAATGAAAAAGAGAAGACCTTCAAAGTGGTCTCAGTGGCTGAAACAATAGGAACAATCGTGAGGGTGGCACAGGACCAGACAGTGGTTTGTGCTGTTGTACATGGGGTCAGTATGAGTTGGAACTGTCTTGACAACACTTACCAACAACAGGTATTATTTTATTATGCTTACAATTCATGCTACTGTGGTATTCGTTCATGATATTTTATCATAAATTTCCTCCTAATTTTAAACATATTTTTCTTAAAGTCTTAAGGTCATACTCTTCTAAGTTTTGTATAAAGTCTATTCTTGGACAAAATGTTTTGGTATATTTATATATTTTGAAATAAAGAGATCAAGTAACTCAAATAAGTTTATTTTGAAGTCCAGAAGAAAAATAACGTTGTGACAGTTGTACTAACTAAAACAATTGCAAGATTTGTCTGTGGTCATTCATACATATCAGAACAGAAAAGTATGAATGAATCAGATCATCTGTTTACACCACCTAACTTTTTAAGATTATTATTCTGTCCCTTGACAGAGAAAAAAAGAAAAGTAATACTTTTTCTCTTTAATTCTGTAATAATTGACACACTATGTAATTATAAAAACAATTAGAAAACATGCCAATTCAATTTTGCTTTGATCAATTTTGAGAGCATCCCATTGTTTACATATTGTGACAATTATTTATTAAACTTCATTCTGTATTTTTCCTAAAAATTAAAGGCAGCCTGTTAATAGATGCATTTCTATCTTTAATATATCAGTCTTGTGACTTTAAATATTAAAACTGGTATTCATCTAAAGTTTCACTGAAGATACGCTATAATTCTTCATTAGCAAATGATCATTAACTTTTACTTCACAAATTCAGGATATATGATTATTTGGCAGAGCTTGGATGAGGTTCACAAAAGGTTTTAAAATACCATTAATTAAGCTACTTTATAGAGCAAACATGAAACAATTTGGAAGCATCTTTCTGTATATGAAAATTTTTTGCAAATAGTCAGCAGCAGGCTATTTTCCTTCATTTCTTAAGGGTTTTGTGATTGTTAAATACACTTAAATTTTCATCTCTTATGGATTCTATGAACTCACATTGTTTTCTTGCTATCCACTCTTACTTCCCATGGGAATTACATAAAATCAACCCTCAAGACTACGTATCTATCTTGCCTCCATTCTCCTATCTTTCTGATTATGGTTTCTTTCAGTTTGACCACATAATTATTGATTTCTAGATTGCTCTTCTGAGTTTCATTGTTAACTGCCCTGGTGGTATAAGCCATGTAGCAGGTCCAGCCCTTCCTCCACTCATCCTCTGGATTGTGAGGGGCCACTATAACACATTTCTTCTGGTTTTTATTCCTTCTTTTAGGTGGTCTTCTGTGTCCACTGGTGCTAGGAAGGTAAATAAAATAGTATCGATACTATTTGTTCATTCTGAACAAAGCATGTTTAGACATGTCTCTGTGATCAGTGGATGGCTGTAGACAAGTTTCTTAGTATTGCACTTGCCTTAATCTCCACGTTGTTGTTAAGTGCCTTTGAGTTGGTTTAAATTTATAGTGACCCTCCATAGGGTTTCTAACTCAGCTGGTGAGTTTGAACCACTAACTTTGGTTTGAACCACTAATCTTGTGGTTCAAATGACTGTGATGTCCCGTGCTTATCCTATAGTGCCACACCAGGACTCCTATGTCTCTTTTTTGTTCTTGTTGTTATTAAGTGTGGTAGTGGTGATGGTGATTATGTGCTGTGGAGTCGGTTCCAACTCATAGTGACCCTGTACAGGGTTTCTGAGGCTGTAAATCTTTACAGGAGCAGAAAGCCTCATATTTCTCCCGCGGAACAGCTAGTAGTTTCGAACTGCTGACCCTGAGGATAGCATCCCAATTTGTAGAGTCACTTCCAATTCATAGTGACCCTGTATAAGGTTTCCAAGGAGCGGCTGTGAAGTTTGAACTCGCCAACATTGCAGTTCAAACTGAACTTGCAGTCTAGTGCTTATCTTACAGCACCACACCAGGACTCCAGGGAAAGAATTGGTGGTGGTGGTTATGTGCCATGAAGTTGGTTCCGACTCAAAGTGACCTTGTATAGAATTTCCAGGGCTTTACGGGTGCAGAAAGCCTCATCTTTCTCTAGTGGAAAGGCTATTAGTTTCGAACTATTGACCTTGATATTAGCAGTATGTCAGGGACTGTCCTCGACATAGGAACTTGGTTCACGAGTGTTTGGTTCACGAGGAGGGGATACCCGGCGGCAATAGGGATAGCAAAAGAATACACAGACAGACAGAAGGAAGGAGACAAAGAGACACCCCAAAGCCAGGGTGGATACATCACTGGTGGGCAGACTTGGGAATACAGGCATCGTGGCCTCTGCAGGCAGCAACTCACTGCCCTGCAATCTTTACTGCATGCCCTCCAACCTGTAATGCACACCTGGGCCAACCTGGGCCTCTGTTTTATTTAGGGGAGGAGCTTCATACCAAGCTGGGAGGGACTAAGACAAGGTACAGCTAACATCAGTAATTTTCTAGACATTCAGGTAACTTTACATCATACTTTGCTGGTTCGGATCCCAGGCCCACAACTTGGTTTATCAGGCTCAATTAACATATCTATAGCCCCTGAGCTCAGTTGGGGCAAGGTGAAAGGGAAGGACAAAAGGCTTGGGCGGAGTCCCGCTGTTTTAGCTTCCTGAGCCAGGTTTTCAGGAACTTGGCTGAATAACCAGCACCTGGGAGAGGTTCAGGGAAGATGGCTTTTTTGTCTATAGAACAAAGAATGAGAAGTAGCTAAGCTATTTTCAGTTAATCTTTTGGAGAAAGGCTTAACCTTGCAACCTTTACAGTCTTCAGCTTTAGGAAAATACTACATTTATCTGTGGACATTAAGGGCTCATGTCTGCATTTAATTATAAACATAACCGAATACTAAGATTAAAAACAATTTGCCATGACTTCCAGTGGCCTCATTTGTTCCTCAGAGCCTGCAGCCTGTATAGTCTACACACTGTCTGCAACAGCAGCACAACTTGTAACCACTATGCTACCAGAGCTCCTTCCTGGGAAAATATAGATGGAAATACTGCCCTCAGATGTGGGTAGACAGATAGAAATTTTGTCAAGAAACAATAGATTTATATTTTAATACTTTTATTTAATAAAGTTTTCTATGAATTTGTAGCAGTACTTTTGACTTATCTTCTTCCTGTTTCCTAAACTTGCTTGTGGCACTGTGGGTTAATGTGCTGGGCTGCAAAGTTGGTTTGAACACTCAAGGTTGGTGATACAAATTCACTGGCTGCTCCTTGGAAACCCTACACAGAGTAACTATGAGTTGAAACCAACTCGAAGGCACTTAACAACAACAACAACAACAACAAAATGGCTTTAATGCACTTCCTGTTATTTGTATTATTTTTTTCTCAAGGGCAATTGTTTATGTAGCAGTCTTTGCAGCTGAGTCCCTACAAGTTTTGCTTCCTTTCCTGAGTTGTGGGTCCACATTTCAAATGACTCCCAGCTACTTTTTCGGGTGTTCCATTCTCACTTCAGATTACTACAATTAATCTACTTACGACTTTTTCTCTATCATTGCCAGTGATATAATATTATTTTTGTAATCTCCTTAAGATGCGCTCTTTCTTTTCCCACACCTAGTCTTTTAAAAAATTGCTATTTTGATAATATCTCCCAGATTTTAAATTTCTTCATAGACCTTAATTATTTCAACTTATCTATTGACTGTTATGAGCCCTAGTTTGGCAATGTAGGATAAGCACTGTACTGGGAACCTCAAGGTCTGCAGTTCAAACCCACCAGCTGCTCTTGGAAATCTTGTTTAGGGTAGCTATGACTAATAATGGAGTCCTGGTGTGGCAATGTGGGCTAATGCATCAGATTGCAAAGTCGTTTGAATTGCAAGGTTGGTGGTTCAAGCTCACCAGCTGCTCCTTGGAAACCCTTATACAGGCTCGCTATGGGTTGGAAATCAACTCAACAGCACTCAACAACAACAATATGAC
Organism: Chrysochloris asiatica; assembly: GCF_000296735.1. NCBI lineage: Eukaryota > Metazoa > Chordata > Mammalia > Afrosoricida > Chrysochloridae > Chrysochloris > Chrysochloris asiatica. The sequence continues at coordinate 56,146,322 of NW_006408519.1, forward strand.
TAATAATGGACTCAAGGGCATACAACAACACCAGCAGCAACATTGACAATTATGGTAATTCACCATCTGAAGTCTCTCTTCTCTAGTCTGTTCTCTATACAGAAGCCGGATTAAAATACTGCTTTATGCATTTCATTTCCTTGAACAAAACCACCAATGCCCAGTGGATTGGAATCTAAACTCCTTATAGATCATTCAAAATCTCACACAGTCTGACTCCATCCCACCTTTTCCCACATAATCACATACTATTCTCCTTCTCCAAGCTCATTATTTGTAATATTCCAATATAACTTATTCTCTTGACCCTTGTATACTGGATTTGCTTCACCCTCATTGTCTCCATTGAATTTTAGCTTTTCTCTGCTGTTAAGTGCTGTCAAGTCGATTCTACTCATAGTGATCCTGTATAGGGTTTTCGAGGAGGAACTGGTGGGTCTGAACTGCCGACCTTTAGGTTAGCAGTCTAGTGTTTATCCTACAGTGCCACACCTGGAGTCTAGCATTTCTTTGTTGTTGTTAAGTGCTGTTGAGTTGGTTCCGACCCATAGCAACCCCATATAGGGTTGCCAAGGAGCAGCTGGTGAGCTTGAACTGCCTACCTTGCAATTCAAACAGCTTTGCAGTCTGGCACATTAACCCACAGCACCACACCAGGACTCCTAACCTTTCTTTAATCCTTAAAGCTAAATTCCTACTGCTTTCATGAATTTTTTCTGATAGTGACTTTACCGTTTTGAACACTAAAAGTCTTTTACCATTCATTTAGCAAATTGGTAATACAAAATATTAATAGTAGACATTATCATATATGTTCTTCTAAAAATTTTTAGGTTTCTTGAGAGAAGTGTCTTAGAGTTTTTTTTTTATTTTTATTGCTTATAATTTGCATGTAATTGTTGGAATCATGCTTTTCAGTTTGACATAATAGATTAACATTCGTTAATTTCTGTAGTCTCATAGCAATTTCATAACCTATTTTATATAGAAGTTTTAGCTTAGAAATACATTCTTATTTCTGACTTTTATTTTCTGAAGTAATTCACAGTGGTTCTGGATTGATCTGCTGCTGCTGGAGTGTCTAGTTGATCCACTCTGCCAGCCAGAGGGCCAAGGCCATATGCACATGTATGATGGAATGGTTATTGGGTATCTAGACCACATAGAGTTTATATGCCTACCTTCATCATCTACTTGATTGAATATGCTGAAAAGGGAGCTAGAAATTTCCTGTAAGAAGCAGTTTTTTTTTTTTGTCTAAAGCCTTTGTAGACCTTATATGGAAACTGCTGAGAGAATAGGGAATTTACCTATGAAAGAAAGCCCTTCAGAAAGGAAAAACAATAAAGACTGTTTGACTTCTTTGGATTTTGAACAAGCAATTTGCCATTGGATGCACTGAGGCAAGAAGAGGCTGTCACCATCAGAAAAGAAAACTAAAAAAAAAAAACAAAACAAAAAAACTTAACTTAGGACCGAAAGCAAGCAGGCAGCATGTGCTCACTGGTGATCACCTGGGTCGACTTGAAGAGTGGAAATGGGGGAGAACTCAACAATGAAAAGACAGGTTGAGAGAGAAGAGGAAGAGTTGGCTGGTCTTAAATTTAGGGAGTTGTGCTGATTCCTGAGCCAAAGGATACCAACATAGCTCATTGACGCTAGAGCTGAGAGAGATTGAAGGCACCAGCTATTATAAATTGCAGGGAAGTGTATATGGATCTCAAAACTTGCAGCTAGTGCCTATTTGACCTAGCTAGGATATTTGGTGCCATTTTTTGCACTGTCTGATTCTCAGAAAGATGATTCTATCAGCAGAAAGATTATGATTAGAGCAGCACCTGCCTAGCAGCAAAGACAAAAAGGAAAAAGATTGCTTGACAAGCAAACTGCACCTTCATAGCAGGAAAAATACTGTGTAAGTTTTTCCTATGAGACAAGTAGACTCATTGGAGAGAAATGAGAAGGGGCTCCCTGAGAGGTGTTTCACACAAGAAGGATAACAGGAAGCTTGAATGTTACCAAGCAAATGAATGGACCATCAAAACACCCAGGACTGAGATTTAAAGTTTGAGTTGCTGGAAGAAGGAGAGCCTTACCTTCACCATGGAAATTACAGCTGGACATATCTAGTAGGGTAAACCTTGATAGACACACTAAACACTCCAAAAGGAGTTCTGTTGGGCATACTAAGCCCAAGGACATCAATGATCATTGTGATGGTCACAACCAGCCACATCATTCATGGCAGAGAGGGCCATATCCCTTGTCCCTCTCTATACCTGGGACTCTTCGTGGAAGTATTGGATACTATGTCTTGGAAGTGGCGTTGAAATTTTCTCAGTTAAAGCAAAAAAGAGTGAACTATGACTTCTTGCTATGCAAATTTTCCAGCCTGAAGTAGAATTAAGCCAGAGGAAGAAGAAAGTCAATTGTTGACAGTTCAGGATTTTTATTATACATTTGACTGGACATTTGATTACCAAAATGAGTTGTCAAGTACTTCATTCTTCTTGGATCAACTATCAACACTCGTGG
>NW_006408519.1:56149322-56151291 GCF_000296735.1 Chrysochloris asiatica
ACTCAATGGCACCTGACAACAACAACAACAACTGATACTGTGACTAAAAAGACTAGAGCACTTTTCATTATCTAACACCCAAACATATTACTTTATTATGGGTGTCATTTGGATCAAGGAAAGTATAAACTCATTTAATTTTTTACTCACTATTTTTGTTGGTGCCATCAAGTTTGTCCCATCTCATAGTGACCCTATAGCACAATGGAATGAAACACTGCCTGGTCCTGCACTATCCTCACAATTGCTATGTTTGAGCCCATTGAAGTAGACCCCAGTAAAATTGAATCCATCTTCTTGAGGTCTACCTCTTTTATGCTGACCTTACACTTTACCAAGTATGATATGCTTTTCCAAGGACTGGTCCTTCCAAATAATATGTTCAAAGTATGACAGTCTCATCATTCTGGCTTCTGAGGAGCATTCTGGCTGTCTCCTTCCAACACAGATTAGTTTTTCTGGCAGTCTATGGTATTTTAAATATTCTTCTCCAACACTATAATTCAAATGCATCAATTCTTCTGTGGTCTTACTTATTCATTGTCCAACTTTCACATGTATATGATGTAATTGAAAATACCATGGCTTGGATCAGGTGCACCTTAGTCTGCAAACTTTGCACTTCAACACTTTAAAGAGGCCTTTTGCCTAATGCAAAAGGAGATTTACCTAATGCAATTTGTCCTTTCATTTCTTGAATCCTGCTTCCATGAGTGTTGATTGTGGACCCAAGCAAAATGAAGTCTTTGGCAACTTTAATCTTTTTGCCATTTATCATGATCCTATTTACTGGTCCAGTTGTGAAGATCTTTGTTTTCTTTGAGGTGCAATCCATACTGAATCCATCTTTCAATGTCATTAGTAAATACTTTAATTCCCTTTCATTTCCACTGAGCAAGAATGTATCATTTGCATATCACAGGTTGTTAATGAGTCTTCCTCTAATCCTGATGCCATGTTCTTCTTCATATAATCCAGCTTCTGTGACTATTTGCTCAACAACAGATTGAATAAGTATGATGAAAGGATATAACCCTGGTGCACACTTATCCTGATTTAAAACCATTCAGTATTCCCTTGTTCTATTCTAACAACTGCCTTTTGGTCTATGTACAGATGTTCTGGAATACCCATTCTTTGCAATGTTATCCACAGTTTATCATGGTCCACAGTCAAAAGTCTTTGCAAAGTTAATAAAGCACAAGTAAACACCTCTCTGAATTCTGTTTTCAGCCAAGGTACGTCTGATGTCAACAATGGTATCCTTAGTTCCATGTCCTCTTTTGAATCTAGCTTGAATTTCTGTCAGTTACCTGTTGATGTACTGTTGCAATCATTTTAAAATTATATGATATTAATGATATTGTTCAATAACTTGCACATTTTTTGCAATGGGCACAGATATGGATCTTTCCCATCACTTAGCCAAGTAGCTGTCTTCCAAATTTCTTGGTACATATGAGTGAGGGCTTCTAGTGCTACATCAGTTTGTTAAAAGATTTCAGTTTGTATTCTGTCAATTTCTAGAATCCCGTTGTTTTTTATTTTTAACCAATGCCACCAGAGCTGCTTGGACTTTTTCCTTTAATATCATTGGTTCAGTTGGTCAGGTAGCTCTTTTCTAAAATTTTTAGCATAGATGAGTGAGTGCCTCCAGCATTCATCAATTTGCTGAAAGATTTCAATTTGTATTCCATCAATTTCTGGGGCATTGTTCTTTATCATTGCCTTCAATTCGTTTTGGACGTCTTCCTTCATTAATACTGGCTCTTGATCATATACTATGCCTTAAAATGATTGAACATCAACCATTTCTTCTTTTTTTTTTAAAAAAGTTTTTATTGTGAATTGAGTGAAAGTTTACAGGGAAGATCATCAGTTTTACATTCAACAAACCATACACCTTGTTTCATTACAATGATTATAATCCCCTCCATGTACCATCAGATAAAAGTATTTCTTTTCTTTT
>NW_006408519.1:56153303-56154184 GCF_000296735.1 Chrysochloris asiatica
TTCCACTGCTATTTATAAAGTTTTCAGTGGCTAAACAGTCAGAAATAGTCTGCCTTTCCTTCGTCATAGTCTTTGTCTGTAAACTCTATTGAAGACTGTTTACCATGGATGATACTGATGGTACTTAAAATACTAGTGTCATCGCTTCCAGCATCACAGCAATACACAAGCCACCACAGCATGACAAATGGACAGATGAGAACGATTTACTTATAATAACCCTAAAAATCTATGGATCTATGAGGCACACATCCTTGAAAAAATGTCATGTAACCTATACAACCCTCAGTGTTAAAAAGTTAAAATATTTCATCATTAAAGTCTTTCATTTGTATGTTGAATTCGTCTTTATGATACAATAATTAAAGCAGTTGATTGCTGACTAAATGGTTGACAGTGTGAATACATCAACTGCTCTGCAGAAGAAAGATGTGGCAGACTTGGAAACCATATAGAGTTTTGTGATAGTTAAGGTTTTGAGTCAATTTGGCTGGACTACAATTCTCAGTGATTTAGCAGTTAAGATGCAGTAATCACTTCCATGATGAGATCTAATATGGAGTGATCATACCCTATGATATAATCTAATATGCTCAGCCTTGATCTGATTTAAGTATTCTTTGTGTTGCATATCTTCACTTCTTTGATTTTAATGAATCCAGATGCAATCTATAGGATTTGGCCGGATCTTGAGTCAGTATCTTTTGAGATAGAAAAGAGATCAAAGTAATCAGTTTAGAGGGAACTACTGCCACTAAAAAGAAGCGCAGGGAGTATGCTTTGGATCTGGAGTCCCTATACTGGGAAGCTCCTAGATCCAGGAAAATTTTGATGCCAAGACACATAGAGATCACCAAGGAATGCTGAGCCTACAGGTGATA
>NW_006408519.1:56156972-56158399 GCF_000296735.1 Chrysochloris asiatica
GAGAAGGACATTATGTTTGGTAAAATGGAAGGCCAATGAACAATGGGAAGACTCCAACGAGATGGACTGACACAGTGGCAGCAACAATGGCGAGGATGGAGCCAGTCCAGAATGTTTCATTCCTTGTCTATATGGTTGATATGATTTGGAAGTGAACAGATGGTATCTAACAACAACAGCAATGCTAGTTGGAAATGACTTGAAGTAACCTAACAACAACAATGTCATAAGTATGTCAATTGACTGAACTGTCCCAGAAGAATATTGTACTAAAGTTTCAAAGTCAGAAAATAAATTTTGTAAGGTGCTTGCTTATTTCTTAGGAATGTTCATATTTGTCTTCAATGAATATATGTGCCTGAAATAACATATTTGCATTTACATTATGCCTATAATGTAAATTATATATATGTGGTGTTGTGGGATAAAGCACTGGACCACAAACTCAGTTTTAGCCACAAGGTGGTTCAAACTCACCAGCTGCTCCCTGAAAACCCTTTACAGAATTGCTATGAGCAGGAACAGATTTGATACCACTTAACAACAACCATAGATGCCTAGGAGTCCTGGTGTAGGTTAAGCGCTGTAGGATAAGTACTGGACCACAAAGTCAGTTTGAACTTGCAAGCCTGTTGTTCAAATCAACCAGCTGCTCCTTGTAAACCCTATACAGGGTCAATATGAGTGGAACCCAACTCAACGGCACTAAACAACACCAACACTATAGATGCCTATAGTGATTCCTGTTGTGGCACTGTAGGATAAACACGAACCACAAGATCAGCAGTTCAAATCCACAAGCTACTCCTCAGAAAACCTATATAGGATTGCTCACTATGAGTTGAAAACAATTCAACTGCACTTAACAACAATATCGATGCTTAAGGGCCCTGGTGTGGTACTGTAGGATAAGCATTGGACTGGTAACTGCAAGGTTGACAGTTCAAACCCACCAGTTGATCTCAGAAACCCTATAGTGGGTTGCCTGAGTGGGAACCAACTCAATGGCATACAACAACAACAACAACAGATACTTCTATATGTTCTCATCTATATACACACCAGATTTTACCATATACAAATATGCCTCTATGCATCATATGTGCTCGCTTTTTCTTCTTTTTTTTATTACTTTGTTTACAACATCCTCATTTGGTGCCACTTTTTCAAACACCAAAGATAAATAAGTCTTTACATCTAAAGCATATTTTTCCCTTCCTGATTTCTCTCCCTGGTAATCATCAATGAACATTGCTTCCTCTGTGTATATATCCAAAGTCATCTAATAAAAGACAAATTAGCAAACATTTGTCCTTTCATGCTTGGCTCATTTCATACAGCACTATGTCTTCTATGTCCATTCATGTTATAATATGTTCCACAGACTCATTGTTGTTCTTTATGTAGTATAGTATTCCATTGTATAT
>NW_006408519.1:56159629-56162255 GCF_000296735.1 Chrysochloris asiatica
GACCCTGCATAGGGTTTTTAAGGAGTAGCTGGTAGGTTTGAACCATAGATCTTGTGGCTAGCAGTTCAGTGCTTATCCTACAGTGCCACACCAGAAATAAACACAGGTGTGCATTTATCTGTTTATATTATTTCTAGGTTTATTGGGTATAAACCTAGAAAAGGGATCTCTAGATCACAGATGTAGTATTTTGAGAATGCACCATATGGATTTCCATTTTAAAGTCTTACCAGCAAGGAATAAGGATTCCAATCTCTCTGCTTCATCAACATTGTTATCTGTTTTTGGTTGTTTCCTTTTTTTAAAAATTAGTGTCATTTTTGCCAAGGTAAGATTTATAGTTTTGATTTGTATTCTTTTAATGATCATGATGGAGTCCTGGTGTGGCACTGCGGACTAAGCACTAGATTGGAAGGTTGGTTGAACCACAAGGTTGGCAGTTCAAACCCACCTGTTGCTCATTGAAAACCCTATACAAGTCATTATGAATTGGAACCAACTCAAAGGCACTTAACAACAATGATTATGATAGAGTCTTGGTGTAGCATTGTAGGATAAGTACTGGACTGCTAACCCCAAGATCAGTGGTTCAAACCCACCGCCTGCTCCTCCAAAATACATTGTAAGATTACTGAGTCAGAATTCACTCAGAGTCACCTAACAACAACAACAATGGGAGTTAAAACTGACTTGATCACACTTAACAGCAGGAGTAACAACAATGATCATGATGCTTCCTGCATCATTCAATATTTTGTTCAAAGAATCATTCAATACTGCAAACTGAGCTGTGGCTTTTTTCTTTAGCTCTTTCAGCTTAAGAAATGCTGAGCATGCTCTTCCCTTTTGGTTTTCTAACTCCAGGTCTTTGTACATTATGTTTGTCTTCTTGAGTTGGCTTTTGAAATTTTCTGTTCAGTTCTTTTAAATTTATCATTTCTTCCAGTTAATTTAGATTCTTTATGTATGTTCAAGAGCAAGTTTCATTTTCTTGTAACATCCATTTTGGTCTTTCTTTGGTAAGAAAAGTTGGGCGAAGATGCTGATAGGATAATATGATTCCTTTGTGAGAGACTTTTAACAGTTAATTGTGACTATAACAACTTGGAATTCTAATATGGGTTAAAAATGGGCTAACTCAGAGAAGTAAGGGGATCATTTCACTACTATCAAAAGCCAGGAGTGTAGTGTGTCCTTTGAACTGAGAGATCCCTGTGCATTGAACTTCCTTGATCAGGGACACAGAATTGTGATACCAGAAGAGTGGCAGAGGAGTTGCAGCAGCAGAATCAATAGCTAGTGCAGGAGACAGAGCAGTGGACTTCCTAGTTCATGGAACAAGTAAGTTGAGAGCCTCTGGGCAGGAGGCTCATTTGTAGAGTGGGGTGCCTCAAGGCACTTAATTGGGGAGGAAGGTTTGCTGACCCACAGAGCTAAAATTGATCACCTTTGGACTGAGGCTTATGGTAGAATGCTATGTTCTTTGGCATTTATTAGCAGACCTAAAACAGCTTTGGGAAGTTTGTGAGGCAGCAAGAGTCCTGTATGTGGCCATTGCTGAGGAGAAGTTGTTCTGACCGAAAGAACTGTGCCTTGAACATTTTAAATTCTGAATTGTAACTTATCATCTTCACTAACAAACCCCATTAACTTCCATAATAAACCTCAAAGATTAGGAAAAAAAGAGGAAGGATTGATCTTGATCAGTAGTTGGAAAATATGGCCTTGGTGACAGAAATCATGCTGGAGATCACATGATAGAATTTGGCAAGATCAATGACTTATTCATTGCAAATAAATTTTTTTTAAGCCACATAAAAGATGACTATATATATACATGGGCCTCACCAGATGGAATACAGAGAAATCAAAATGACTACATCTGTGGGAATAGACAGTGGAAACTCTCTGTATCATCAGTCCAAACAAGCCTAGGGGAAGACTGAGGAACAGACTATCAATTGTTAATATGCAAGTACAGGCAGAAGTTGAAGAAAATCAAAACACGTTCAGGAGAGTCAAACTATAATCTTGATTATAGCGAACCTAAATTTAGAGATCATCTCAAGAACAGAATTGATTTACTAGACACTAAAGAAAGACCAGAAGAGTTATGGGATGACACCAAGAACACTGTACAAAAAGAAAACAAAAAGGTCATTAAAAGACAGGAAAGACCAAAAATGGATGTCAGAAGATACTCCTAAAGTTGCTCTTGAGTGTAGACATGCTATAGCAAATGGAAGAAATGAGGAGGTCAAAGAGCTTAAAAGAAAATTTCTAAGGTCAGCTGGAGAAGACAAAGTCAAATATTATAATAAAATGGTCAAAGACCTGGGGTTAGAAAACCAAAAGGGATGAACACATACAACGTTTTTCAAGCTGAAAGAACAGAGAAAATCCAAGCCTCTACTTGTAATATTGGAGACTTGTGTGGGTAAAATATTGAATGTTGTAGGAAGCATCAAAAGCAGATGTAAGGAATACACAGAGTTACTGTACCAAAAAGAAATGGTCAATGTTTAACCATTTCAAGAGGTAGCATATGACCAAGATCCAATGGTATTGAAGGAAGAAGTCCAAGGCATTGGCAAAGAACAAAGCACCAAGAATTGATGGAATAAAA
>NW_006408519.1:56162575-56165608 GCF_000296735.1 Chrysochloris asiatica
TTGACTCTGTGGATCATGACAAGATATGGACAACATTGTGAAGAATGGGTATTCCAGAACACTTAATTATGCTCACGAGGAACCTGTACTTAGACCAAGAGGCAGTTGTTCAAACAAAACAAGAGGATAATGAAGGTTTAAATTCAGGAAAGGTGTTTGCTAGGGTTGTATTCTTTCACCATACTTATTCAATCTATATGGTGAGCAAATAATTTAAGTAGCTGGATTATATAAAGAAGAATGTGGCATCAGGATTGGAAGAAAACTCTTTACCAACCTGCAATATGCAGATGATATAATCTTCCTTGCAGAAAGGGAAAAGGACTTAAAATAATTACTAATAAAGATCAAAGACCAGAACCTTTAGTATGGATTGCACTTAAATGTGAGGAAAACAAAGACTCTCACCACTGGATCAATAAATAACATCATGATAAATGGATTAAAGACTGAAGTTGTCAAAGATTTCATTTTGCTTGTATCCACAATCAACACTCATTGAAGCAACATTCAAAAAGTCAAATGCCATACTGCATAGGACAAATCTGCTGCATAAGACTTTGTTAAAATGTTCAAGAGCAAAGATGTCAGTTTGAGGATTAAAGTGGACCTTAACTAAGGTGCTTCATATGCATGTGAAAGTGTGACAGTGAATGAGGAAGATGGCAAAATATAATTTTGTTCAAATTATGATGTTGGAGAAGAATATTAAAAGTACCATGGATGGCCAGAAGAATAAACAAGTCTGTGTTGGAAGAAGCACAACCAGACTGCTCCTTAGAATTTAGTATGGCAAGACTTCAACTCTCATACTTCAGATATATTATCAGAAGGGATCAGTCCCTAGATAAGGACATAACTTTTGGTAAAGTGAAGGGTCAGTGAAAAATAGGAAGACCTCCAATGAGATAAATTGGTACAGTGGCAACAGTAATGGGCTTAATCATAACAATGATTAGGAGGATGTTGCAGGAATGAACAGTGCTTCATTATGTTGTGTATAGTGTTAATATGAGTCCAAACCAACTCAATGGCACCTAAGAACAACAAATAAACCCCAAAACTCTAAGTATTATGTCTGAGTCCTCTATGGTCATTGCAATGAATTACCAAACCAAACTGAGTAGGGAGTGCTGGTAGGAGGGATAATTTGTGTATTTCATTTTTAAAAAACAATATTTAAGGCCATGTTTTGGTTCTCAAGAACTTGTTTAATTTTAGGGGGCTTCAACAGGAACTTGCACATGAGCAATTAATGATCTATGTCACAGTTGACACCTGGTCTTGTTTTGGTTGATAATATTAACATGTACTTGATTTGATTCCTGTGTGTTCCATCTGGCAAGATTCACATGTATAGTTGCATATAGTCACCATTTATGATGCTGAAAATGTATTTACAATGAATGTAATTGGTCTTGCTATCTCCAGCATCATTTCTATCACCAAGACCATATTTTTCAACTACCAGTCCTTCTTCTGTGTTTCCAACTCTTGCATTGTAATCACCAGTAATTGTGAATGCAACTTGATTGCATGTTTCATCAATTTCAGATTAAAGAAGTTGGTAGAGTTCTTCAGTTTCTTCACCATTGATGTTTGTGGCCAATACATAAATTTGAATAACAGTTGTATTAACTGTTCTTCACTGTAGGTGTATGGATACTCTCCTATCACAGACAGCATTGTGCTTTAAGATAGATATTGAAATATGTTTTTTTTACAATGAAAGTGATGCCATTCCTTTTCAATTTGTCATTGCTAGCAATGTACCCATATGATTGTCTGATTCAAAATGGTCAAAACTAGTCCATTTCAGTATGTTAATCATGGGATATATATTCTTATGAGTTACATTTCATTTCTGATGACTGCCAACTTTCTTGAGTCATCCTTTTGAGGTGCCACATTTTATTATTAATGGATGTTTCTTCTCATTTGGAGTTGTACTCCATGAGCAAATAAAAATCCTTACAACTAGAACAATAAATGTCATCATGCTAAATGGAGAAAACATTGAAGTTGTCAAAGATTTTACTTGGATCCAGATATCAAAGGAGGTGTTGTTTTATGCAAATCTATTGCAGAAGACCTCTGTAAAGTTTTAAGGAGCAAAGATGTCACTTTGAGAACTAAGGTGTGCTTAGCCCAAGCCATTCCATTTTCAATTCCCTCATATGCATGTGAAAAGTTCACAACGAATAAGGAAGACTATAGAAAAAGTGATGTGTTTGGATTATGGTATTGGGAAAGAATATTGAAAGTACCATGTACTACCAGGGAAACAAATCTGTCATGGAGAAAGTACAGCTAGAATGCTACTTAGAAGTGAGGATCACGTCTTTCCAACTTTGGACATGTTGCCAGGATGAATCATTCCCTGGAGAAGGACATCATACTTGGTAAAATAGAGGGTAAGCAAAAAAGAGGAAGACCCCCAAGGACAAAGATTGATACATAACAATTGTAAAGATGGCGTAGCACCAGGCAGTGTTTCTGTTGTTTTTTGGATTGCTATGAGTTGGAACTGACTTCACAGCACTGAACAACAACAATGACTACAAACAACTTTTAATATGTTTGTTTTGCTTGGTTATTATTATTTTTTTTTTTGCTAAAATTCTGTTCATGTCCTTTGCCCATTTTGTGAATGTGTTATTTCTTTTTTAATTGATGAGATATTGCAGTTTTCTAGAGATTTTAGAATTTATAACCTTATCAGATAAGTTTGTCTCAGTCTGTAGGATATCTATTTTCTTTTTTAAAAAATGTCTTTTTATAAGAATGTTTTTAATTTTTATTAGGCCCTATTTGTCTATTTTCTTCTGTTTCTGTATTTGCTAATATGTTTGTTATCCATTTTTACAAAAGATTATGTTCCAGAAAATGTTATCATTTAGGGCTTTTGAATTAATTTTTGTGTATTGTGTGAGGCATGGGGCCTGTTTGATTTTCCTACAGATGGATATCTAGTTTTACCAGCAACATTTATTAAAGAGACTTTTTCTGTTTCATTGAATGGATTTTGACCTT
>NW_006408519.1:56166217-56169099 GCF_000296735.1 Chrysochloris asiatica
AGAATGTTGTTTATTGGTCCAGTGGTGAGGATTTTTGTTTTCTTTACATTGAGAAGCAATCCCTACTGAAGGCTGTGCTCTTTGATCTTCATCAGTAAATAGTTTAAGTCTTCTTCACTTTCAGCAAGCAAGGTTGTATCATCCACATATCGCAGGTTGTTAATGAGTCTTCCTCCAATCCTGATGCCACGTTTTTCTTCATATAACCCAGTTTATTGGATTATTTGCTCAGCATACAGGTTGAATTGTTGTTGTTGTCAAATGCCGTCGAGTTGATTCCGACCCATAGCGACCCTGTATAGGGTTTCCAAGGAGCAGCTGGTGAGCTTGAACTGCCGATCTTGCAGTTCAAATGGCTTTCCAGTCTGGCGCATTAATCCTCAGTGCCACACCAGGACTCCACAGGTTGAATAAGTATGGTGAAATAATATAACCCTGTCACACACGTTTCTGAATTTTAAAACATTCAGAATTCCCATGTTCTGTTAGAACAACTGCCTCTTGGTCCATGTACAAATTCCTCATGAGCACAATTAAGTGTTCCGGAATACTCAAACTTGGCAATGTTGTCCATTGTTTGTCATGAGCCACACAATCAAAAGCATAGTCAATAAATCACAGGAAAACATCTTTCTGATATTCTTTGCTTTCAGCCAAGATCCATCCAACATCAGCAATGATATCCCTCATTCCATGGCCTCTTCTAAATCCAGCTGGAACTTCTGGAACTTCTCTGTCAATGTATGCTTGCAGCCGTTTTTGTATTACCTTTAGTAAAAATTTACTTGCATGGAATATCAAAGGGATTGTCCAATGATTTCCACATTCTCTTGGGTCACCTCTCTGGAGTGGGCACAAATACAGATCTCTACCAATCAGTCGGCCACATAGTTTCTTGGCATAGACGAGTGAGTGCCACCTGTGCTGCTTCACTTTCTTGAAATATTTCAATTTTTATTCCATCATTTCTTGGTGCCTTGTTCTTTGACAATTTTTTTCAATGCACCTTGGAATTATTCCTTCAATATCATTGGCTCTTGATCATATGCTACTTCTTGAAATGGTTGAACATCAACCACTTCCTTTTGGTACATTGACTCTGTGCATTCTTTCCATCTTCTTTTGATGCTTTCTGCATCATTCAATAATTTGCCCATAATTAGCTGGGTTAAATTCTGAGTTACCAATTGTACTTCATTGGTTTATGTGTCTGTCATTGAACTAATACCAGGCTGTTTTTATTACAGTGACTGTACAGTATGTTTGGATCTGAGAGAGTTTGAGGCCTCTTGCTTTGTTCTTTATGCTCAATATTCAAGCAATATTCTTTTTGATAACTTCTCACTGTAAGTGCTTGGTTAATTCCCTGAAGTTGGTGACTTATAACCAATTACCTGTATAATTAAACTGATTTGAATAATACTGGTAATTTATCCTTATTGGTGGTGGTTGTTATGTGCCATGGAGTCAGTTCTGACTCATAGCAACCCTGTATAGGGTTTCCAAGGCTGTAAATCTTTATAGGAGCAGAAAGTCTTATCTTTCTCCCATGGAACTACTGGTACTTTCAAGCTGTGACCTTGAGATTTGCAGCATGATTCATAACCACTATGCTACCAAAGCTCCTTATCATTTTTCTAGGGCATTAATTGAGGAAGAATATGATTTTTTACACTTTTGAAATATGAAGTATTAAATTTTCCCAATGTTGTGATTTATGGAATTTCAGTATCTTAACCTTACTCTATAAAATAAGAGAGATATTGGTTGGCTTTCTTACTTTTTAATGAGTTGATGTGTATAAAAAATCTATTAAACAAGCACTTATGAAGTATATAATGCACAGATGAATGTAAATCCTTATCAATTCTTAAGAACTGTTATGGAGTCCTGGTGTGGAACTGTAGGATGAGCACTGGGCTTCTAAACAAAATGCTAGTTGTTCAAACCCACCAGCCTCTCCTTGGAAACAATATAATGGGTAACTATGAGTCAGAACTGACTCAATAGCACTTACTAACAGTGACAGCAAGAATTCAGCTACACTATTTACCGTGTGACCTAAGAAAGCTATTCAACCTCTAAATTATTACTGTCTACAATATAATAATAATAATGATACTTTTAGGGCTTATCAGGATAAACTTAATATCTTGAGTACGGTGAATACCTTATAGGTGTGGATCCTAGCATGGTAATGTAGCAGAAGCACTGGACTGCTAACCAGAAATTTGGTACTTCAAACCCACCAGTTGCTCCTAGGAAACTTTTCACAAGGTCGCTATGAGTCAGAACTGATGCAATAGTACAACACAGCAACAATATAGGTGCAGTAAGATGTCATTGTTAGCTGTTGAGTTGATTCTGACTCACAGAAAACCTACTATTAATATAAAAGCAGAAAGATACACAACATTAATATTGAACATGATGTTAAAGGGATGGGTTGATTTTCCTTGGGTTTATTATATGCATATTTCTGCTTAATTTATCTGGATTGGTTATTTCAGTTACCTAAAACACTGTTAATAGCACTAGTGGCAACGGCACATAAGCACTGGGCTGCAACCATAGGTCAGTAGTTTAAACCACCAGATGGGGCTTTCTGCTCTTGTAAAGATTTACAACCTCAGAAACCCTATACAGGGTCGCTATGTGTCAGAATACCTCAACAATACCTAACAACAGCTAAGTACTTTTAACCAATTATTGCTTTATGAACTGGTGATGCATTCAGAAGTCAGAAGGAGTATTTGGTTATCATAGGATTTATTCAAGTTCCTTTGCTGACTTGAAAAAAAAAATTATTAAGGCATAATCTGCATACCAAACATGCATCTAATTTACAGGTACAGTATAATGTTGTTTTTAAAAAACTATAT
>NW_006408519.1:56169304-56171980 GCF_000296735.1 Chrysochloris asiatica
AACAACAACAACAACCAATGTAACAATCATTCAGTCAAGATACTTGCAAATTTATTGCATCAACTATTCCTCTCATTGTTGTGAAGTGCTGTTGAGTCAATTCTAACTCATAGTGACCCATAGGGTTTCCAAGGAACAGCTGGTGGGTTTGAAATACCCACCTGTGGTTCATGGTCTAGTGGTGATCCTACAGCACCCCACCAGGATTTGATAATCCATTCCAATGGCAACACAGAACTCAGACACCTCACTAGCACATATGGGGTTTATTAGGAAAGTTGACCGTTTAAGATTTGGGGTCAGAAATGCTCAGGACACTGTTGTTCCAGTCAACTGCTGATAAATGTCCATAGGACACACCACTTCACCATAAACCTCAGTCTGAAGACACTTGGCTCTAGTTCCATGGGTCAACAAATAGCTTCCCCATTTAAGAGCCTGGAGGCACTCCATGCTAACAAGCAAGCCCTAAGTCATTCAGCTTTATTTACTTGCTTCATGGATGGGCAAGTTCACTGCTTTGTTTCATGCTCTGGTTCTTGGTTCTTCTGTTGATGCTACTCTATCACTCTGGTATCACAAGCTTTTGTCACTAGGTCAAGGAGGTTCATTGCACAGGAATCTCAGGTTCCAAAGGATGTACTCCACTCCTGGATCTATATCTTTGATGGTAGTGAGATACCCCCATTTCTGCTTCTGAGATTATTCATTATATACACATGCTAGAGTTTCAAGTTTTTATATTACAATGAACTCTGCTAACATTCACAGTTGAATCATGTCAGTCGATCAATATCTTCTCCCACTTTCTCCTACCCAGATTCAGCAGGGCAGACATGTTGTTTGGTGGGAGCTACTATTGCTAGAAGAGACATCAGAGAATGCACTACACCCCAATATCGAACATTTCTATTACTCTAAAACATACCTTGGTACACTTGGTAGCTCATTCCCAGTCTCCACATCTACCCTGACTTACTTAATTCATTTCTATCACTAGAGATGGTTTTTCCTGCTCCAAAGTTTTACAAAATTGGGATCATAACATATGTACTCTTTTAGCCAACATAATATTTGTAATTTACCTTTGTTGGTTATTTGTATTGGTTGTTTATTCCTATTAGTAGTTGAATAGTATTACATTGTATTCCAAAATATGTTTATCCATTCACCTGGTGATGGGCAAATGGGTAGTTTTAAATTTTGTCTATAAAGAATAAGGGTACATATACACACATAATTTTAGATGATCTACATCCTTGACAATGCTCTGTATTATCAGGATTTTAAATTTTTGTCACTAATAGATAGGTATTGGTATCTCATTGTGGCTTTAATAGATATTTATTTCCTAATTTAAATGACCAGCCTCTTTTTATGTGCTTATTGTTCATTTGTATATCATTGTGGTTACGTATATTTGTTCAGACCATTTGTCCAGTATTTGTGCTTAAACTTTTTGCTTATATTCTTATTTCTGAGTTGTGGTAATATATCCAGGACACAAGTCCTTTGTCCTATATATGTATTTGTCCTCAATATGTCAATGCTTTTTAATTTTGAGTGATGCATTTTGAAAAGACAAATTCTGTATATCCACTTTCTTTTATGATTAGTGTCTTTAATGTTCTTGCCTATTATAAAGTTGCAAATGATTTTTAGAAATCTTTTCTTTGAGGGGTTATATAGAATTAGCTTTTCTTAATAGATACACATGTGATTTGAGGAGAATTCAAGGGCTATGTTTTATACCCAAAACAGATATCCTAGTTTGCTAGCCCCATTGTTAAAAAGGAATATTATTTTTTTCCATTGACTGATATTAGTACTTTTATTTAAAACCAATTGGGTACATAATGCTTGGGTGTATTATTGGATTCTACTTGGTTCCATTGTTTGTATATATTGTCTACAGTAATATTATACTTTCTTCATTGTAGTAGTTTTATGCTAGGGTCACCAGGGCTGTATCATTTCACCATATGTATTCAATCTATGTGCTGAGCAAATAATCCAAGAAGTTGGATTATATGAAGAAGAATGGGATATCAGGTTTGGAGAAAGACTAATTAACCTGCAATATACAGATGACACAACCTTGCTTGCTGAAAGTGAAGAGGACTTAAATTATTGGTGAAGATCAAAGACTACGGCCTTTAATATGGATTGCACCTCAATGTAAAGAAAACAAAAATCCTCACACTGGACAAATAATACATCATGACAAATGGAGAAAACACTGAAATTGTCAAATACTTCATTCTGCTTGGATTCACAACCAACACTCATGGCTCATATGCATGCTAAAGTTGAACATGCATATGAAGCAATTGAAAATATGATGGCTTGGCTCAGGTACACTTTAGTCCTTAAACTGAAATCTTTATTCTTGAATACTTTAACAAGGTCTTATGTAGAAGATTTGCCTAATACACTGGTTTTTTGCTGCTGTTTCCGGAGTGTTGATTGGGAATCTAAGCAAAATGAAGTCATTGACAACTTCAATCTTTTCTCTATTTGTTATTGGTAAGTATCTTTGAGTCAGTTCCGACTTATAGAGATCCCATATAGGATTTATGAGGAGAGGATGGTGGGTTTGAACTGCTGATTATAGTCCAGTGTTGATCCTACAGAGCTACTATTCATCATGATATTATTTATTGGTCCAGTTATGAT
>NW_006408519.1:56173551-56176970 GCF_000296735.1 Chrysochloris asiatica
AAGATGTTTACCTGTGCTTTATTGATTATGCCAAGGCTTTTGATTGTGTGGCTCATGACAAGCCATGGACAACATTGCGAATTATGAGTCTTCTGGAACACTTAATTGTGTTCATGAGGAATCTGTACATGGACCAAGAGGCGTTATTTGAACAGAATATGGGAACATGTTTGTTCTGTATGCCTTATTGTGCTGAGTTCATGTTTTTTTGTGCTCTTTCTTGTCAGTGTCTTCTTAGTTTTAATGTTTCCATGTTTTTGTTGGATCTTCATTTTCATAGTATGTTGTGAAGTATTAATTTTCTTTGAGGTTACTCAATATCCTCATATTTTGATATTTTTGTTTAAGAAAGGATTCTATGATTTTATAGCAATAGTTTTTTATTTGCCTTTGTATGTATATCAATAGGAGCACTGGTGGCTCTGTAGGGTAAACACTGGATTGTCAACTACAGGTTGGAAGTTCAAATTTTCCAGCTGCTCTGAATCCCAATAGGATTTACAACCTTGAAAATCCTATATGGAATCACTATGAGTTAGAATCATTTAACGGCACTTACCAACAACATCAGTCAGTAATATAGTCACTACTTGACCGATGACTGGTGCAGAGGCTCTGTATGATAAACACTGGACTGCAACCACCAGGTCTGTGGTTTGAGCCCACCAGGTACTCCTCAGGAGAAAGAAGACACTTTCTGCTTCCAAAAAGATTTTAAAAGCCTCAGAAACCTTATGAGTCAGAACTGACTCAAAGATACTTAACAACAAACCTGACCTATTTCTCTAAACAGAATTCTGAAGTCAAAATAAAACATTTTATACATAGCACCATGAACATTTAGTTATTTTTTTCTTCTTTCAATCACTCAAAGAATCATGGTTAAGCAATGAATTGCTAACTGCAGACCCTAAAGAGCTGTTCTACTTTGCTTTTTTATAGGGTCATATGGAGTTGGAATAGACTTGATGGCAGTGGGATTATGGGTATTCTTAGTTGCTCTTTTATGCTTATATAGATACTCATTGACAAAAGCTGCTAGGGAATAAGTTTGCTTAATTCTTTGTTTGTTAAATAGTTATACTAGTAATTTAAATATTTTTTTGTGCATGCACACAGTATTCTTTCATTTTTTGTATATCTTAAAGAAATTGTATAAAAGCAATTGCTGGAATAATAATTCCAGGATTATCTGTATTTTAAGAATAGTTTTTTAAACACATGAAAACACTGTGTAGTAATTGGGAATAATTCCAAAAGCAATATAAAAACACATTACTTTCCCTTATATTTACTAGCACTAATATAGGAAAATATATTAAACTAAATCTTTGGGGATATAAGTAATATTATATGTCAAATACTTAATGTTTGAGTAAGTGTTTACAGATTTTTCTGTAATGGACTTTGATTTTTTTCTTGCACATATTGAAGCTTACTTGATTGTGAATGTGTATGTAAATTTGGGAGTTCGATTCATGCTTAATAGGGAGATTTTATTTTTGATGGCCTTCCTGTTACCTTAGTGTAGTAAATTAGCCACTGCTTTTAGACCACAACATTTTAGAAAGCCTGCTAACCTGAGGGTTAACAAAAATTTTTATTTCTTCTCTACCAACCACATATACCTTACATACTGAACTATTTTAATGAGCTAGTATACTGCTATATTTTCTTGTAAGGGAAGGCAATTTCCTTTTTAGTGGGCAGTTTTCTTTTAAAGATCTGATTTAGTTTTTTACTTTGATTCAGTTTTGAAAAGAAATATGACTCAACAGTTCTGATTTTGTTCATGAGAAATGCTTACTGGAAAAGTCAGGAGCAAATGCAGTTATTTCAAAGTTTTAGCAGGAATATCTTTATATCTTGGCTAATCATAACAACAAATTGTAGAGCAGTTCTTTTTAATTTCTTTATTTAAATTAAGACAAAATTTAACTACCTGTGATCGTAATATTATTCAAATCTTGATTTATTTAAGTAAGAATCATCTGCAGTCCTTGGGTGGCATAAACAGTTTAGTGCCTGATTACTAGCCAAATGGGTTTTAGCTCATTCAGAGGTTCCTCTGAAAACAAGGTCTAGTGATTTGCTTTGGAAATCTTAAAAACCCTATTCCAACTTCTATTGTTTAAATATATAAGACTGTTAAAAGGAGTGTCAATTGGTGCCATATTTTCACAATTTTCCATATTAATCACAATTTAAAAAATAGAACACCCACTCCACAATACTTGAACATAACTAGCATAATAATTCTGTTGTTCTTCTTGTTGTTAGGGGCTGTGGAGTCAGTTCTCACTAATACGAAACACTGCCAGGTCCTGCACCATCCTCACAGCTGTTATGTTTGAACCCATTGCTGCTGTAACTGTGCCAATCTATCTTGTTGAGGGTAATTTTATAACCACAAAATTAATCATAAAAGAAAATTCATTGTAGCAGTATCTGGGATATTTTAAAATTGGAAACACCCAGAATAGACTATCCACGAAGGCAGAAGCTCTAGCTACCAAAACAGGACCTGTCACATAGTGGGCACTCACTAGATAGTTATGAATGCAAGGATATTATTCCTGTGTTTTAAATTATTTTTGATGCTGTTATGGATGGAGTTTATCTTTTTTGCCATCTTATTTTATTTAATGTTTTATTATGAATTATGTGATAATTCACATGGGAGAACATTAGTTGTACATTCATCCTATTGTATATATTGTTTCATTGCCATGGTTACAATCCCCTCCATGCATCATCAATCAACCAAAGGGTATACCCTGCAAGCCTGACCCCCAGTTGTCAGCACACAGCCCCTTGTCCTCTCTGGGTCTAGAGTTCCCAGCCACTCCATCTCTCCACATCATCCTCTCTGCCCCCATCTCTGGTGTCACTGTTTCTCTAGTTAGGGTCCCACTCTCTGCTCTTCTCCCTTGATGGTCCCAGGGACCTCTGCTCCTAGAATGCAAAGTCAATCACTCCCCTCCTTTTGCTACAAAATGTCTACTTTTACATTTCTAACCTTCACAGTTAGTCCTGATAACAATTTTTCACTATTGTACCACACAAGACCTATCCCCATCTCCTTTTATCAGCCCCACCCAGACAGATTGGATACTACTCAGTGGAGATTCTACCTTCCTCCATGCCCTCTGGGTCTAAGCTCCCTCTTGAAAGCTTGTAAGTGCGTCACTTCTTGCCTTTGTAGCCCCTCCATTTTGGGTAGTCAATGTCCAAGTTGCCCATCCCTGTCTACTGTGTGCATGGAGGTGGTGGGAATGATCCTTGCTATAAAGATTTGTTCCCTCTTTTGCGCTACTGCATCCATAAGTGTAGGTCAAGTTCATCAAATTGTATCAGATTACTCTTTTTTTCCTCTTCTTTCTTCTTCTGGTTGAGCTCTGATCATCCAGTCATTGAAG
>NW_006408519.1:56177070-56184119 GCF_000296735.1 Chrysochloris asiatica
GTGTAGGTCAAGTTCATCAAATTGCATCAGATTATTCTGATTTTTCTCTTCTTTCTTCTTCTGGTTGAGCTCTGATCATCCAGTCATTGAAGCCAGGTCAAGTGGGTATTATCTGCAAGTGTGGGTGTTCTTATGCATGTGCCCCTCTTCTTATGAGTTGGAAGCTTCACTCTCCACTCTAGACCTCTGTGGCTATGTCACTGACCCTGGTCCAAGAATCCCCAGGTCTTGCCACACTGCTGGTCAACCAGGTCCCCACCCGGGTTCACAGGAGTCTATTTGAATGTTGTAGGGCTTAGCTTGAAGCTTCATTACTGTTTGTCCCTAACTTCCCCTTATTGATGACAAATGTGGTCACCAATCATAGCGCATGTCTTCTCGTGTATTCCCATTGAGTCTTATCTTAGAAGGGGGTTTTCCCTGAGGGGATCCAACCACTTGCCTTGATTTCTCCTCAGCGAGAAACTTGCTTGTTCTTAGTAATCAGTCGGACTGCTTATATTGTTTTGTATTTTTCCTGTCAGTCTTTCTTTCAAGAAGTATCTTCTGTTCTTTTAGCCACTCCAGGCTGGTCTGTCTGTCCTCTCAAGTGGACATTTCCCACCTCAGAAGATTCTGGATGGGATTCCGGATTCTACCTATGATCTTATGTAATGCAGAAGCTCCACAGGAAGCCTCGGTCACTGTAGCCCCATTTTAGGTATTCCAGTCAGTTATGAGCAGAAGACGATTTACATGCTTTCTATGGTGATATTTCTGGCTATTCTTTTCTCTCCCCCTCAAGTGTCTATTTTATAATGGTGTGCCAGGGAAACCAAGATTCAAAAGACAGCCAAGCAATGTAACATTATCTCTCCCCTTTTGCCCATTCCAACCATGTCTCAATCCCTGTATTCCTGAACCCTGTTTTTCCAAGGTTGAGCATACAACAATATTAACCTCTGTCCCACTTAGCCCATGAAAACTTGCCTAATTGTTTTCCCATCTGCCTTGTTCTTCCATTCTTCTCCCCCTTCTTGTGTATTGCCCTCCTCCCTAGCGCCCAAACTATCCTGTGTCTATTCCCTACCCTGTGTGGAGTTTATCTTTTAAAATTTAATTTTCAGATTGTTCATTATTCATAGAAATACAATTGGTTTGGGTATATTTATCTTATATGTTAAGTAGCTCTGGTAGCATAGTGGTTACAAATCAGGCTGCTAACTTCAAGGTCAGCAGTTTGAAACTACCAGATGTTCTGTGGAAGAAAGATGAGGCTTTCTGCTCCCATAACGATATGCAGCCTCTGAAGCCCTGTACAGGGTCGTGATGAGTCAGAACCGACTCCACGGCACACCGCCACCACCACCATCATCTTATATGTTGATTTTAGTTTCTGTCTCACTGTATCAGGAAAAGCCTCTCATTCTTTATTTTCTTAGATATTATTTTTCTCCTTTTAAAAACAATAATTGCTTACTAAGAATGATACATTCTCTTTTAATAAATTTAAATATTGAGAAGTATAAAGAAAACCATAAAACTCATCACCCAATATGTAACTGTGACTCTAAATGTGTGTCTTTGAGTACATATACATTACATCACAGAAAGAGAGATCTTGTTTTATATACATAAATATTTTCATCTTTTTGTGTGTCAATAAAAATTGATCCCCATTATTGATTTTATGACTGCTTGATATTTAATAGAGTACATATTATTTAATTATCAGTCATCATTAAGTAGTTTAAAATTTATAATCATTATAAATAAGACTAACATGGACACCTACTTGTTTATAACTTTGAGATAACCTCGTGTGTTTATTTTTATGATAATTCCTAGGAATAGATTGTTGAGAACAAAAAGTGTTCACAATCATTTCCAGTATTCTGTAGAAAGTTAATAATGATTTGCATTCCAACCAATGTTGAAAATGTAAAATTTCCTACACTCTAGCAAATAGTTTGTTTTTATAGTAAAATTATTTCAAATATAACTTAAACATTGAGAGTCTCCTCTATAATCATAAAAACACCTGCTTAATTTTCCTGAATTTAAAAGGGGGAAAGGGACAGGCAACATTTGAATGCAGGTGTTTTCTTTGAAGCAGAAGGCGAGATCTTAAATGATATTAGTAGTTTTTGTTTTCCACTTAATGAAGAAATATTTTCTATAGCATCCTTGACACAAAGCTATTACATCTTTTAGGTACAATTCCATTGAGAGAAAACTCTCATGCTAATAAATTACTAGGTATTTTCAATTATTAAACCAATCTTTATTGTCATGGCTAAAAATCTACCCTTTTGAAATCTCTACCAAATGGATCTGCCTTTGTTCCTTAGTCCATACTGTGATTCTTTCTCTACTTCTTCATAGACATTACAGATCTTCAACTAAAGAGAGACATTTGCCATATTTCCTTTTATTACCTACCTTCTGGACAATATCTAACACAATGTGAGGATTAGGAGATTTCAGTTTCTATGAAATGTAGCCTTGGTAAACCTTGGTAAGCTCTCTTTTCTCCTTTTGCTGTGTTTTACTGACAGGTTTATAACCTAGGCAATTCTTACAACACAAGATTTTAAAGAAGAAAAACAGTACAGTAACATGTAAAATTGTTTGTAGTAAAAACGATTATGCACAATTTAGCACAAAAATCCACTCTTCATCTGGTTAAAACTCTGAATAGTAAGATTCAGAAGTAATGGTGATCACTATCGAGTGGAAATACTTTAAGCTTCTATTAAGTTGTTGGTGTTAAATGGTGTCGAGTTGGTTCCGACCACTGCGGCTCGTGTAGGGTTTCCGAGCAGCGACTGGTGAGCATGAACCGCTGATCTTATGGTTCTAAATGACTTTGCAGTCCAGCGCATTAACCCACAATACCACATACTCCCTGACAAATGATACGTTAAAATATTAAAATTTAAATCTATTTATATATGAAAATCACAATGCTAGTTTCGAAATTTTCAGGGTTTTTTTCTTAAACATTTCATATGACTTCAGAAATATATGTGAATTCACTTGCCATATTTGTTGGTCTGACTTATCATAATATTATTGACTTTACTATGTAGATGAGAAATCAAGTGAATAAAATTAAGATTAAGTTTATAGTCTAATATGAAACGACAGATTAAGAATCAATGCAAGTTAGGGAGAAGAGTAGGAGCAGAATGTAGGACCCTATCCAGAGAAGCAGTGGTGACCCGGATGGAGGCAAAGCTGAGATCATGGTGAGATGGAGCAGCTGAGGACTCTAGACTCATAGAAGGCAAGGGGCTGTGTGCTGGCAGCCGGTGGCAGGCTTGCAGAGTGTGCCCTTTGGTTGTTAGTTGTTTGCATGATTGTATATTCCTGAGTGTACATCAAAAAACAAAAAACAGGGAATAGAGGCAAGTACTCTTGAATGAAGATGAATGGAGAGGATTACAATCATTGCAATGAAACAAAATACGATGAGTGTAAAATTGATGATATCCCATGTAAAACTATCACTCAATTCACAATAAAAACTTAAAAAAAATACTATTAATCAAAAAGGGAAAAGAAAAATAAGAATCAATGTACGTACCATATCTTTAAAAACATTCTGAAGATTTGAAGATTATATATGTGTGTGTTTGTGTGTTCTATAAAAAAGAAGAAAAATGAACAAAACTGTGACTTGATTTCTCAATACAAAATACATAAATATTTATGTGTTTAGATTCTTTTTAGTTGTAATACTAGATTTAATCAGATTTGAATAATAATTTGAACTCTAATAGTCTGTGACTTTTTGACCTATGTTGTGTTGCTGGACTCGGTTCGACTCATAGTGACCCTGTACAGGGTTTTTGAGGCTGTAAATCTCTATGGGAGCAGAAAGCCTCATCTTTCTCCCGTGGGAACAGCTGGTAGTTTCGAACTGCTGATCTATGCTGTATTATAATTACTGCCTTTTGACTAAGATTTCTCTACACTTCCCAATATCCTTGAAAATCTTTTAAAATACTTATTAAAACTAAGAAATAACCAATGAACTTACAAAAAGTAAACGTGAACATTGCCATTCATACTGGAGGAACTACCAGCCTGCTACCTGTTGTTCATTTACCTGTAAGTGCCTGAAATGGGCAGGTGCTTTTCTTTCTTTTTCATATGTGAATGATGAATATATTTTGTACCATTTCACATTTTGACACTATGCTGTTTCTCATTATAATTTTTTTCATATTATACAGTTGAAAGAAAGTCAATTTTTCTGTATATGATAGATTCCATCATTTGTACGGTAATATATCTCTTGGCAATGGATATATTTCAACAGCACATCCCAGTGGTTTGATGAGAAAGAATTCAAGTTCTAATCTAGACCCAGAAATTGTATTCATATACCCATTTTTCATGAATAGGACATCCCATTCATGAAAAACAAATATTCCTCAATAGTCCTTGTCTTATTTGTTCCTTATCCCATGCCCTATGAAAATAGAAAAGATAATTGTCTTTTATTAAATTCATAATATTTGTGAGAAAAGTTAAAATTTAATAAAAAGTAAATAATTGCAGGAGTCCCTGGGTGGTACAAATGATTCATGCACTCTGTTGGTAACCAAAAGGCTAAAGATTTGAGTCTGCCTAGGTGTGGCACTGTGGGTTAATGAGCTAGACTGCAAAGCTGTTTGAACTGCAAGGTTAGCTGTTCAAGCTCACCAGTTGCTCCTTGGAAACACTATTATACAGGGTTGCTATGGGTCGGAATCGACTCGACGGCACTTAACAACAACAAAGGCACCCTGCTACAAAGGCCTGGTGATATACATCCAAAATAAAATAAATAAATCAGCAATTGAAGACCTACAGTGCACAGTTCTACTCTTGACACACATAGGGTCATTATGAGTCTAAATTGACTTGAAGACAACAGGCATATTATAGCAAGGGTTTTAACTATTAATATTGCATTACTCATGAATCCAACTGGAGCACGATTTGACTCACAAATGCCAGAATACCTTTCAAAGATCATGAAGTATTTTGGTACAATTTATTATCATTGGCCTTTCAAGTCATGACATGATACGGCAACAAATGCAATAAACTTGCTGTAAATGTGAAGGTGGTAAGAGTGAGAGTTTGAATTTTTGTTATTATGTTATATAGTAGATTAGAGCAAATATAGTCAATTACTCAGATATCATAAACATGGAGGAATAAGCCAAGTCATGTTGTTTCAGAATCACATTAATTTCTAAGATATTAATATGATATTTAATTATGTTAAATATCTTAGTCTAATTTTCTGAGCATTTTATACCTTATATCTTAAAATTCAAAAATGTATATTTCTGATTAATTTCTTCATATTCTAAAATTATTTTCTTATTTATGTATAACTATATTATGTTCTTCTTTTCTTTCCTACTTCTTCCATCCACCTATGCATGGGACTTCATAAAATCATTCTTATCTAACTCCCATCCTTGTTAAATACCAAAACAAATGACACATAAAGCAAAATAAAAATACAAACTAGCTTCAGCAACACTCAGACTCTCCAATGAGAAGACATAGTAACTATTTGACAAGATTTCTGTTACTTCTACGTTTCCACTCTGCTGGTTAGAAATATTTCTCAAAGAATATCCCCATCCTAGAAATATTTCTCAAAGAATATCTTCATCCGACTTCTCCCACGATGTCTACTTTCTTTATCTTAATGAAGTGGAATTGTTAGCCAGGCTATTTACGAGAATTTTAATTTGCTTATTGATAATCACTAGGAATTAAGAGAAGTTGATGTCTATGAAGTTGAACTCTTCCATTATTATTATACCTTGGCTGTATTTTGTCATCTTGGCTCTATTAGCTTTGTAAAGTTACCAGGGATACATAATTTGATTATTTTTACTTAGTCACAGAGAAGAGTGCTTCATTTCCATAGTGCTATTTTTGCCTTTCTTCATTGATATGCTTCTACCACAGATATAAATCAATTCTTCTTTCAGTTACTGCTCAATTCACACACACGGCAACCCTAGGTATACCAGGGTAGAACTGTGCTCATAGGATTTTCACTGACTGCTTTTTAGAAGTATATCACCAGATTTTCCTTCTTAGGTACTTCCGAGGGGGCTTGAACTTCCAACATTTTAAGTAGCAGCTGAACACCTAACCTTACACTACTCTGCTTCCCATTGTAAATATTTATTATTTTTGTTTATTTTGACTGGCTTTAGTTTTTCAGGGTATATATTTCCTATTTGTAGGTTTCAGTTTTAAAATCTTATACCTCTAAATATTAAAGTACTAGAAACTTCTATTATAGTTTTTTTTTTAAAAGTAAAACAACATAATGCCAAGACAACTCATGATATATAGCCAGAGATCAGCTGACTTCTGAACATGCTTATAATATGACTTCATCCTGTGCAAGACCTGATTGTTTCTGTGCCACATTCTTATGCATACTTGGAATTTATAACCCCATGATTCTAGAACCTAAGCAAAATCATTTGGCTTTTAAAAACATTTTACTATATTTCATGTAGATTTTAACACTTTGGACTGCCTTCTGCTCAATTTAATTATATTAATTTTTGTCATTTTTAAGTAGAGATTCTTTTCCTGTTTGCCACTAACTTTCCTTTTAATTCTCCTCCCTGAAATTATTATAATGTAAAGTTAAGTCTTTTGTCAGTAAAAAGCATTTTCTATTTTTCCTACAATCCCAACAAAGTATGGATTAATAGCCCTTGGGTAAATAATTTATATCACTGGACTTTGTGACTTTAATACACTGGGCTTCATAAATAAAATGAGGATTTAAAAAAAAAAATGGCTTCTACAACTGTAAGCACTTATTTGTGGATAAAGTACAAAAGAGTCTAAAGCTAGATTTATTATGATTTTTACAAAATTACATCATGTTTCAAATAGGTTTTTTTAATAACAGCTTTATTGAGATATAATTTACAAACCATAAAACTCAACTTTAAAGCATGCAATTCAGTCATTTAAAAATATATTTAGAGTTAAGCAACCATCACCACTATCTAATTTTAGAATAT
>NW_006408519.1:56184854-56186786 GCF_000296735.1 Chrysochloris asiatica
AACTTTTAGCTTTTATGAATAATGTTGTTTTGAATATTTGTGTACATGTTTTGGTTTGAATATAGACTTTTATTTCTTTAGGAATAATATAGTAACTTGATATGGTAACTTGATGTTTAACATTTAAGGAAATTCCAAGCTGTTTTTCAAAGTAGCTGTACCATTTTAAAACCCCAAAGCAAAGGTTTACAATTCCATGTCTCTACATCCTCACCAACAATTTTTATTGCTGGCCTTTTCTATTTAGGCATCCTAGAAACAGTGTTTCGCTGTGGTTTTGATTTGCAAACATGAGACTTTCTTTCTAGTTAAGATTTACATCCTCAGAAACTGTATACAGTTAGCTACGAGTTGTAATCAATTAGATGGCAGTGGGTTTTGTTTTGCGTTTGGTTCCCTAAAGTCTAATAATTTTGAGTATTTTTTCATGTGCTTATTAGACATTTGCATATATGAGGAAGAGTTAAAAATTAACCACACTGTGGCTGTACAATTTGTTTTAATCAACTTTTAGAAAAGACAAATACATCATTTTTTTGATGTAATCATCTTGCTTTTCAATATATTTTGTCCATCTGTTAACAAACTTTTGTACTCCCATATTAAAAAATATTTAAAGCTGAGCTGTGAGTCATGAAGCACCGCTGTCTTCACTTCTTCACCAAAGGTGAATCTTTGTCCTTGAAGGGCTGCTTTCAGGGGACCAAACATGTGAAAGTCCGATGGAGCAAGATCAGGACTATAGGGAGGATATTTTAACATCTCAAAATGAAGATTCTGCGGAATGTCAACAGTGTGGGAGAGGTGTGTAGATATGCACTGCCATGCAGGACTACAATGCCCTAAGGTAGCATTTAATCTTAATTCTCTGAATTTAATCTGAAAACAGCTTTAGCTCTTCAGTGAACATCTCACTGTAATGAGCACTGTTGAATGTTGAATCTTTTTTCTAATCATGTTCCAGTACTGGCCCTTGAGAATCCCAGAAAACTATGGCATCAATTTTCCAACTGATGGTTGACTTTTGAATTTTTTCTTGGTCAGTAATTGCGGTTGTTTTCAATCCATACTCTGCTGTTTACTCTCAGGCTCCTAGTGATGAAACCATGCTTGTAACAATTTTTAAAAAGAAACTTTTATCTTCCTTCTAGTATAGTTCAATTTTTTTTTTGCAGATGTTCAAACGCTTCTATTTATGCTCTTCCATAAATTGTTCCAGTACCCATCTTGCACAAAGTCTGTTGTGAATTATTTCATAGGCAGTTGTTGTTGTTGTTGTTAGGTGCCATCGAGTTGGTACTGACTCATAGCGACCTGATGTACAGCAGAACGAAACACTGCCCGATCTTGGGCCAACCTCACTACTGTTGCCACACATGAGGCCATCGATGCTGCCACTTGGCCAATCCATCTCGCTGGGGGTCTTCCTCATTTTCTCTGACCCTCCACCTTACCAAATATGATATCCTTTTCCAGAGACTGGTCCCTCGTGACAATATGTCTGAAGTATGAGAGATGAAGTTTAGCCATCCTGGCCTCTAAGGAGCACTCTGGCTGCACTTCTTCCAACACAGATCTGTTCTTTTGGCAGCCCATGGCGTTTTCAATATTCTCCTCCAACACCATAACTCAAAAGCATTAATTCTTCTACAGTTTCCCTTATTAACTGTCCAGTTTTTGCATGCGTATGGGGTTACTGAAAATACCATGGCTTGGGTCAGGTGCACCTTAGTCCTCAAGCTGACATCTTTGCTCTTCAACACTTGAAAAAAGTTTTGTTCAGCAGATTTGCCTAATGCAATATGTCATTTGATTTCTTGACTGCTGCTTCCATGAGTGTTGATAATTCCAAGAAGAATGAAGTCCTTGACAACTTCAATCTTTTCTCCACTGATAAGAATGTTGATAATTGGTCCAGTGGTGAGGATTTTT
>NW_006408519.1:56187951-56195950 GCF_000296735.1 Chrysochloris asiatica
AGGTGACCCAATGGAATGAGGAAATCATCGGACAATCTCTTTGATATGCCATGTGACTAAAGTTTTACTAAAGGTACTAGAGAAATGGCTGCAAGCATACATTAACAGAGAACTTCACAGGCAGAGTCATGGCTAATTTGCAGTTGATTTGCTACACAAGCAAATAGATTTGCTTCTATTCACCACAGTCATTTCGCTTGCATGGTCAATGTCGTCATCAACCATGGACATGGATGGACATTTTAATATAACCAGAGTGTGGACAACTTTTTGACTCACTCTCGTATTATTCTGGGAAATGTCTACTCAAATATTTTTCCCATTGTAATTTGAATTATCTTTTGATTGTTATGTTTTTCTTTCATACACTCTAGATACAACTCTGAGGATTTTCTCAGGTTTTGTGGATGTCTTTCACTTTCTTATTGTGCCCCTTAAAGATTAGAAGTTTTAAATTTTGATGGAGTCTAATTTATCTATTTTTAAATTATGTTGCTTGTAGTTTTGGTATTATTTTTAAGGAACCTTGCCTAGTTCAAGATCACAAAGGTTGACATCTATATTTCTTCTAAGAGTTTTAGCTCTTACATTTAGGTCTTAATGGTACCTAACAACCAAAAAATATGATTACTTTGTTGTTGTTGAGGGCAATTAAGTTGGTACCAACCTATAGCAATCATGTACAGGATGTACAAAGAGCAGTTGATGAGTTTGAACCACTGACCTTGTGGTTCAAACCAACCTTGTCATAGAGTTGATCCTACAGCTCCACACCAGGAGTCCTTAGGAATTAATCTTTGTATACAGGTATGTTGTTGTTGATATATGCCGTGGAGTCAGTTTCGACTCATAGCGACTCTGTACAGGGTTTCCGAGGCTGTAAATCTTTACAGGAGCAGAAAGCCTCATCTTTCTCCCACGGAACAGCTGGTAGTTTTGAACTGCTGATCTTATGGCTCGCAGCCCGATTCATATCAACTACGCTACCAGAGCTCCTTGTATACAGGTATAGGTCAAATTTAATTATTTTGCATGTGGCTATCCAGCTTTCTGAGTATCATTTATAGAAAAAAAATTCTATTTTTTGTCTTAACATGCTTGTCAAAAATCAGCTGACCATAGATTTATGAGTTTATTTTTGGCCTTTCATTTACAATCCATTAATATGCATGTATATTCTACCACACTACTTTGAATACTGTGACTTGGTAAAAAGATCTGAAATTGGGAAGTGAGAAACTTCTAACTTTGTTCTTCTTTTTGAATATTGTTTAGTCTATTCTGGTTCCAATATCTGCTGTTTTCAATCATGGAAAATATGCTACTAGGAGCATCAGTTCTTCTTTTTAAAAAATTTATTGCAAATTGAGGGATAGTTTAAATGGGACAACATCGGTTTTACGTTCATCCTACTCTATTTCATTTCATTGAAATGATTACATGTATCATCATTCAACAGTATTTTTGTCTATTCCCTCTTTTTTTGTTTTGTTTGGCTTTTTGGATGTACACAAAAACAGTCAGGAATATCTATTCATTTAAACAACCAAAGGGCACATTCTGCAAACCTACGTCCTGGCACATAACCTTCCTTTCCCCATGAGTCTGGAGTCCTCAGCTGCTCTATCTCTTCATGTCCTCATCTTTGGCCCCATATCTGGTGTCACTACTTCTCTGGATAGGTTCCCACATTCCGCTTATACTTTTCTCCCTTGATGATCCTAGGGTCCTTTGTTCCTGGAATGTAAGATGAACTACTCCCCCATTATGTTACAAAATTCTATCTCTATAATTGTGACAATCGCAATTCATCATGATAACAATTATTCACTATTGAATCATTAAGCATCTTATCCCCATCTCCTTTCACCAGACCCATCCAGACAAGATGAAAACTATTCAGTGGGGATTCTACCTTCACCAGCATACTCTGAAAATAAATTCCCTCTTGAAAACTACTTGTAAACCAGTCATTCTATGCCTTTATGTTGTTGTTGTTGTTAAGTGCCGTCGAGTCGGTTCTGACCCATAGCGACCCTGTACAGGGTTTCCGAGGGTGTAAATCTTTACAGGAGTAGAAAGCCTCATCTTTCTCCCGCAGAACGGCTGGTAGTTTCGAACCGCTGACCTTAAGGTTCGCAGCCCGATTCGTAACCACTACGCTACCAGAGCTCCTCCTTTATAGTGCCCCCTTTTTAAGTAGCCAATGTCTAAGTTGTCCATCCCTATCAATCCTGTGTACAGAGGAGAACTGAAGACTCCTTCCCTTTCAGTTGGTATTTTGAGCTACTACATCCACAAGTATAGATCATGTTAATCTAATTGTAGCAATTTATACTTGTTTCCTTTATCAATTTTTTTTTTTTTTCTATATCTTCCTCTAGTCAAATTGGGATTATCAAGCCATTGAATACTATCTGCATGTTTGGGCATTCATGTACATCTCTCCTCACTTCATATCAGCTCTAGCCCTCTATGGCTATGTAGGACAATCAACTCTTAAGCAATATTCAGTTTCCATCATTTTAAGTGTGCTTTATACTTTTTCAGTTTGTATTTTTTGCAGTTACTAGTTCCAGTGTTAAAAGAGACTATCTTTCAGTATATATATATATATACAGAATGATTGTTTATTTGGCATTTCATGAAGCACCTCATTGGTTTTATATTGATGAACATCTTCATGTTTGATCTAAGTATCAAGAATTGTATTTCAGATCCTCTGAATTAAGCCTTTTTGATTTAGTAGAAATAAATAGTAATAAGAGAAGCCAACTGTTTGGATTCTGTGTTGGGTTCAAGTGTTAATTATAAGCCAGACTCAGATATCTTAGTAAAATGCTGTAAAAAGCAAAATGTCTCTCCCTAGTAAAAACAATTAAATGTTATTATGAATTTAATTATTTCATTTTTGTTTTTAAATTATAGTGGACTATTTTAAATTTTTACCTTAAACCAATGGCTAATGCTTGCATTGTTGTTGTTGTTGTCAAGTGCCATTGAATTGTTCAGACTTAGTGACCTTGTATAGGGTTTCTGAGGAGTGGCTGCTGAGCTTAAACCACCGACCTTGTAGTTCAAACCAACCTTACAGTCTAGCAACACATCAGGACTCCAACAACCAGTAATTAGGTGACCTATAGGTGCTGAAAGGTGTGAAACACACCTGGAGATTAAAAGAGAACTTTGAAAAAACATTAAAAATGTTCTACACATTTCAGGAAAAATCCTGACTCAGAATTAATGCAATATTATACAGTTCCTTGAAAATTATGTTTACTGTTCTTCTATATAAAATGGTCAAGGAAAGGATTTGTTGTTTTTGT
The DNA here is from genome assembly GCF_000296735.1 of Chrysochloris asiatica. Taxonomy (NCBI): domain Eukaryota; kingdom Metazoa; phylum Chordata; class Mammalia; order Afrosoricida; family Chrysochloridae; genus Chrysochloris; species Chrysochloris asiatica. The sequence goes on from NW_006408519.1 coordinate 56,191,278, forward strand.
TGTTAAGTGACATCAAGTTGGCTCTGACTCATAGTGACCCCATATAGGGTTTCCATGAATGGTGAGTGAGCTTGAATTTCTGACCTTACTGTTCAAACCAACCTTGCAGTCCATTGAATTAACCTGCTGCGCCACCCCAGGACTTCAAGAAAAAGATAAATAATCCATGATAGTTCAAAGATGGATATATTCTGCATTTGTATCTGGTGTTGTGATGCTTTTAAGGAATTTTTACTATCTTTAACAACACAAAATTGAATTTTTTCTAAATGAAATGCATCACAGAAAAACAGACTAGTGAATAATTTTAATAACACTTTACGGAGGTATCTCGGGACAAGCAATCCTCCAACACTTATTTGCCCTTGAGACTTAGAAGAAATCTTATCTCTAGTGTTCATAATAAGGAACTAATTTAACTGAGTTCAAGTTAGCTGTGAACAAATGGATTAACAAGCACCTTATTAAAAATTTAATTTACATTTCATTTATCATATTTAATAGAATCAGCTTTCTTGTTTCAGGGTGGGGAAAATCATTAATTTCCAAAAATAACTTTGAGTACCATTAATTTCAAATATTTTATTATTGCTTTTTATAGTTATCGTAATTATGTAGCCTGTGTAGCATGGAAAAATAAAATGTATAATATGATATTTTGGTCTTAAAGACCATTTAATTGTTCAACAAATTAAAAATATTTGTTTGTATAGGTTATGAATGTTCTTATCCCTGAAAAAATGCTTAACTAAGCTAATTTAAGACCTTTGGTTCTTTTAAATTATAACACAGACAGTTACAGGTTTTCATATCGAGAGTACTAGTCTGTATTTACATTGACATTATTATGACATATGCCTTTGTTACTGACACAAATTTCTATTTTTGTTTTTAAGAATTTCTGGATTTTTTTCCCCCATATGACCATGTCCTGATCGTATTTGTTAACAAGAATCTATATGTTGTTGATAAATGCGCTGCCAGAATAAGAAAATTGCTATTTAAAAAGGAAAAATTATTCTATATACAATAGTGTGTACCAATGAACAAGAGCCTGATAAAAAAACAAAAAACAACCATTTTTGTACACAAGTGTTAACTTTAACAAGGTGAGAAGAAAAAAAAAGAAAAGAAACTAAACACTTGGAATCACTGTGCTGATTAAAACCTCTTTACTTGAAATCTTGTCCCTCCAGTAAAGAAGTTGATTACTTGAATGGGATAGAAAGAATACTTTTACCTTTCACTTTTTGATATGTCTTTAAAGTTGATTTATAATTATAATACTTGAACTCTGCTGGTTCATGTGAAATAATTGATGGTTTTAGTTCATTTCTCTAATATCAATAGTGAGGACTTGATATACTTGAAGGCACAACTTTAATCGCTTTATAGATTTCTGAATAAGGAAAAATATCTATATGTGGATCTATAGTTCTACTTAAGAACTAGTGTCCTTTCAAGCTATTTTTCAGATTATATCACCACAATAGTAAAAAGTAATATTTCCTTGAAATGAGACAAGTGATCTAATTTTAATGACAGCTACTGTTAATGTCATGTACCCAGGTATAGCTTATAATGCTTAGCAATTACAGCAATCTCTCTTCTCTTTTACTAATTATTTCAAGAATAAAGAAGTAAAAGCTTTAAGAATGGGTACAAAAGGCAGCTATCTTGGATTTTTTTTTTTTTTTGTAAAGCAAATAGCTTTCAAATCATTCCATTAGCTGTCATCAGAGTACAAAAAGAATTAATCAAAAATGACATCAATTTTAAGGGCCTGCCAAAACCTCATGAGAAAAACATTCCCATAATAAAAAGAGAGAAATTAAAGACCCTTCCCTGAGATGATAAAGGGATTTCAATGTTGTTATTTTTTTCTGTGTATCTATATTTTTATTCTGGAAGATTATATGTAAAATACATTTCAAATTTTTCTAGTACATTTATTTCAAGCAACTAATATGCCTAATTCATTAGTTAAATTTATAGAATTTATATATTTCTCTGTACTTTGTATTTCAGTGTTATTTTTTTTTTTAATAACAGCATATTTGTTAGCTTATTTTCTGGATTTTGGCTTGATTCTCCAGTTTAATATTTAGACTTGTTGGAATCTTATGTATAATTCTGTAGACCCAGAATATACAACTAAAGCATACACTATTTCAAAACTACTAAAAAGATAAAAGTTAGTAAGAATAGAAAAGAAAAGGTGAAGAAATTATAAAAGATAAATATGTGAGAAAAGGTTTTTTTAGAATATAAATATAAATGTTCAAGAGACTCTAATTTAATATCATTAATGTACAGTTAGTTTTGAGTACCTACTAAAATGCTATATCATATTTACTTACAGAGCACCAAGCCAGTATCATCTTGTTTCTTATTATTTGGTCATTGCTAACCCTGTGATATAACAAAGATAAATACTAGCTCTATTTGTAAAAGCATCAACAAAGACTCAGAATGATAACGTTGTCCAGATAATAGGACCAATGAATAAGGAAGCCACAGCCCTACTTCTTCAGTGTGTTTCCCATTTCTTATGTAACATTTTGTTGAGCCACAATACACAACTAAAGCAAACACTATTTGAAAACTACTCATAGATGAAAGTTGATAAGAGTGGATGAGAACAGGTAAAAATATGAGAAAGGTTAGCAGAGTGGTTATAAGTTGGGCTGTTAACCTCAAGGTTAGCAGTTTGAAACTACCAGCCGTTCTACAGGAAAACGATGAGGCTTTCTGCTTCCATAAAGATTTATAGCCTCAGAGACCCTATACAGATTCGCTGTAAGTTGGAACTGGCTCTATGGCAAACCACCACCACCATCATAAATATGCAATTTTATTACTTTATTCTGTGCAATGCCCCATGGGTATGAACCGTAGTCAAAAGAGCTTATTGCTGTTCTTGTGAAGTACTTTTGAGTCGGTTTTAACTCATAGTGACCCTGTATAGGGTTTCTGAGGAGTAGCTGGTAGGTTTGAGCCATTACCCTTACAGATAGTTGTGTTTGGTAAGTGCTGTCGAGCTGATTCTGACCCATAGCGACACTGCATAGGGTTTCTGAGGAGCAACTAGTGAACTTGAACTGCCGACCTTGCATTTCAAACGGCTTTGCAGTCTAGCGTATTAATCCACAGCGCCACACCAGGTAGTCCAGTGCTTACCCTTCAGCTCCACACCAGAAGTGCGTAGGAGATATAGTCTTTCCAGGTGTTAGCTTGGGATACTTCAGTTAACAAAACAAAGCTTATATCATAACAGGAAGTCAGAGGAGGCAGGGCTTAATGGCAGAGTAGGGAGAAGTTCAGTGCGGACCTCTACCAGCAATAACACAGAATATCGGAAAAGCAGGTTTCAGGGATGGTCCCAGAACTCTGAATTACATATAAAGGAATATTGAGGAAGTTTAGAGGCTTATAGCCAGTGGAATTTGTAGCAGAAGCAAAAAAGGCACTAAGTGACTGACTTTTAAGTTTTCAAGAGGGAGTTTAGTTTAAGAGTGTGTGGGGAAGATAGAATCTCCACTGAATAGTTTTCTTCTTGTCTAGATGGGTCTGGGAAAAGGAGATGGGGATAAGATTCTTATGATTCAATAATGAGTAATTGTTATCATGACTAATTATGACTGTCATAATTGTAAAGGTAGAAGTTTTGTAACAAGAATAGATCATCAAGGGAAAAGAGCACAAGCAGAATGTGGGACCTTATCCAGAGGAGCAGCAATGCCAAAGATGAGGCAGAGATGGGGAGATGGAGAGAGGGAGCAGCTGAGGACTATAGGTTCATGGAAAGAGAGGGACTGAGAGCTGGAAACCAGGGGACAGGCTTGCAGAATATGCCCTTTTGTGGTTTAAATTATTATATATGCCTGGTGTTTAAAAAATAAAAAAAAGTTAAAATGAATATAGAGAAATACTGTTATCTGATGGTACATGGAGAGGTTTATAATCATTGTAATGAAACAAACTATATCATTTGTTGAATGTAAAACTGATGATCTGGCCCTGTAAACTTTCACTTAATTCACAATAAAAACTTTAAAAAAAAAAAAAAAAGTGACTCTTTACATATAGCATCTTACTCCCAAGCTGGTGCAGTAAGAATCATTGCTATCCATTATTTGAAATTCCCAGGGTGGCATTAACCAAAGTCACCCTTTATATTTTGACATTTAACTGACTTAAAACTGTAAAAAAAAAAAAAAAAAAAAAATTATAATATGCATCATTTTTTAACACAAGTAGGATCTTTGGATTTCTGAGGACCACTTCACTAAGTAATACCTAATTATCCAGATTTTCATCTAGCCAACAAATCCCCATAATTACCTAGATCTTTCTTAACAAAAATATTTTCATCTGGGACTGCTAGCTTCAAGAAAAATATGGCGGATCGGGTGGAAGTGTGACGAGCTCTGCCAAGAACAACACAGAATACAGGACCAAAAAGTCTCAAGTAATGGTCCCAGTACTCTGAACCACATATAAAGGAATATTTAGAAGGATGGAAGACTTACAGGTGGGGAGTTTGTGTCAGAGCAAGAAATCCATTGCTTCCTGGTTCAGGATGCTCAGCTGCACCAGGAGCCGCCATTTTGTGTGGGGCCAAGTGGGGAAAGGATCAGAGCAGCCAAGGAAGCCTGACAGAGCCACAGAGA
>NW_006408519.1:56203696-56212538 GCF_000296735.1 Chrysochloris asiatica
GTACAGGTTGAATAAGTATGGTGAAAGAATATGACCCTGTTGCACACCTTTCTTAATTTTAAACCACTCAGTGTTCCCATGTTCTGTTTTAACAACTGTCTCTTGGTCCTCATGAGCACAATTAAGTGTTCTGGAATACTCACACTTCGCAATATTGTCCATAGCTTGTCATGATCCACTCAGGGTCCTTTAATATCACGAGGAGAGATAAGAGTCACCACCAAGGAATCCAAGCTGATTCCTATGAAGTAGAATTTAAAGATACCTCCACTCTAACCTGTATACCAAATCTGAAACTACCATCTTCTTGGCAGTTACTTGGTTTGATATTCAGTTCAAGTTACAACTTTTTACTTCTATTTTTACAAGAGTAAAAAGGTTACAATTCAAGATCAGTATCAACTTGGAAGCAGGAAGATACAGGATTGTTGTTGTTAAGTGTCGTCAAGCCGGTTACAACTACTCATAGTGACTCTCTATAGAGTTTCCAAGGAACCACTGGTGCGCTTGAACCGCCGCTGACCTTATAGTTCAAGCTGACTTTACAGTCCAGTGCATTAACCTATAGAGCCAGTTTGTCAATCAGGACAGCTTCCAAACAGGACAGATCTCAGCTCCTTTTCAGCCATACACCCAGGTAGGCCAACTTCTTGATATGAACTCTGCTGTGGGGCCCTGCTCAACCTTTGTCTCTGTCTTGCTCAGGCAAATGCTGTAGCTCTAACGGATCCATTGTTAAATGTTGGGAATCATTCCACTCTGCAACAAGCTTCCTGCCCAAGGTCACTCAGCTCTTTTGCTCCGAGGGTAGAGGAACTCATTGCAGCTGTCCACCATCTTGTGCCACTACTGTCTTGTACTGTCTTCAGTGTTACCACTCTCTCTTACTCCTGGATCTAAGAGGTTCTCAGAGCAGGGATGCCAGGTCTGAAGGATATATTCCTCTCCACGTTCTTCTTGATGGTAGTTAGGTCTGCTCAACTTCTTTGGGATTAACTTTATTTAAGGATAGCAGGATGTCAAACTAATAAATACTTTTGGTAAGTCACAGTGAATTGGCTTGCATAATGAACTGCCCAATCTCTATAAGGGTTTATGCATGCTTTTTCACATTAAACTTTTTAATTCTTTTGCAAGATGTGGTCTAGCAAATTTTCTCAGTAGAACTACAAACTCAGCGCCAGAAAGACCATACATAAAGAGAAAACCAATTTATTTCATTATGATGTTATATATCTAATTATAAATCATCTACTATTGTCTAGCTAAATTTTAGAAATACAAAGAATATAATGTCAAAGTAATAACAAAATTACCTTGACAAAATCTTTAGAAAATCAAAGATTCAGGAAAATGCAACATTCAGAATTTATAAGTTTGTACTTGTACAAAGAGATGCAATGAACAGTTACTGAATAAAACTTAAATTTTTGTTAATGTCAATTCTAGGTATAATAGTGAGCACAGCACTTAATATGGTATCTTCCTGTATGAAAGTACTATACTGGGAGGAGAGGAACCTTCTTTTCAGACCTCAAGCTGAGAACAAGGTTTTTATATTTTTTGAACAAGACTGATGCAAAAGATGGATTGAGAAGGACCAACCATAGCAAAAGCATCAAGACTTTAATTGTGTAAACTATAGTTAGATCTGACCACAAATGCTCTTGTTTGGACTGAATGGATTTGTGTATTATGGTCAGGAAGACTAAATTGAGAAAAGTGGGAATACTGGTCCTTATCCAAATCAATATTATTAAAATTACCATCCAACATTTGTTCATAAAAACTACTGAAGTAGATGCTGAAGAAATGCATCATATCAGGAGAAATGAAGAGACTGCCTGTAGCAATGTTCTTTACTCCATCAAATCAGCTCTGGTTGGATTGTGTTATCCATCCAACCAAATCATAAGACCACCAAGGAGATTGTGGACATGATGCTCCTTAGTTAGAGTTGGGGTTGTTGCATATTGTTTCCATGTATGGTGGTAGTTATATGCTGTGGAGTCGGTTACGACTCATAGAGACCCTGTACAGGGTTTCTGAGGCTGTAAATTTTTACGGGAGCAGAAAGCATCATCTTTCTCCCACGGAATAACTGGTAGTTTCAAACTGCTGACCCTGAGGTTAGCAACCCGAATCGTAACCACTGTGCTACCTGAGCTCCTTTGTTTCCATGTATAGGAACTAACAAAATATTGTCTTGCAACCATATATGGCAATTTTGCTAAGAGAAGCTCTTATTAAATCAATTTTCTTCCTGTTACACTTAAAAAACCATTTTATCTTCCATTATAAATCTACACTAGGACAATTGTCTTATTTGAATTGATTCCACTTACTGGTAAATTAAACATGTCCCTGTTTGTGAAAGCAGTTAAGGGTCAACTTGTAGCCAAAAGTTTGGTGATCAGACACACCCAGAGGAGCTTTTGAAGACAAGTCTGGCCATCTGAAAACCTACTGGAGTTTAGTTCTCCTCTGTGACACAGAGAGTAGTCATAACTCAGAATCAACATTGTTGTTGTTGTTAAGTGCTATTGAGTTGATTCTGATTCAAAGCTACCCTGTAAATATGGTTTCCTAGGAACAGCTGGTCAATTTGAACTACCAACCTTATGGTTCACAATACAGTGCTATTCCTACAGCACCACACCAGGAGCCCATTTTGCCCATTGTTGTTGTTGTTAAGTGCCATCAAGTCAATTCTGACTGATAGCAACCCTGTATATGGTTTCCAAGGAGAAGCTGGTGAGCTTGAACCACCAACCTTGCAGTTCAAACGACTTTGCAGTCTGATGTATTAACCGATAGAATCCTTTAATATTATAACCTAAGGCTTGAAATTTTACTTCAGTTCTTTTAGGCTTAGCAATGCTAAGCATACTCTTTCCCTTTTGTTTTTATAACGCCAGATCTTTGCATATTTCATTATGATATTTTGATTCTATAATGCATTTTATATATTTATATGCAGATATATAAAAATGGAATAGAAGTTAAACAAACTGATAATTTGTTTATTATCTTAAATTTCACACATTTTTCAATGCTATTAAATATTTTTCTATATACTCATTTATAGTGGCTCCACTTTATTTAACCATAAGAATATATCATGATTTATTTTTTATACAATTGGACATGCACATTTGCCACTAATGTTTTGCTAATATAAACATTTAGAAACATGTATACAAATATGTGTCTTTGTTGATGTCCATGATGATTTCATTAAAGATATTATCATTTGTGAGTTAGTCACATGAAAGGATTTTTGTTGTTACCTTTGAATAGAGTTGCTAAAGGTTTTTAAGACAACTGCTTCTTGGTCCAGGTACAGATTTCTTAGAAGTGCAATTAAGTGTTCTGGAATACTCATACTTCTCAATGTTGTCCATAGCTTGTTATGATCCACACAATCAAAAGCCTTTGCATAGTCAATAAAGCACAGGTAAACATCCTTCTGATATTCTCTGCTTTCAGCCAAGATCCATCGGACATCAGCAATGATATCTCTCATTCCACGGCCTCTTCTGAATCCAGCTTGAACCTCTGGAAGTTCTCTGTCAATGTATGATTATAGCCGTTTCCTTTAGCAAAACTTTACTCGCTTGAGATATCAAAGAGATTGTCCGATGATTTCCGCATTCTGTTGGGTCACCTCTCTTTGGAATGGGCATAAACATTGATCTCTTCCAATCAGTCAGCCAGACAGTTGTCTTCCAAATTTCTTGGCAGAGATGAGTGAGTGCCTCCTGTGCCGCCTCACTTTCCTGAAAAATTTCAATTTTTATTCCATCAATTCCTGGTGCCTTGTTCTTTGCCACGTCTTTCAATGAACTTTGGACTTCCTCTCTGAGTATCACTGGCTCTTGTTCATATGGTATCTCTTGAAATGGTTGAACATTAACCATTTCCTTTTGGTACAATGACTCTGTGTATTCCTTCCATCTTTTCTTGATGCATTCTGCATCATTCAATAATTTGCCCAGTGAATCTTTCAATAACGAAAGTCGAGGCTTGAATTTTTTCTTCAGTTCCCCCAGCTTGAGAAATGCTGACCGTGTTCTTCCTTTTGATTTTCTAACTCTAAATACTTTTAGCTTTCTGAAAAAATTTTGAAGTGTGCAAAAGTCATTCTTTCAATATCAAATTTGAAAGTGGATTTAGACATGTACAGAGAGGTTACTATGAAGTGTTCCTGTACAATTGTTATCATTGTAGTGTCTATAAGTATCCTCTTAGATGAGCAAAATATTCCCTGTTGTGTCAAGTGCCTTGTAGTTGCATTACGTCCTCCCTACCATTAAAGTACCACTTAGTACAATGGGGTGCAATTAAGCCAATAGAGCCTTGGTGGTCTGAAAGGTGGCTATCTTCCAAAGTGCTTCATTTACTCCTCTGTTCTGTGTTAATAATGGATGGTTTGCCCATATTATGTTATCATGAGTTACTCAATAGTTAGAAAATATTTCAGTCTAGACTAAATGGGTCTGAAATGATAATATTTTATTAGCATATTCACAATTGAAATTTTCTACAATTTTTCATGGTATTTTTCTAAGGAATAATATGACACTATTACCCTTATATAGTAGATTCTAATGTTTTGTAAGGCAAATGCTTGCTGCATCTCCCCCTGAGTATATCTTATTCTTTTCTCTTGTGTTCTTTCAGCTTGAATCATAAATTTATACAGAAGAAGATATTTCTACCTTAAGCATATCCCTAATATATATTGCTGATGCTCAGACATATTAAATAATGATTATAAAAATAAAAATTTAGTCCCATAGAAACATTATTAAATTTTCTTCTACTTTAGATTACATGTCATCCTTGAGGTAATACTTGATAGCTGGATGATTTATGTGTTCTCAAAATTTTTAGTCATGTCACTACCTGACTGAGTGTACCTTCTTTTGTTTTGACTAGTTTCCTTCTATAGATTTAATTTCTTCCACTTTTCTACTTAAAGACTTATATGAAATGTTTTTCAATATCTTAACTTTTCTAGTTGTAATAAACTTCAAGTCTTTTTCCATTTGTTAAATCTATTTTTTCTTAATTATCTTTTTCTCATTATAAAGTATTTATAAGATCTATCTTGTTGCTTTAGCACTAAGATGGTGACTCACTCTAGTACATTATTCTATTTTATATTTTTCCCTTTATATTTAAGTTAAGAGTATGAATTCTTGTTTTTCTCTTTGTGTGCCTTTTTATAGACTTTGATCAGTTATTGATTTCTTTCTCTTGAATTTTTATCAACTAATTGTACATAAATCTAATCTATGTATCTCTTTCATGCGTCTTTTCTATAGTTACATAACAGAATATTCTAAAACTATTGAGGAGGTAGCTTGATACCTTTCAATTGACCTTACCGGATTTACACAGCAACACAAACATTTGTAGTATGGGCAGAATGGTTTCCTTGAAATAATACTGACTCAGAAAATACTGATGTTCATTCCTACTTCTGAATTATGTGTCGGCAATAATTCTGAGGTGTTATTTAAAGCCTTACTCCTTCCATCACGGGCCCCATACCAGCAACACCAACAGCACCAGGGAGATAGTTAGAAATTAAGACTTTTGACACCAACACCAGACCTATTATATCAGAATCTGCATTTAATAAATCCCCAGATAATTCCTCTGCATAATTAAATATCAGAAGTCTCCAAATAAGGTTTTACTAATGCCCATTTTTAGGACAGCACCATGGGGAATTGAAGGGATGCTTTCCTCACCTGGGGTTGATTACTCTTACTCCTGTCTCCAACAGAGCACATTGTAGTTCTAAACGCAAAGAGGAGAAATCAATGTTTATTCATTTAGAATTATAAAAATGTACTGAATATAATTTTGGCCAGCTGTTGAATGGCTGGAGATTAAAATCAATATTTGGATGAAACCAAGGTTGAGGCCAAATATCACCATTATAGAATGTCTGGGATAGATCCAAGAGAAAACAAAATTTTACCAGAATTAAAAACATACATTAAATATTAATTATCTACCACCGACCTTGAAGTTCAAATGACTTTACAGTGTAATGCATTGGCTCACAGTGCCATGGAAGTAATAGCTCAAAATACCAACAGAGACAGAAAGAGTCTTCACATCAAGTATCAATGCTATCCCCTTTGTGTACAGGGTAGATAGGGACAGGCAACTTAGACATTGGCTACCTAAAATGAAGGGTTGATAAAGGCATGAAGTCTCTGGCTTACAAGGTTTCAAGAGGGAGTTTAGTTTAAGAGTGTGCGTGGGAAGACAGAGTCCTCACTGAATTGTTTTCATCTTGTCTAGATTGGTCTGGTGAAAAGAGATGGGGATAAGATTCTTATGATTCAATAGTGAGTAATTGTTAACATGACTAATTATGACTATCATAATTGTAAAGGTAGAAGTTTTGTAAGAAAAATGGGAGAGTTGTTAACCTGACAGTCCAGACACAGAAGACCCTAGGACCATCAAGGGAGAAGAGCACAAGTGGTCTGCGGGACCCTATCCAGAGAAGCAGAGACACCAGAGATGGGTGCAGGTATGAGGACATGGAAAGAGGAAACAGCTGAGAATTCTAGCTTTATGGAAAGAGAGGGACTGAGTGCTGGTGGTCAGGAAGCAGGCTTGCAGAATGTACTCTTTTGTGGTTTAAATTATTATATATGTCTGAGTGTTTAAAAAAAAAGAGAAGCTAAAAATAATAGAGAGAAATACTGTTACTGATGGTACATGGAGGGGATTATAATCATTGTAATGAAACAAGATGTATGATTTGTTGAATGTAAAACTGATGATATGCCCTGTAAACTTTCACTCAATCACAATAAAAAACATAAAAAATATATTATCAAATGATCAAATTTTCATAATTTGTCATCATAATTTGAAGAATAATACTTTTTGACAATCCTAGCTTCTAGATTGCTTCTGCAGACCCTGACACATTTCAACAGTTAGTAAATTGCCCATTTCTATTGATATCACTGGAGAAAGAAAATACATCTTGGCGAATTTAGAACCTAAACAGAATTAAACATCTAAAAAGGTTAATAAAGTGATTTAAAGTTATTTACTTTAATGTTATGAATACTGTTATATAAATGTTACAAAGATTAGAATTATAATTCAATAGACTCTCTTCATATTTATATTGTTATTTAAGTTTTATAAAAACTGTTAACTCTAAAAGTATATATTTCTGGGAATTGGGAGGAACACCTGCCATTGACTTACTTCAACTTCTAGTAACCTCAGGTGTGTCAGAGTAGAAGTGTGCTCCATAGGTCTTTCAATGGACGATTTTTCAGAACTAAATTGACAGGTCCTTTTCTGATATTCATCTGGGGAGAATCAAACCTTCCAGAAGTAAGCATTGTGTTGTTGTTGTTACGTGTCGTCGAGTTGGTTCCAACGCATAGCGACCCTGTACAGGGTTTCCGAGGCTGTAAATCTTTACAGGAACTGAGAGCCTCATTGTTCTCCCGTGGAACTGCTGGTAGTTTGTAACTGCTGACCTTGCGGTTCACAGCCTGATTCGTAACAAATACGCTACCAGAGCTCCGTAAGCATAGTAGCCATTTATTCTTCAATTATTCTCTCCAGGATTACCTAATTCAGTCTCAACATTTTGACTATCTTTTGAACTAGCAACGTTACTTTCTGAAATTTGTTTTATTTATAATTAATTGCTTTCAAAGTGCTCTTCAATTATAATAGTTTTACACTGGTAAGAAAATCTACAGTTTCATTTGAACAGATTGAAAGAATTTCAACATGCAAAGTAATGAACTTTTACCAAAAATACATGGTAAGTATGAATAATGTCCAATATTTAATAGTAAATATTCAGATACTAACACAAATTTGAAAAAAAAAAAAGTTCTTTGTACTCTTCAGGGTTTGCTATACATTATGATTGAAATAAAGAAACAAAACCCACTGCCATGAATTGATCCCAATTCCTTGTGATTTTATCTGATACAGTAGAATGGTCCCATATGGTTCTAAGACTGCAAACTTTACAGCATCACACTGCCATATCTTTCTCCAGTGGAACTGCCGGTGAGTTCAAAATGTCATCTTTTGGGATAGGAGCCAAATGCTTAACCACTGCTCCAGCAAGGCTTCTTTGTCAAGATAGGTAACCCACCAATGGAAATCTAATTTACATAGACATTGAGCCTGCACAGGTACCAGGATGGTAATGAAGTATGTATATTTATTTTACCTAAGACGAAACTGAAGAGTTAATATTAGTTGAAAAATAGGTGAATGATAAACTTCTTTACCTTTCCATATATTATAGAACCCACTGTTATATATTATATAGCATAACAATAGTTTGTTCATGCTATAATTTGTAATTTAAAAAAAAATTAATTTTTTTTTGTAGTTTGTACTTAAAAAAATGTTTTATTATGAATTATGAGATAGTTTACATGGGAGAACATTAGCTTTACATTCATCCTATCATATATCATTTCATTGCCATGGTTACAATCAATCCTCTCCATGTATCATCAACCAACCAAAGGGTATACGCTGCAAGCCTGCCCCCTGGTCGTCAGCACACAGCCCCTCTCCCTCTCTGGGTCTAAAGTCCCCAGCTACTCAATCTCTCCACGTCATCGTCTCTGTCTCCATCTCTGGCATCACTCCTTCTCTGGATAGGGTCCCGTACTCTGCTCTCCTCCCTTGATGGTCCCAGAGACCTCCGTTTCTAGACTGCAATGTCAATCATTCCCCTCCTTTTGTTACAAAATGTCTACCTTTACATTTACAACCCTCACAGTCAGTCTTGATAACAATTATATCACAAGAG
>NW_006408519.1:56220656-56249023 GCF_000296735.1 Chrysochloris asiatica
CCAAGTCATGATATTTTCAATCACATCCATTTGGATCTGAAAGTTAACAATTAATAAGGAAGAACTTATTCAAAGACTATTTTAAGTAACATGTTGTTGTTAAGTGCCTTTTGAGTCGGGTCCGACCCATAGCGACCCTGTACAGGGTTTCCGAGGGTGTAAATCTTTACGGGAGTAGAAAACCTCATCTTTCTCCCGAGGAGCGGCTGGTAGGTTCGAACCACTGACCTTAAGGTTCACAGCCCGATTAGTAACCACTACGCTACCAGAGCTCCTTTAAGTAACATAGACCTCCAATATAACAAATCAGTCTTGGAGGCAGGACAGCTAGAATACTCCTTAGAAGTAAAGATGGAGAAACTTCGTATCTTATACTTTGGACATGTTATCAAGAAAGACACCATGTTGGGTAAAGTGCAGGATCAGTGAAAAAGTGGAAGACCCTCAACAAGGTGGATTGACACAGTGGTAACAACAACGGGCTCAAACAAAACAACAATTGTGAGGATGGTTCAGGATCAGGCAGTGTTTCATTAGTTGTTCATAGGGTAACTATGAGTCAGAACTGACTCAACCACACTTAACAATAACATCAGTGATTAAAAAATCAATTAAGTTTTTGTTTTCAAATATATTCTATTTTCTCAAAATTTTATAGGCATAGACTACATCCTATATTTTAATTACAGAAACAGCACAGTTAAATAACACACAATTTCTTAGATTGTTTGAGAGCTCCATTATTCCACTGAGAAAATTTAATATTTATCATTTCTATTTTTTGCATGGTAACTTAGACAGTCAATTGTACCACCAGTAGGAGAAAGGATCAATCATAGATTTCAAGTTCAATATTTAGTAATCATTCCCATGCTTGCCAATTAACTAAATCTCCAAGGGAAAAGGTTTCATAGATTTTTTTTTTTTTTTTTTTACAAATAAATACAGTGGGATTCTGTGACTAAGCATTGATTTGACAGGGACTCAAGAAAAACTCATCTATCTTTACAAATTGACAAGTGTCTATAACAATTCAAGGAATACAATGCTTAAGGAAGGGAGAATATGCAAAAGTCATCTAATTACCAACTACAATGCCAATATTATTTTCTAACTAATGAAAAAAGGGGAAATAATTTGTATTCATTGTGTTATAAAGAAATATTTGCATTCAGAACTGAAAATGAATGGGCAAGTAAAGACATTACTAGCAGTTGCCATTGTTGTTCATAAATGCTGTCAATTCTGACTCACAGCAACCCTAAATAGGGTTTCCGAGGAGCAGCTGGTGGGCTTGAACCACCAACCGTTACTTCAAATCAACCTTTTATAACAGTGAATTTACCTGCAACACCACACTGGGACTCCAGTACACATTTAAAAATATCTGAAAATATTTTGGAAAGCAGAAAATACTGTATGCTATACTGTAGAAACATAAGATGCTCAATGATAGCCTGGAGAGCAGTTGAAATGAGATAGAAAGATATGTATTGTATTCTAAGTTTGTGGTGGGATGACTAAATGTTGAGAATTACACAAACAAACAAAGAATGATTAAATGATTAAAGCATAAACCAATAAATTGGTTTTTACTTATAGAAGCAATTTAAAGAAGGCTGCCCAAGAACTTTTTAAAGTGTTGAAGAACAAAGATGTCAGCTTGAGGACTAAGGTGCACCTGGCCCAAGCCATGGTATTGTCAATAACCTCATATGCATGTGAAAGCTGGACAGTGAATAAGAAAGACCACAAAAGAATTGATCCCTTTGAATTATGGTGTTGGAGGAGAATATTGAAAGTGTCTCAGGCTGCCAAAAGATCCAATATATCCGTTTTTGAAGAAGTGCAGCCAGAGTGCTCCTTTGAGGCCAAGATGGCCAAACTTCGTCTCTCATACTTCATACTTTAAGAAGTATCATATGATCAAAATCTGATGGTATTGACGTCCAAGCAGTACTGAAATAATTGGCAAAAAACAAAGCTCCCGGAATTTAAAAACTGAAGTTGAAATGTTTCAACTGATGTGTCACTTAAGGCACTCATTCGTCTAAAACAAGACTTTGGAAAGACAACTACCAGGCCAGCCGATTGTAGAAAATCCATATTTGTGTCCATTTCAAAGAAAAGTGACTCAATAGAATGCAGAAATCATCAAACAATATCATTAATATCACATGCAAGTAAAATTTGTGGGGTGATTATTAAAAAACAGTTGCAGCAGTTCATTGACAGGCCAGAAATAGAAGTTGGATTCAGATGAGGATGTGCAATGATGTCATTGATGGTGACAGAGGAGTCCTGACTGAAAGCAGAAACTACCAGAAAGGTGTTTACTCATGTTTTATGGGCTATGCAAAGGTGGTTCGCTGTGTAGATCATAGCAAACTATGGATAACTTTTTGAAGAATAGGAACTCCAAAACACTTAATTGTGCTCATGAGGAACCTGTACATAAACCAAGATACAGTTGTTTGAACAAAACAACTGACCTTGTGGTTGAATGCTTATCCTACATTGCCACACCAGGACTCCATATTGCTCTTTAATATACACCATGTCAAGATGGCAGTTTTGGCATCCTTGAGGGTCTGAAATCATGTATAGTTTTTGAAGAATGGCTGGTGGATTTGAACCACTGACCTTTAGGTTCAAAGTGACCTTGTGGTCTATTGCATTAGCACTGTACCACAAGGTCAGTTTGAACTGCAAGGCTGGTGGTTCAAACCCACTATCTATATGCTCCTCCAGAACCCTATATAGGGTCACTGAGTCAGAATCAACTTGATGGCACTTAATAATAATATATATAATCAGCTTATTTTATACTTTTCCTAATATATTATTAAGGAGATCTGGTAGCATAGTGGTTATGAATCAGGCTGCTAGCCTCAGGATCAGCAGTTTGAAACTACCAGGTGTTTCATGGAAGAAAGATGAGACTTTTTGCTCTTGTAAAGATTTATAGCCTCGGAAACTATGTACAGGGTCGCTATGAGTCGGAATCTACTCCATGACACATAACAACAACAATATATTATTATCCTTCTCTGGTTTAATCCTATGCAGTGGAACATAGCATTTCCTTATTATGAGTATTTCAATAAACATACTTTAAAATTAGATTATAATCATAAATACCTCTGAGCCCTGGTGTGGCACTGTAGGATAAGCACTGGACTGATAATGGCAAAGTTGGCAGTTCAAGCCAACCAGCTGCTCTTAGAAACCCTATACAAGGGTGCTATGAGTTGAAACTGACTCGCTGGGTCACAACAACAATAAATAAATACTTCCAGTGCTTTTCTGCTCATTGTTAATTAGTCCTTAATTCTATTGTTTGTCCTTTTACAGATAAGGAAAAACAGGACAGTAAAAAGGTGTCCAAAGATGGCTTGGGCATACTCACAAATCTTTGCATGGACAAGGCCTAGAGATCCCTATCATCTTAAGCAATGTGACTATATAGCTACATGGTAGGGTGACTACCAAATTTATTGTCCAAACGAAGACACTTTTGAAAATGAAAGAGCACTATTAATAATTACACCTGGACAACAGGCATAAACCACAACTGTCCTGTGCAAACCATGACATATGGTTATCCTACCACATGGTGACAGTACAAAGATGTATGGATGAGATTTTTCAAGCCTAGAATATAACTTGGTTTGGGAGTTTTTTTTTCTGAGGTAAAGTACCTTGCATTGTCTTGTGGATAGGCTCTGCTGCCTCATAGTTTATTATAGGACTTTGTAGGGAAATATACTTTTTTTTTCTTCATTTTGAAAGAATTATATATTTTTAGAAACTTGATGCAATGTAAAATTCAGAACAATTGTGTACTATAATAGTGAGGGTTATCTTTGCTCTATGGGCTCATATTTTCTTGATATTGATGGTAAGACAGAAGATGCTAATTAACTATGACCTAACATTTCTTTTTCCCCCCAGAATTAATTTAAACACAATCTCAGTAGGTTTTTTGTTTGAATTTTATTAATTTTGTGTTTCCCTGAATCATCACCAGAGAAAATAAACTTAAAAATATGTAAAATTTATATAATATGTAAGTTGCATATCAAGTAGTAAGTGATCGCTCACATATATGTTTTCATATATGTTTGTAAGAAAATGCAGTCTATTCAAAATATGTATTTATTTGAACAAATATTGTTCAGTCTTTCTGTGAACTTATTTAGATTTTGAATATTAGTCCTATCCAATTTTGAGAGTGAAGGCAGAAATGATTTTAGTAAGAGTCTCATATATAATTTACTTCAATCAAACTTGATTGCATTTTTGTTTTAAATCTTCAGACTATCATGTTTATATACACTCATATCTATATACACACATGGTCTGTTTTTCAAGAATTGTGATTTGAGCATTACATAACACCACTCTTTAACCTTTTTGGTGCTATTAACCTTAACATCCACTTCATCATATACAATTGATCCAGGTTTGAACTGTATGGGTTCGTTCATATGTGGGATTTTCTATAACACTGTGTGATGCTAATTGTTTCTATAGAAGCAGTTCCTCTCTCTGGTAAATTGCATATCACAGTAGTAAGTGATCACTCACATATTTTTCATTATATTTAGTGCAATATCATAAACTTTGAATAATTTTATGGGACCTGTAGGAAGTGCCAGTAGTGATGCTGGAAGTGCTTTGTGTTGTCAACACTAAAAAAAAAAAAGTTGAATTGTTTGATAATGTATCATAGCAAGAGGTCTGCAATTGTAGTTGCTCACCATTTCAAGATAAATGAATTCAGTATAAGGGTGTAAGGACCATTAAAGAGAGAGAGAGAGAGAGAGAGAGAGAGAGAGAAATTCATGAAGCCGCTACAGCTATGCCAGCAGACACAAAAAACTGGCATATTTTGCAAAATAGCTTTTTATCTCCTATAGAAAATGTAGCTTTCATGTGGCTGTAGTATATAATACAAAGAATATACAAAATATGATTTAATTGACTGTGATGTTAGCTGTAAGACATATGGTCAACTGTTCATGTTGAAAATCCATGTATAATGCTTGCTTGCCCCAAAATTTTCAACAGCATAGGGTCAATACTTCTAACCTCTGCATTGTTTAAGAGTCAATTATATCCACTGTTGCTTTCTTTTCATTTGTATTTGCCTCTCTTTTCCTATCTTTCTATTTTCAATTTTTTAATTTAGTCATTTTAATTGATCAGTCTTGATAGGAAATACTATGTCGTAGTCCTGATTTCACACTTCAGTGTAAGTACTGGGCCACAGAGTGGGTTTGGGCTGCAAGGCTGATAGTTCAAACCTACCCACTGCTCCTCAGAAATCCTAAATAAGGTCACTATGAGTAAGCACCTACTTGATGGCACTTAACAACACCAAGAAACTATAAATTAGGGAAACACATTTATTTTCCACTCTTACTGAAGTCCAATGAAGTTGTTTTTGTTTTTTACTTTTACTTTCACTTTGGACACCATTGTCGTCCAGTCTGTTGTCTAAGAAATCCATGCTGTTTTAATCTTGTGGTTTTGCCATCTCAGTGTTGTATTTTATTCTGTTGAACTGATTTTATCTTGCTTTATATTTCCACTTGATCTTCCAGCATTTCTGCCTAATCTGGTATATGTTATGATTCATTTATTTTTCCTCTCCTTGGCTGCTGTTTTGACTGTTTTTGGCTCACCGACATTCAGGTATAGGTGTTGCAGCTTACCACACATGGTGGAAACCTCATATGTCTGTGCCATTGATGACATTAGCCTGTCAGCCCCTTGCCAAGACACCTGTTTCTCTCCTAGTATCTGAGGAAAGGAAATGTCAACACATGCATTTATTTCCCAATTATCCAACCAATTTGTGGTTGGATGCATTTAGCACCCTTTCACTGGACCAACACAATCCTGTCTCTAGGCATCTAAGCTCTTTCCAGGATATATAACTCCTCAAATTGTCACCTAGACTTTAGGACTATTTGCCCTATACTTGTTCAGGTCACTACAGAGAGAACTGCATGCAGAGGTTTTCATGCACTCCACAAAGACACATATGCAGCTACCTAGGGACTCTTGTAGGAGTCCTGGTGTGGCACTGTGGGTTAATGTGCTGGACTGCAGGGTCATTTTGAGCCACAAGGTTGGTGGTTCAAGCTTACCAGTGACTCCTGGGAAATCCTATGTAGGGTTGTTATATGTCGGAAATGACTCTACAGCATTTAACAACAACAACAACAAGGGACTCATGCCCATTGGATTTGGCTCTGTGAGGCGAACAATTTAGCATTATATGTGGTGAGTAAGGGAGTCATATTTAGGATACTGTGTTTAGAATCTGGAGCCATACTGACTTGGTTAAAATCCTAGCTGTGTTACTTATTAACTGTGCAACTTTAGTAAGTCACTAATGGATATGATAATGATGAAATAGCACCTATTCCACAAATCGATTGTTTTAAATAAGAAATGTAAAGCACTATGTAAGTGTTACTCAGTGCTATTGTTCTGCAGAGTAATCACAGCTTTCTTCACGAAACAAAAGGAATTAATAAAGAGAATGCATGAACCTCCTGTCAATTTTTGACTCTAAGAAAACTGTAAACATCTACCGAACATAATTAAGGAAATGAAAGGATTGAGATTACTAATGTTTGCTATCATAATCATCATTTGAAAGACTTTGAAAGTACCTGGTTATGAATGAATGATTTGGAGAAATAAACCTAAATCATAAAACTATTTGTTTTCTTCTGTTCTTACAAATTCATTACAGTTTTTAGATAGACATATTATTTTTAAATAAGGAAAGGACACAAACAATGTGAAAAGAATAGAAAGAAAAGCATCTAAACAATTAGTAATATTCAATCTCAACTAGACTTTGCATGAGAATCCAGTCAGCCCTTGGGATCTTGGTAGATTGTATACATAATATTTTCTTAGAGACTTTGATATATTTAATATATTTTACATGGTCATGTATATACAAAGCTTTGAAACACATTTTTGACAACAGTGAGCATTTTTATTTTTTATTGTGAATTGAGTGAGGGTTTAAAGAGCAGATCATCAGTTTTACCATGAGCACATTTTTCACAATTAAATATTATTTTAATTGTAAATGGATATTAAAGTATATCATTTCATAGCTTGAACTATTCCTACGATTGCATACTTGGTTGGTGATTAGTGGCTGTGTGTCTTCCAGTTAATTTTGACTCACAGTAACCCTGCAGAGAGTTTCTGAGGCTGCACATTTTCATCAGAGCAGAAAGCCTTATCATATTACATACTTATTCTTTCTAAATTTTCACTTGATAAAATAAAACTGACATTGATATCTTTGTTTTTTTTTTTTTTTTTTTAATAAATTTTGTTTTTAAGTAAAGAAGACAATGAGTTAGCTAAGGGGAAGTAAAGTGGGGAGAGTAAAAGAAGTCTCTGAAAGTTTCTTGTTGGCATCTAAAAATCACAAAATTTAAGTTAAAATAATGACTATCATTTGCTAACCTGAAAAAAAATTGCAAATTACTTCCTTTTTCTAAGTTATAATATTTAGTGAGGACAAGGTTGTGATGAAAAAGACTACTTCAATTAGAGTTGAGTTGAGAGAGATGTGTTAATAAATCAATTTTCTAAAAAGCAAATTGTCAATTCTTTCAAGAAACTTAAAAATAAAATTATCTGAGTAAGTAACTTTAGCTAGGGATTTACATATATGAAAGCAACCAGATAGGTTAAATATTTCTATAAGACAAATTGTAGTGGATTTTTTTACTGGTCGTGGGAGTGGAGAATAGTTTCCCCTGCCCACTCCACCCTACTTATCTTAATTGAGAAATATTCACTATGCTTATAGGGCAATCTTCAGCATCCTGAAAATGTGGACAACTCCTTGCCTAAGGTGTGCACCTGTTGGAAGCTAGATAATGAATTTCCCAGGGGTTTGCAATATTGAAGTGACAAACATAAGAGCGGGTATTGTTGCCAGTAGAAGCATATTAAAATCAGTGTTCTAAGAGTGCTACTTCCATTAATGTTCCCAAAACGGCCGGTGTGTAAATTCTACCAAGATCCCAAGGACTTCCTGTGTTCCCATTGTCCCTAAAGCCTAGTTGAGGATGAACATTATATCATGAGTTGTTTATATGCTTTTAAAATTTTTTCATATACTATTTATTCATTTCCTTACTTCAAATAAATATATCTGTCTTAAAAATGCAATTAGTTTTTAAGAACAGGGACAGACAATTTATTTTTATTTATGTTTTTTGCTCCAAGTTGTTCATTTGCAGTCACGAACTTTCAAAGCTTTTCAAATTTGGTGATTGTATGAGCAGACACTTGTCTTCTGGATCCGTTTATTTCCTTGGTTCTGCTTTGTAGATGTTTACATTCCTGTTAGAGTAAAAAAATGCAGTGCAACATGTGTTCCATTTAGTTCTTTTGCTTCATGAAGAAAGCTGTGACAGACTATGTTATAGAATAATAAAAGCTAAATTTATTCTAAATAGTGCTTTAATTGTATTAACTGAAACAAGTTTGTGAAGTAGGCGTTATTGATATAATTATTATAATCATTATACAAATGATTAACGAGGTGCAGAGAGGCGAAATGCCTTGACTAAAGTTGCACAATTTAATAAGCAGCACAGATAGAATTGGACTCCTGGTGTGGTACTGTAGCATCAGCACTGGAATGTGAACCACATGGTCAGCAGTTCAAACAGATCAGCTGCTCCCAGGAAACCCTATACAGGGTCTCTATGAATCAGAATCGACTCAACAGCACCTAAGAACAAAAACGGATAGGATTTGAACAGAGTCAGTGTTGTTTAAGAGTTTCAATGGCAAGTCATAATGCTATGTTTGTTGTTGTTGTTAAGTGCTATTGAGTCCGTTTCGACTCATAGCGACCCTGTATAGGGTTTCTGAGGAGCAGCTGATGGATTTAAACTGCAGGCCTTGAGGTTTGCAGTCCGGTGCTGATCCACAGTACCACACCAGACATCCACTGTTATTAAATGCTGTAGAGTCAGTTCCAGCCCATAGCAACCCTGTAAAGGGTTTCCGAGGAGCGGTCAGTGAACTTGACTTTGCAGTCCAGCCCATATCAGTCACTCATAATAAAACACATTTGTATGTAAAAAAAGTTTTCTACGCTTCATATATGTACCATCCAGGTAGACATAGATTCATTGATTGGCCATAGCAATTCTATTTGAAAAATTAAGAATATTTTACATTAAAAAAAATTAAAAGTTTTCATCTGCAAAAAAGAATGCTTTCTCAACTATCAGTAACTATGAGATAGTGTTTTAAAACATAATGATCATCAGACTGAGAGTTGTAGATCTAGATTCTGACAAATCACTTAAACATGAGACTTCTCATTTGGCAGTAAATATATCATATTTATTTGTTTTCTTGAGTTGTTGAGATAGCAGATGAGAGAGTTTATGGAAAAGCCTTGTAACATTTCACATCTTAAAATTTAAGTTGGATTTATTATTATTTTTTTTGTGTGTGTTACTAGGGAACAATTACATCATCCAGGAAGAAAGCAAAAAGTCATTAAAAAGACAAGAAAGAAGGAAAAGGTCAAAATGGATGTCAGAAGAGACACTGAAACTTGCTCTCCAGTGTAGACATGCTAAAGCAAATAGAAAACATGAGGAAGTACAAAAGCTGAACAGAAAATTTCAACGATCAGCTCGAGAAGATAAAGCTAAATATCTTTTTTTAAAAAAATGTTCAAACCTGGATTCAGAAAACCAAAAGGGAAAAACAAGCTCAGCATTTCTCAAGCTGGGAGAATTGAAGAAAAAATTCAAGCTTCGACTTTCATTATTGAAGGATTCTCTGGGTAAATTATTGAATTATGCAGAAAGCATCAAAAGAAGATGGAAGGAATACACACAGTCACTATAGCAAAAGGAAATGGATGATGTTCAACCATTTCAAGAGGTAGCATATGATCAAGAGCCAATGATACTGAAGGAAAAAGTCCAAGGTAGATGGAAGGAATTGGCAAAGAACAAGGCACCAGGAATTGATGGGAAAAAAAATGAAATCTCTCAAGAAAGTGAGGCGGCACTGGAGGCACTCACTCATCTATACCAAGAAATTTGGAAGAAAACTATCTGAACAACTGATTGGAAAAGATCTGTATTTGTGCCCGTGCCAAAGAGAGGTGACCCAATAAAATGTGGAAATCATCGGACAGTATCTTTGATATCCCATGAGAGTAAAGTTTTACTAACGGTAATACAGAAATGGCTGCAAGCATACATTGACAGAGAATTTCCAGAGGTTCAAGCTGGATTCAGAAGAGTCTGTGGAATGAGGGATATCATTGCTGATGTTTGATAGATCTTGACTAAAAGCAGAAAACATGAGGATGTTTACCTGTGCTTTATTGACTATGCAAAATCTCTTGATTGTGTGGATCATGACAAGCTATGGACAACATTGCTAAGTATGAGTATTCTGGAACACTTAATTGTGCTTATGAGAATCTGTACATGGACCAAAAGGCAGTTGTGTGAACAGAACATGGGAACACTGAATGGGTTAAAATTAAGATAGGTGTCCAACAGGGTTGTATTCTTTTACCATACTTATTCAACCTGTATGCTGAGCAAATAATCCAAGAAGCTGGGTTATATGAAGACAAATGTGGCATCAGGATTGGAGGAAGACTCATTAACAACCTCATTAACAATCTTGCTTACTGAAAGTGAAGAAGACTTAAAATATTTACTGATGAAGATCAAAGAGCACAGCCTTTGGTATGGATTGCTTCTCAATGTAAAGAAAACAAAAATCCTCACCACTGGACCAATAGACAACATTCTTATCAATGGAAAAAACATTGATGTTGTCAAGGATTTCATTCTTCTTGGATCAGCTATCGACACTCACGGAAGCAGCAATCAAGAAATCAAATGACATATTGCATTAGGCAAATCTGTGGCACAAGACCTTTTGAAAGTGTTGAAGAGCAAAGATGTCAGCTTGAGGACTAAGGTGCACCTGACCCAAGCCATGGTATTTTCTATAACCTCATATGCATGCGAAAGTTGGACAGTGAATAAAGAAGACTGTAGAAGAATTGATGTTTTTGAGTTGTGGTGTTGGAGGAGAATATTGAAAGTGCCATGGGCTGACAAAAGAATCAACAGATCTGTGTTGGAAGAAGTGCAGCCAGAGTGCTCCTTGGAGGCCAGGATGGCCAAACTTTGTCTCATACTTTGGACATATTGTCAGGAGGGACCAATCACTGTAGAAGGATATAATGTTTGGTAATATGGATGGTCAGATAAAAAGAGGATGATCCCCAGTGAGATGGATTGGCAAAGTGGCAGCATCAGTGGGCTTAAGCATGGCAACAATATTGAAGTTTGCCCAGGATCGGACAGTGTTTTGTTCTGTTATGCATAAGGTTGCTATGAGTTGGTACTGACTCGATGACACCTAACAACAACAACCAAAGGGAACAATTATTGAGTTAGAGAAAAGGTTGAAAATTAATTTTAGCATAATCAATGCCATTTCTATTGAGAAATGACAGAAATATCACATCTTTAAGAGATAATCATTCAGGAGGTCAACTTGCAAGTGAATAATAAAAAGGTGGTTTTCAGGTATCCTGGTTATCAGAAACCATGGTGAAAAGTCAATGTAGGTAAAAGAAACAAAAATGTTGAAAGAGTTTATTTTTGTATACCATAAGATGTTTTCTGTTTTATTTATATTTTCAGGGCTACTTTAGGATGTATATGCACAAATGATGACAAAGGATTTCAGGTAATGAAATATATCTTGTGAAGGACAAAACCTTGTATTTGCTTAATAATTCATTAGCAGAATATACTTATTGTTCAATTTTTGAATTGTTTAATAAAGTAACAAAATGTATTTGAATTATCTATTCAGTCAAATTATCTATGGTTCAGTTTAATTTTAGGCAATCTTTTTTTTTCCCCTTCTACTCCCAAACTGGACTCCTGATGTGGTGCTATAAGATAAAGCAATGGACCCTAAGGTCAAGTTGAATCGCAAGAATGGCAGTTCAAATTCCTCAGGCACTCCTTGGAAACCTTATACAGGATGGCTATGAGTCAAAATCCACTAGTTGTTCAACTACAACAATGCCCAGATTTCCATCATTGTTTGGAATGTAAATTGATTGAATGCTCTACAGTCCTCATCCTTCTTTATTTTCAATATTGGGTGCTATTGATCACTACAAGTTGAGACATCTCTTCTTCCTTAACTTTTGCTTTCTTTGGATATTCCTTCTGGTTTTCTTATTTGCTCCTCTTTTACATGTACTTTAAATATTGAATACCTTAATCAATCAAGTTCCTTCAGGACAAACCCCCTCAAATACTGAAACTCCAAGGGAACACATGAGCAGGCATGTAAGCTTGCTGGTGACCACAGTGGTCTATTGGTGAGTGGAAGAGGGAGAAAGGCAGCAATGAAGAAATGGGAGGATTTCAGCCACATACCATAGACTCCCATTGACTTGGAGATGAGAGAAATAAGAGGAAGTGCTGGTTGGTCCAAAGTGTGGTGAGACCTAAGTACTCCTGAGCTCATGGACAAGGATATAGCAATGGAGGACTAGAGTTGAGAGTGAAGCATCCAGCTGATATGAAATGAGGGGAGACACACAAGAATGCCCAAACTTGCAGATATTAACCATTTAACCTAGCCTTGATGGCTTGATAATCAGAACTCAACTAGAGGAAGAGAAAAAAATTTTTTTTCATAAAGGAAGGAGTGTAAGTTGCTAAAATTTTATGAACTTGACCTATACTTATGGATGTAATACCTCAAAATACCAACTGAGAGGGAAGGAGTCTTCATATCAAGTATCAATCCTTTCCCCTCTGTATACAGGATATATCGGAATGGGCAACTTAGGCATTGGCTACCTAAAATGAGAGGCAATAAAGGTATGAAGTGACTGGCTTATAAACTTTCTAGAGGGAGTTTAGCTTTAGAGTGTGCAGGGGAAGGTAGAATCCCCACTGAGTAGTTTTCATCTTGTCTTGTTGAGCCTGGTGGAAAGAGATTGGGATAAGATTCTTATGATTCAAGAGTAAGAAATTGTTATCATGACTAATTGTGACTGTCACAACTGTAAAGGTAGAAATTTTGTAGCAAAAATGGGGTTGTAGTTAATCTTACAGTACAGTAGCAGAGGACCCTAAGACCATCAAAGGAGAAGAGCACAAGTGGAATGGGAACCCTATCCACAAGCAGCAACACCAGCGACAGAGATGAGGACTTGGAGAGAGGGAGCTGAGGACTCGGAACTCATGGAAAGAGAGGGACTCGGTGATAGTGGCCAGGAGGCAGTTTTGCAGAATGTTCCCTTTGGTTGTTTAAATTATTATATCTTCCTGAGTGTTTCTGTGTACATTCCTCTGTCCCCACCCCCCAAAAAAACCCCACAAAAACACAGGGGTTGGAAGCAAATACTGTTGAATAATGATGCACAGAGGAGATTGTAATCACTGCAATGAAATGATGGTGTAAATCTGATGTTTTCCCATATAAACTATCATTCAGTTTGCAATAAAAACTTAAAAAAAATGCCTTTTGATTATGTACCCAGCTTTCTACATCCTTGCCCTAGATGATCTCATACACTGTTATGCATTCCACACATACAATAGCATGCCTCTTAAATATACAGCTCTAGTTCAACTCTGTACTAGAGTCTGTAAAGGAATTCTGGTAGCACAGTGATTACAAGTTGGGCTGCTAAACTCAAGGTCAGCAGTTCGAAACTACCAGCTGCTATGCAGAGAAAGATGAGGCTTTCTGTTCCCATAAAGATTTATAGCATCAGAAAGCCTATACAGGGTCACTATGGGCTGTAAGTGTCTCCAGAGCACATAGCCAGCCAACCAGTTCAACTATGTAGAGCTATAGTATCATATTTCTATCCACCTTCTGCATATATCCTGCTCAATATCCCAAGGGCATCTTAAACTTAACATTCCTCATATGGAACACATTAGCACTCTTCTTCCCTTTCCTCTATTTCCAATTGTTGATATTACCACACAGTCATCCCAAATTAAAAACTTGGTATTATCTTGGATACTCTTATATTTCATATGCTCTATAACCCACCACCACAACTTGTCTGTCAGTTTGTCATAGTGGCTTGGATGTTACTATGATGCTGGAAGCTATGCCATCAGTATTTTAAATACTATCAAGGTCACCCTTGGTGGACAGGTTTCAGAGGAGCTTCCATTCTAAGATAGACTAGGGAGAAGGAGAGGTGGATCATTTCTGAATGGTTAGCTACTGAAACCTTATGAATGGCAGCAGAACGTTATCAAATATAGTGCTAGAAGGTGAGTCCCTCAGGTTGGAAGGCACTCAGAATATGACTGGGGAAGAGTTGCTTCCTCAAAGCAGAGTTGACTATAATTACATGACTGGAGCAATGTTTTTACAGGACCTTCATTTGTTGAGAGGTCACAACTCCAAACAAGGTGAAACAGCTACAAATATCCATTAATAATTGGAACATGGACTGTACTAAGTATGAATCTAGGAAGTATCTAGGAATAAGGAAAATAGAAGGATCTATACATTTGAAACATGGTGTTAGAGAAGAATTTTAAAAGTACCGTAGACTGTCAGAAGATTAAACAAAAGTGTCTTAGAAGCAGTAGACGCAGAATACTCTTTAGTAGTGAGGATGGCGAGACTTATCTTTTGCACTTTAGACATGTTCTGAAGAAAGACCAATCCCTAGAAAAGCATCTCATGCTTGGTCAGCAGAAAAGAAAAAGACTCTCAATGAGATGGATTGCCACAATGTTAGCAGCAATGGGTTCAAACATAACATCAATTGTGAGAATGATGCAGGATGACCAGTGTTTCTTTCTGTTGTGCATTGGATCAGTATTAGTTGGAATTGATTCAAAAGCATCTGTCATCCCAATAACAACAATATCACTCCTTCAATGTGACCTTTTTAAGACTCAAGAATTAATTAATGTCTTCTCTGGATCTCATTACGTTAATTTATCAAATTACTTATTAAGTCACATATATTCTGTAAATTTAGAAGATTGATTTAGGTTTCTTCTTTCTACTTTTTTTTAATTTCTTCCCCTAGTTCACAGCTGGTAACAAGGGAGAAAAAGCAGCACTGTGCATCCTTTCCTTACTTACCAGCATGGTGAGATTCCAAATACCAGATTAATATGTGAAATAGGCATTAAGCAAAATGGAGGATGACCACATCATAGCATAACTATTGATTTATTGTTGTTGTTGTCAGGTGCCATCGAGTCGGAACTGACTCATAGAGACCCCATGCACAGCAGAATGAAACAATGTCCGATCCTGGGCCAACCTCACTACCACTGCCACACTTGAGTCCATCAATGATGCCACTTGGCCAATCCATCTCGTTAGGGGTCTTCCTCTTTTTCTCCGACCCTCCACCTTACCCAGCATGACATCCTTCTCCAGTGAATGTTCTCTCCAGACATTATGTCCAAAGTATGAGACACGAAGCTTAGCCATCCTGGCCTCTAAGGAGCACTCTGGCTACACTTCTTCCAAAACAGATCTATTGGTTCTTTTGGCAGTCCATGGCACTTTCAGTATTCTCCTCTAACACCACAACTCAAAGGCATCAATTCTTCTACACTCTTCCTTATTCACTGTCCAACTTTCACATACATATGAGGTTACTGAAAATACCATGGCTTTATATGATTCCCAAATTACATCATTACATAATTGACAGATTACTGGGAATCATGGCCCAGTCAAGTTGTCACATAAAGTTATCCATCACAGCCCACATTAATCTAGCCTCACAGACAGATGTATATAATTACTGAGAAAAATAGTTAGATAGATCTTTTACTATTGTTGTAAATGTGAAATTCTAGATAATGAGACAGTAAGTGAAGAGAAGTTGTACTAAAAATTGAGACCTGGATCTACTCTTGATTTTGTTATCAATGCATTATTAAAAATATGTGTTGACTGTCAGGTATGTGGCACAAGAAGTATGATGAAGTCCCCTTGTCTTTAAAAAACGCACATACAATGGTGGGTCTAGGAACTCACATTCTAATAAAGATCTTGTTGTTGTTGTTGTTAAGTGCCATCGAGTCGGTTCCGACCCATAGTGACCCTGTACAGGGTTTCCGAGGGTGTAAATCTTAGAGGATGCAAAATAAATTAAGAACTGGTATTTAAGTTGATTGAATGGATCCTGACAATGTGAAAAAAAGTACAGTCAAATAATGCTTTGAGTTGTGAGAAAATAATAAAAATAAATTCAGTTTAACCACCTTAGAGCCTGAGGAGACAGGTTGACGAGATCAATGGAAACCACCATTGGAAAAAGGATTGAAATGCCAATTTAAGTGGGTTAACCTTAATGCCATAGGACATGTGGTGCCATTAATGATGTTGTTGCTGCTGAGGAAAGTGGGGCAAGAGCTATAAACTTAGAGAACAATTACAAGTCTGACTGGATGACTCTGGAGACAAAATTGATGCAACTCTTTTATGTTATATTAACATTTGAAAAGCATTTGTTTGAATTTAGTATGCAATACAAGGAACCAAGGGGTTCTTGATGTGGCGCTGTAGGATAAGCACTGGATTGCTAACCACAAGGCTGATGGTTTAAACCTACCAGCTGCTTCTTGGAAACCCTACACAGGGTCAATATAGTAGGAACAAACTGGATAGTACTTAACAACAACAAAATTAACCAAAGGCACCTGGTGGCATTATATTATACATTGGGTTGCTGACTGCAAGGTCAGCAGCTTGAATCCACTAGCCAATCCATATGAGAAAAATGAAGTTTTCTTCTCCAGTAAAGATTGATAGCCTATAAACATTGGCAACTTTATACAGGGTCACTAGGAGTTGGAACCAACTCGATGGCACACAACCATCAACACCAGAAGTAACGAT
This sequence comes from Chrysochloris asiatica, assembly GCF_000296735.1. NCBI lineage: Eukaryota > Metazoa > Chordata > Mammalia > Afrosoricida > Chrysochloridae > Chrysochloris > Chrysochloris asiatica. The sequence goes on from NW_006408519.1 coordinate 56,237,646, forward strand.
ATCATTACAACAAATTCCTCAATCAGCCTTAGTTGTACCTGAAAAACTTCTTAAATATATACCTAAATAAGGTTCTAAAGTATAAAATTGTCTATTGAGTTAGGGTAAATATAAGCATTTAGATGGAGAGCTCATATTCTAAACAGTACTAACTCAGTGGTAAGTATACAGTGTGACCATAGCTTGGGTGAGAATTGCCTTGATGTTTTTGGAGTTTTATGCCTCAGGCTACAAGAACCAGCAATCATTCTATTTAGTCACTTAATGTTAAAAATACTGCTCTGTGGGAGTTATTTCTTAAAACAGGAGACATTTGTTCAGCTGTTTACATGAATTTATAATATTTAACTGAGTTACATACATTTTATCAGTCCCCAAATTATAGAAAAAAAATCTCATTTACTACCAGTGCCTTCATCAAGCACACAACCTCTTGGTAGGGCTGTAGCCCCCTAGGCAAACCCATCATCAGCCCCTGTATTTCAAAAAGCACTTAAGTACCAGCTGTCAACGATGCTTTCAATCCAGCTGTCAAGCCAGATGTGTTAGGCAGTGCACTGTGCTCTATTGTTAATGATGGATTAATTAGGTGAAGTGTGTATGCATATAACGGAATCTGGAGAGTGGTTTGTGTACTGCTTTGGCTAGGAGTTCTGCTTTAGTCCTCAGTGTATTCCTTGGGGACCTCCTCTCAACTTGCCAACAGCTCTGTATGCTCTGTTCAAAAACAAACAATCAGCTTATCTGAATTGAAAACCAAGAACCCTGTGACGAATGCACCAAAGCTCTGTGATCTTGACAAGGAAGCACAATGCTTATTGGACAGCTCATTATGAAAGGAGGTAGAAATGTTCTTTTTATTCTTACTTTTGAGGAATAGAATAATCTGGTAATAAATTTCTTATGCTCTATAAGCAAGTGGTATGTTACATTATTCATACTACATATTATATTATTCATATCTCATGAGATAATAGGATTCTGCTATATTTAAATGCTTCTTGTATTTTTGCAGGATCTTCCTTTGCAAAATTGTTGGCCTTTGGAGTTGTTCTCATCTCCACATGAGTTGCCTCTTCAGCTTAGGTTGTTTCTTTAGCTTTGATTATTTCTCTCAAGACAATCTGCATATCTTTTGTCAACAGAGTTCTATTACTGTGTCCCAGTTACACATTTGTTAACTTATTTCTTAGTACATTATCTCCCTATACCTAAGGGTCAAAATCCTTTGATTACAGTGTATGCATATATATTTAGATTTGAAAAATGCAGTCTTCCATTTCTTTAGATGGAACAACTATGTTTATAGCAATAACAATCATAACTACAATTAATTGAGCACCTATTATGTGATGGATGCAAAGTATAGTATTAAGTACAAAATTTGATAAACAAGTTAGTATAGAAGCTACTATTTATTAATGTTTCATAGAAAAAGTTAAAAACCTTAGCAAGATTAGATAAATTTCCCAGAGTCATATTTAGCTCATAATAAAGACTAAAAAACATTTGAAGAAATTTAAGATGGTTATTGATCAATAACCTTGGACTTATAAGTCTTCAGGAAGCAAAGTTAGTTTGTGGACAATTTACAGGTTGACAACAAACAATGGTTTGAGGAAATGAAAGTTGTTGCTATTGTAGCGTGAGTATTTTGAGAAGAGGGGCAGGATGCGGAGAATTGATTACTGCCATGATAAAAGATTGGAGCCTGACTTATTCTCTTTATAAAGAGGAACTAATGAAGAGACATAGTAAGTGTAATTTTGGGAAGATAATATCAATAAGGAAGGTGCTTTGGGGTGAGAGTGTCTGGTCACAGAATATTGTTAAGAAGCAATTCATCAAAAAAAAAAAAAAAAAAATCAGTGGATTTTTATTGTAGTTTACTCTGTGCCAGATGCAGAAAGTAAAGGGTGAGCAAAGTAGGAGATGACTTCAAAATGACTGTGGAAATATTCCATTATCTTTTAATTCCATTTTCACAAACTTTTTTGAAGCCCCCACCTTTAGGAGTGCACTAGTAGCACATTCTGTAGTCCTGGTGTGACACTGTGGGCTAATGCGTCAGACTGCAAAGTTGTTTGAACTACAAGGTCTGTCGTTCAAGCTCACCAGCTGCTCCTTAGAAATCTTATACAGGGTTACTATGGGTCATACAGGGTCGCTATGGGTCAGAATACACTAGATGGCACTTTAACAAGCAGCACTGTAATCATGTGGCTCTTGACCTATCTGTTCTTGTTCTATGAAAATTGAATCAAAATGTTTCTTCAGCTTGAGCATTTGTATCATACTCTTAGCTATTATTGGGTATCAGCAGTTGTCCAATGAGCTGTGAAAACATATCATCAAAGGAGGGAAAATGAGTGTATAAGTTTCTAAATATTATTTCAATCTGAAAAACACTAGATATGTGAAGGGCCCTCCAACAAGCACCATATAATAAATGAATGAAATTATTTCCAAATGCCTTGTAAGTAATATTTCTTTTGACTATCTCAGTGCTGAAAAACAAAATTACATGTTCTAAATAATTTTTTTTGCTACTCATTGTCAAATATAAGTTTTTGTGTTAACACCCAAAATTGAAAGTAAATTTTATTTGATGAACTTTTCTCAGTTCTTCAAATATACTTGCTATCACAAAACTATATTTGAAAAGTGAGATATAAGTAAGCTTCAGAAAACTCATGGAAATATAGAATTAAAATATGCGAGTATCTGCTCCTCTGTATACGAATTGCACTGAAGTCTGCTTTAGGAAGCTGTTAGACTAGGAAATGTTATCAGGAATGTCAGACTACTGAACATAGGATTACTGCCGATATGATTATTGCCTATATCTGAGTGATTATTACATGCCAGTCATGACTCTAAATCTTTATAAGTACCAACTCATTTAATTTTCACAAGACTATGAGCTATATAGCGTAGTGGTTATGAATGGGACTGTGAACCACAAGGACAGAAATTCAAAACTACCAGCTGTTCTGAGAAAGAAAGAGGAGGCTTTCTGCTCCCGTAAAGATTTACAGCCTCGAGAACCCTGTACAGGGTCACTATGAGTTGGAACCGACTCCACGGCACATAATAACAACAACATGAGCTACAAACAATAAAATGGAGGAACCAGGAGTTGAATCTGTGGAGAGTGGTTTCCAAATTTGCCACCTTGACTGAAGAATATCAGTTGCCCTCAAGTAGATTCTAACTCATGGCAACCTTTTGTGTTAGAGTAGAACTGTGTTCCATAGGGTATTCAAGAACTGATTGTTCAGAAGTAAATTGCCAGGCTTTCCTTTTGAGTAGATTCAGGGTAAATTCAAACTTCCAGCTTTCACTAAGCAGCTGACCACCTTAAACATTTGTACTACCCAGGGATTCCTGACTAAAGAATTAGGAGGTATCATCTCTGGTAGCATAGTGGTTACGAATCGGGCTGCCAGTCTCAAGGTCAGCAGTTCAAAACTACCAGCTGTTCCATGGGAGAAAATTGAGGCTTTCTGCTCCTGTAAATATTTACAGCCTCGCAAACCCTGTGCAGGGTCGCTATGAGTCAGAACTGACTCCATGGCACATAACCACTACCACCATGTTGTTGTTAAGAGTCCTGGTGTGGTGCTGTGGGTTAATGCACTGTGGGGACTGCAATGCCAGTTTGAACTACAAGGTTGGCTGTCCAAGCTCACCAGAGGCTCCTCAGAAACTCTATACAGGGTAGCTATGGGTCAGAACCAACTTGACCACACATAACAAAAACAACAATGTTGTTGTTAAGTGCTGGTCAGTCAATGCTGAGTCATAGCAACCCTTCATAGGATTCCTAAGACATTGCTGGTGAGTTTGAACCACAGAATTTGAGGTTCAAACTTACCTTGCGATCCAGTTCATTACCATGCAGTGCAAGATATTTTATTTTGTATTTTAACTATTACAATTTAGCACCCAATATCATTTATAACATACGTTTAGAATATATGCATATACATGTTGTTGCTAAGTGCCATCTAGCCACTTCCAACTGACAGCGACTCTGTATCAGTTTTCTGAGGAGCAGCTGGTGGGTTTGAATTGCTGACTTTGTGGTTCTCGATCCAATGCTAATTCACAAATCCATAGCACCACTTCAGAAGTCTATCTGTCTGTCTGTCTGTCTGTCCGTCCGTCCGTCCGTCCGTCCGTCCGTCCGTCCATCCATCCATCTATCTATATGATGGATCACGGAATTTTTCTACAAACTTTCTGAAGCAATCCCTCCCCCCTCCCGTGTACATACGTCATTGTCAATAACTAGATGTCATGTTTTTGTTTGGGAATTTTCTTAAGAATTTCGAGGGAAATCTGAAACTCATTTGTTTGGGGCGGTTTAAAATCTTGGAAATGACAATTAGATCATATTGTATTTAGATATCAGGGAAACATTTTATATCCTACCACACAAATTCTCACCAGAAAAATAAATTCTGAATGGCTTGAATGTGCACTATTGTCAAATGGATTTAAAACAGAGTGAAGGGACCCTAAGCAAAGGGTAATGATAGCAATAATAATGATAAATGGCAATGCATTGAGTTAAGAACAGGTTGCACAGTTGGCTGCTTGTATTTAAGATGTCTTGGTAATGTAAAAGCTGCAAAAGCATTAATAAATGAGTATTCAGTGTTATAATCCGAAATATTTTTTCAGATATCTTGGCCCTTGCTAAATGCAATTGTGTGTCACTATAATTATTTTATTAAAGATTAAAAATCAATCAATTAGTCTACATGATAGCTCAAATAGCACAGATGTCTTAAATACTGTCATGGGTGGTTTGTTGCTATGCAAACCAGGACCACTCATCTGCCAAAGAGGACATATTCTCAATTTTTAAGGTGAAGGAAAGAGAAATCTAAGTGGACTTTGGTTCCAGACAATAATCCTCATGTTTTTATATCATTATTGCTATCAGGATTCTATAGATGGAGTCACAAGTATTGAAATCCACCAACTGCATCCTATGCTGACCAGTGTGCACATAGATTAAAATTTCAATAAAAGATATAGGAAAGTGAATGTATAAACGATTACAGATTTTTAAAGATAAGATCGACTATACAATAATATTCGTGTGTATATGCAAATTGTTTTAGCTTTGACTTCTTAATTTGTAATGGAATTCAGTTTGACAATGTTTACACTTGTTAATGACTTCCTTTATGAGTGATAATTGATCTACTTCATTATCATATTAAATCCTTGATCATATGCCATTAGGTTTGATGTAATAAATGATCTGTGTGATTTTTAGTGTAATGAACTAATTAGACTAATTAAAATCAATATATGTGCCAATATTATGTTTTGAATCCAAATGTTCCATCTTACTCTGCTGGCTTAAAATCCGCAACTCAGTAAAAAGGATCTAATGCTGATTTATGGGCACTTGAGGAACATGAAGCAGAATAAATTGCTTGTGGTAGTAGAGACAGCATTAGTGAAGAATAAGACACTAAGTGCACTGTAAGGTCAGCAATAAGGATGTACTTACACATGTAGTTATATGGAACCTTAAACCTCCTCCTAATATATCAGAATATCCTCGCAAAATTATTTGGTTTGATGTCAGCATGATTACTCTGCACTTGTTCATAAATAATGCAAAAATGTAAGAATCCTAATTAGGTATTTGGTTTACAACTCTAATGAAAATATGCATATTTAGTTTGATATATATTCTTCAACAATTGATTTATCTTCTCTAAGAGTGAGAGAAATACATTGTAAAGCAGAGGTTAAATAAAAATCAATCTATAACTATGCAATTTAAAATTATCCATTATTCAAAAATCTATAGAAATTTAAGATGATAATTTCAAATGATTCATTCTAAACTAAGCTCATATGTCATTGCTTAAAGGAAGCCTTCACTGGCCCCCAAGACTGCAAGAGATTTCTCACTTAAATGCTTATTAAAATGTATTCTTTTTATTATTTATCAAAAATTTAAATGTACAATTGACTGATTAATTGGCAATTGAATCTCTAGATGGTATATTCCATAAGGGTAGGAACCACATCTCTGATTTCTAGCATAGTGCTATGCATATAAAAAGAGCACTATATATATACTAAGTATATGTAACTTTAAGGAGCTCTGGTAGCGTAGTGGTTATGAATTGGCCTGCGAACCTCAAGGTCAGCAGTTTGAAACTACCAGCTGTTCCGCAGGAGAAAGATGAGGCTTTCTGCTCCCATAAAGATTTACAGCCTTGGAAACCCTGTACAGGGTCGCTATGAGTCAGAACCGACTCCACAGCATATAACCACCACCACCACATGTAACTTTGTTTTTGTTTTTGCTATTCTAAAAAAATTAAGTACAGTTAAATTATTTTAATAGAATCTAAATATCATCAACTTGTAATTCAACTAGTAGCTTGAAAGAAAAAAAAAAAAAAAAATCCAAAACAGATGTTGCTGTTAAGCTCCAGTCAGTCCCAACTCATAGAGACCCCAAAAGGATTTCCAAGGAGCAGCTGATGGGTTTAAACTGCTGACCTTGCAATTAGCACTCCAGTGCTTATCCTATAGCTCCACACTAGGAACCATATGTTTTTATATAGCTGGACCCATCCCTTCATGTTTATTTCACTTGAGAGTCAGTAGAAGTTGCAGACATAAAAGGAAGTGGAATAAGAATATGGAATCTTGAACTTTGCTATTCTGCAGCAGATCAGAGGTTTATTCTTTTTTTTCTCACACTTGATATAAAGGTTTATAGCTATTACCAGTAAATGAAAATAAGTATGTAGCATCTTTGGATAATTCCTTTAAAGGTTTGTTTTACTCATGTCCTCTGATAATCCAAATAGATGTAAACATTTATTGTTACTGTTTGACTTGCCATTTGGAGAACCTTAGTGATTGGATGTAAAGCAATATAAAAGGAACCATAAAGATGTTTTCTCCAATTCATTCTGAACTTGTCTCTCATTTCTTTATGCTTTACATTCTCCACAGTTTAATTTCTCCATTCCTTCCATCCACTCCTCATTCCTTCTTCTCCTTCCCCCCCCCTTCATTTTCTGTTTTCTATCCTTCTCTCTTCTTTAAAACAAGCACACACACACACACACAATATTTCTTAAGAGTTTATATGGAAGGAATTATATAGTAGGCTCTCTGAAAAGAAGTATAAGATCTCTGGTCCAAAGTCATTTCTCATCTATGAAGAAAGATAGGACATATACATAAATAGACTTATTCTAATGTGATATGTGAGAAATCTTTGAAAAAGTTTCAAATAAATTACAATGATAATTTACAAACAGGAAGATGACTTCTGACAGGATGACTTGGGAAGGCTGTGTAAGAAGTTGATGGTTGAAAAGTTCTTTGTCTCAGATAGAAGATGGCCACATTTGAGAGACTAAATAGCATATCAGTTTGTCTTCTCTGAAATATTTTAATTCTAACTGGAGAAGTGGGGGTACCATTCTAAAGTGGCACACACATGAATTATAGATTATTCCTTTCTATTGTTTTCAAATACATGGAATGATTAGGAATTTGTAAACAAAGTGATATCTAATATGGATTCCACTAGATGAATGAAAATAAAATATAAGTAGTAGTATGTTGTTTTTGTTAAGTGCTGTTGAGCTGGATCCGATGCATAGTGACTCTGTATAGGGTTTTCAAGGAGCATCTGGTGGGTTTGAACTGCTGACCTTGTGGTTTGCAATCCAGTGCTGATCCACCTAAGAAAATTTCAGTTGATTAGATTTCTGTGGCTGTGGAGGGCAGGGATGAGTGGTACTGATAGATACATTAACTGGAGGATTATAAACAATGCTATCAAATCAAATGCACAACCCCAATACATAACATATATAAGTGTGGACTTCCACTCATAGAGGCTAGGGTCAACCCATTATGTTGGCCTTTCCCTCATTTCCTGAAACAGCTCCTAAAGGTTCCTTACTCCTGTTCTCAGCACAGGTTGAAAAACTTTTAGGTTACTGGTATTTAATGCCATGATATGTAAAATTTGTGCAGAACACTGTTTACTGCAGAGTTAGTTTTTAAAAATGTCGTCTGTTCTTCTTGCTGTTATGATCCTCACATGGAAACTCAGGAGATGTGAGTTCTCAGTTTTGACATTGCTGAACTTGTGATATTAAACAAATAGCTGAAGCTTTCATTAAAGGTCTCAGTGTCCTTACAGTTAAAATAGGAGTTTTGAGCTAAGTAATACCTAAAATTTCCCTAAATTTATTGTTTTGTAATTACAATTCTAATAGTAATAGTTTTTAACCTTCCTAAAGATATGTCAATTTGAATGTTTTTAAATTATGCTTTAAAAAAAAATTAGTTAATCTGTTAGTGTAATCAAAACAGTATGATACAATAAAATAAGTATCCAAATTTGGGAAAACAGAGAGTTTTTGGGTAAGAGAACCTCCATATAAGTAGACCATTGTTGCTAGAATCTTTCTTATTAGAATCATATCTACGGTTCTTCCTGTATCTTTCTTTTTCTGTATATGTCTCTTTGGACTTCTTCTTCTGTCTTCTGTGACAATATTTAACCTTGTTTTTCTGATGAGTAAATATATTTAAAACTATTTTTTTCCCCCCAGAGTGTCTATCATTTGAACTATTGAGTCTGCAGGAAACAGAAGCTGTAATTATTTCATCTAAAACTTGCACAATGAATCATTTCACAACTGTTCACTAACATTCCCGATACCCTTCTACAGTCTTTGAGCTTTTTTTGTTTTTTATTGTGAATTGAGTGATAGTTTACATGGGGGAACACCAGCTTTACATTCATCATTTCGTTGCACTGAAACGATACAATCTCCTCTTTGCATCATCATTCTATAGTATTTGCTTCTATTCCTTCAGGCTTTTTGGGGGTGGAGTGGGGTGGGGTAGGGGGGAATCCATAAAAAACACTCAATCTATAACCATTTAAGCAACCAAAGGACACATTCTGCAAACCTGCCTCCTGACCACCAACACCTGGCTGCCAGCACACAGCCTTTCTCTTTCAATGTGTCTAGATTTCTCAGCTGCTCTGTCTCTCATGCCCTCGTCTCTGTCTCCATCCCTTGTGTGCTGCTTCTCTGGATAGTATCCCACATTCCGTTCATGCTCTTTTCCCTTGATGGTCCTAGGATTCTTTGTTCCTGGACTGTAAGATTACCTGCTCCCTTATTTTCATTACAAGACTTCTACTTACAGCTGTGACAGTAGCAATTAGTCATGAAACAATTATGCATTACTGAATCATAAAAATCTTATCCCCATCTCCTTTCAGCATAACCATCTAGAGAAGATGAAAACTATTCAGTGGGGATTCTACCGTTCCCCACATACACTGAAACTAGACTCCCTCTTGAAAACTTGTAGGCCAGTCACTGCCTTATGTTGTTGTTGTTAGGTGCCATCGAGTCAATACTGACTAATAGAAACACTGCCTGGTCCTGGGCCAACCTCACAATTGTTCCCACACTTAAGCCCATTGATATTGCCACTTTACCAATCCATCTCGCTGGGGATTTTCCTCTTTTTCTCTGACCCTCCACCTTACCAAACATGATATCCTTCTCCAGTGACTGGTCCCTCCTGACAACATGTCCAAGTGTGAGAGACAAACTTTGGCCATCCAGACCTCCAAGGAGCACTCTGGCTGTACTTCTTTCAACACTATCTGTTGGTTCTTTTGGCAGCCCATGGCACTTTCAATATTCTCCTCCAACACCATAACTCAAAAGCATCAATTCTTCTACGGTCTTCTTTATTCACTGTCCAGCTTTTGCATGCATATGAGGTAGTTGAAAATACCATGGCTTGCGTCAGGCACACTCTAGTCCTCAAGCTGACATCTATGCTCTTCAACACTTTCAAAAAGTCTTGTGCAGCAGATTTGGCTAATGCAATATGGTGTTGAATTTCTTGACTGCTGCTTCCATGAGTGTTGTTAGTTGATCCAAGAAGAAGTCCTTGACAACATCAATCTTTTCTTCATTGATAAGAATATTGTCTATTGGTCCAGTGGTGAAGATTTTTGTTTTATTTACATTGAGATGTAATCCATACCAAAGGTTGTGCTCTTTGATCTTCATCAATAAGTTTTTAAGTCCACTTCACTTTCAGCAAGCAAGGTAGTATCATCTGCATATGGCAGGTTGTTAATGAGTCTTCTTCCAATCCTGATGCCACGTTTTCCTTCATATAACCTAGCTTCTCGGATTATTTGCTCAGCATAAAAGTTGAATAAGTATGGTGAAAGAACACAACCCTGTTGCACACCTATCTTAATTTTAACCCATTCAGTATTCCCATGTTCTGTTTGAACAACTGCCTCTTGATCCAGGTACAGATTCCTCATGAGCACAATGAAGTGTTCTGGAATACTTATACTTGGCAATGTTGTCCATAGATTGTCATAATCTACACAATTGAAAGCCTCTGCATAGTCAATAAAGCACAGGTAAACATCTTTCTGGTATGCTCTGCTTTCAGCCATGATCAATCTAATGTCAGCAATGTCATCCCTCATTCCACATCTTCTTCTGAATCCAGCTTGAACATTCAGAAGTCTCTGTTAATGTATGCTTGCAGCCATTTCTGTATTACCTTTGGTAAAACTTTACTCACATGGGATATCAAAGATATTATCTGATGATTTCTGTATTCCATTGGGTCTCCTCTCTTTGGAATGTACACAAATATGGATCTCTTCCAATAAGTTGGACAGGTATCTACCCTCCAACTTTCTTGGCATACATGAGTGAGAGCCTCCAGTGCCACCTCACTTTCTTGAAAGATTTCAATTTGTATTCCATCAATTCCTGATGCCTACTTTTGACCAATTCCTTCAATGCACCTCAGACTTCTTCCTTCAGTATCATTGGCTCTTGATCATATGCCACCTCTTGAAACGGTTGAACATCAATCATTTCCTTTTGGTACAGTGGTACAGTGACTGTGTATTCCTTCCACTTTATTCTTCTTCTTCTTCTTCTTCTTTTTTTTTTTTTTAAATTCTGTCTTCTTTTGATGCTTTCTGCATCATTCAATAATTTGCCCAGAGAATCCTTCCATAACGAAAGTTGAGAGTTGAATTTTTTCTTCAGTTCCTTCAGCTTGAGAAATGCTGAGCGTGTTCTTCCATTTTGGTTTTTTGACTCCAGATCTTTGCACATTTTGTTGTAATATTTGACTTTGTCTTCTCAAGCTGACCTTTGAAATTTTCTGTTCAGTTCTTGTACCTCTTCATTTCTTCCATTTGTTTTAGTATCTCTACACTTGAGAGCAAGTTTCAGTGTCTCCTCTGACATCCATTTTGATCTTTAACTTCTTTCTTGTCTTTTTAATGATTT
>NW_006408519.1:56249438-56250673 GCF_000296735.1 Chrysochloris asiatica
AATGTCTAAGTTGTCTGTCTCTATAAATCCTGTATACAGAGGGGATAGGATTTATCTTGGATGTGAGGACTCCTTCCCTTTCATTGATATTTGAAACATCCATATGTATAGGTCATTCTCATCAAATTGTAGCAATTTACACTTGTTTTCTTTTGTGGTATTCTTGTGCATTTTCCCTCACTTCCTATCAGATGTATTTTCTCTTTGTCAGCTCCAGACCTTTGTGGCTATGTCCTTGTCCATGGGCTCAGGAGTCCACAAGTCTCACCATAATTTAGACCAACCAACCCCTCATCTTCTTTCTTTCATCTCCAGGTCAACAGGAATCTATGGAACGTGGTCAAACTTGGCCCATATCTTCATTGCTGCCTTTCCCCATCCACTCACCAGGAGACCAATGTGGTCGCCAGCAAGCTTACTGCTGCTCATGTGTTACATTTGAGTTTCACTCTTGGAGGAGGATTTGTCCTGAATGGACTTGATTGCTTGCCTTGATGGTTCCTCATAGAACAACTTGCTTTTTCTTGTAGTAGCCAATCAGACTGCCATTTTTGTTTTGGATTTTTCCTGCTGGTCTTTGTTTGAAGAAGTATCTTCTATTCCTCTAGCTATTCTAGGCTGGTCTGCTTGTCTTTCCAAGTGGGAATGTCCCACCTCAGAAGGTGCTGGATGGGGCTCAGGATTCCACCTGAGGTCCTATAGACTACAGATGTTATGCAGGAAGCCTATTTCACTGGGCAAATTCTAGAACCCCTTTTAGGCATTCCAATCAGTTACAGGCTGAAGATGGGCTTACAAGCTTTCCATAACCATGTTTGCTGATATTCCTTTCTATCCCACTCAAGTGTCTATTTTACAGTAGTAGGCAAGGGACACTAATATTCATAAGACAGTCAAGTAGCTTAACATTTCCCCTCTTTTACCCATTCAGTCTAGGCCTTGATTCTTGTATCACCAAGCCCTGTTGTTCAAAGGTTGAGTATACATCACTATTCACTTCTGTTCCATTCAACCCATGCAAACCTGCCTCTGTGTTCCTCTATCTATCTTGTTCTTACATCCCCCTTCTTGTCTACTTCTGTCCCCAACACCTGAACTATGATGTGTCTACCCAGTACCCTGTGCTCTACTGTCTTCTCCCTCCTCATTCCCCTACATAACCAACAAATAATATATATTTTTCCCTTTTAGTATGGGTATCTTTTCTTAAGCTTTTACAATAATGGTCCTATGCA
>NW_006408519.1:56251468-56265285 GCF_000296735.1 Chrysochloris asiatica
GTTCTGCTGTGCATAAGATTGCTATGAGTTGGTACCAACTTGATGGCACCTAATTACAACAATAAATGGCTAATGGGAGTCCTGGTGTGGTGCTATGGGTTAATGTGCCAGATTGTAAAGCCATTTGAACTGCAAGGTCGGCAGTTTAAGCTCACCAGCTGCTTCTTGGAAACCCTACACAGGGTCGCTATGGGTCAGAACGGACTCGACAGCACTTAACAACACTGCAGCAATGGCTAATGATTGTGCATATTTCTTCATATGTTTGCTGGCTACCTGAATGTCTTGCTTGGTGAAGTGTCTATTAATGTGCCCATTTTTTAATTGTAGTCTTTGACTTTTGTGACTTCTGAAAAAAAAAAAAAAAAAAAGCTGTTTGAATGTTTTGTTTCTTTGAGTCCAAAGTCTGTAATTCAAGTAAATGAAAATAGGTATAATTGATAAACAGCAGTAAAACTGTCATAATTTTATCGACTTGCATGTTCATTGTGTATCACGTGGCTGGCCTAAGGCAGGTCACAAGCAGATGTTGTGATATAGGAAATAGCATTAAATTTAGGTTATAACCTTAGGTTGGCCTAAATTTTGCTACTATTAAATGTATTATCCAGAGAAACTTACTGAAAAGTGAAGATACTATCTCCTGTGTTGTTGAATTGTAGGGATTGCATAAAATTTGATATGTATGAGCAAAGCACTTTAAAACCTGAACACTTAACATGTAATATTTTATTATTAATTCTTACAATTTAAGTAGAAAACCACACTCATATCTTTAAATGAGTGCTGAATAAAATACAAAATCTTAAATTTTAAGTAGTGGAAAATAAAAGTTGAAGATAGATAGCAATGTATCTCTAAGAGAAAGGTGAATTAAAAAACATGATGAATAGGGCTGAGTTGACCTGGAGATGCCCGAGAGAGTAGAAGGGCTGGTTGGTCCAAAGTGTGGTGAGTTCTGGGGACTCCTGAGCCCATGGACAAAGCCTTTGAGGTCTACAACTGAGAGTGAAGTGTCCAGCTGATATAAAGTGAGGGGAGATGCACAAGAATGCTCAAACTTGCAGATAGTACCCATTTGACCTAGCCTCAAAGGCTTGATAATCAGAACTCAACTAGAGAAAGATAAACAAAACAAAACAATTTTTGATAAGGGAAACGAGGGTAAATTACTGCAATTTGATGAGCTTGACCTATACTTATGGATGTAGTAGCTCAAAATACCAGCAGAGAGGAGAGGAATCTTCACAGGAAGTATCAATCTTATCGCCTCTACATACACGGTAGATAGGGAGGGACTACCTAAAATGAGGGAACGAGAAAGGCAGGAAGTGACTGGTTTACAAGCTTTCAAGAAGGAGTTTAGTTTAAGAGTGTGTGGGGGAAGGTAGAGTTTCCACTCAATAGTTTTCATCTTGTCTAGATGGGTTAAAGAGATGGGGATAAGATTCTTATGATTTAATAGTGAGTAATTGTTATCATGACTAATTGAGACTGTTACAACTGTAAAGGTAGAAGTTTTGTAACAAAAATGGGGTGGTAGTTAATCTTACAGTTCAGAAACAGATGACCCTAGACTATCAAGGGAGAAGAGCATGAGCAGAATGCAGGACCGTATCCAGAGAAGCAGCTACCCCAGAAATGGAGGCAGAAATGAGGGCATGGAGAGAGAGAGAGAGAGAGAGAGCAGCTGAGGATACTAGACTCATGGGAAGACAAAGGCTGTTTGCTGGTGGACAGGAGGCAGGCTCGCAGAATGTGCCCATCAATTGTTTAAATTATTATATATTCCTGAGTGTTTTTGTGTATATCCCTCCCGCCCCAAGCAAAACAAAACAAAACAGAGGGAATAGAAGCAAATACTGTTGAATAATGATGCACAGAGGAGATTGTAATCATTGCAATGAAATGATAGTGTAAAACCAATGTTCTCTCATATAAACTATCACTCAATTCACAATAAAAACTTTTAAAAAACAAACAAATAAAAATTATGAGTAATGAAAAAGTAACCCAAACAGCAGAATTAGGAGATATTTATTTTATCTCTGACTAAGATTCAGTCATATGACTTGAATTTGCTAGATGTTTGTGAATTAAAAAAAATAAAAATCAACATTCTAATCCAATGCACAAAATAACCTGCATTACCCCATTATAAATTAATAGGGTAATACAAGAAAATTACAACATTGTAATTACACATTTTTCTAGAAAGCACATATGCATTCATACATAAACATGAAGACATGGAAAGGATAAGGTTAGCTTTACTCAACATTCTAACAGCTGTAAAAATTATACAATAATATGTACATATACATATTATTGAGAGCGCAGAGGTTCTATACAATAACCGCTAGACTGCAAACCACAAGGTCAGCATTTTGAGCCCACTCGCGACACCACAGGAAAAAGATGAGGCTTTCTGTTCCTACAAAGATTTCCAGCCTTGAAACCCTATACAGGGTCGCTATGCACTGGAACCCACTCTATGGCATTTAACAACAACAATACATATAGGTAGGTTCTGTTTTCACCTTTTCTCCAACAAAAATATTGAATGAACTTTGGTAAAACCCATAATTTCAATTTAATATGTATCTCATTTTTTAGTATTGGAACTCTGTGTAAGTTAAGAGTAGTTGGAATTGAGACATTTTCTATTTGACAATCTGTTATGAATTTAGAAGCATCCTAATTTTAATATGTTGCTTTCAAGGAGGTATTTTACAAAAAAGACAGATGAAAGTCTTAACATTTTATTAGTTATTAAAAAATAAACTATTTGTGCATTGTCTTCTTTATGTATGTTAAGTACTTTTGTATCTTGTTAGTGATCCTCTACAGAGAGCACAACGGTTCTATACAATAAGCACTCCACTGAACACCAAAGTTCACAGGTCAAGACTGCCAGCTGCTCTGAGGGAGAAACATGAGGCTTTCTGCTCCTGACAAAAGTTAAACCATCAGACTCCCTATGTAGAGTCACTATGAGCCAGACGGAGCTGACTTGACAGCGCTTAACAAAAATAATAGGGCTTCTGAGGAATGGCTGATGGATTTGAACTGGTGACCTTGAGGTTAGTAGTCCAGTGCTTATCCTACAGTGCCATACCAGGACTATCCTAAGTGATATTCTATGAATTTTTGAAACAAGCCGATTTAAAAAGCTATCTGAAGTGCGTTTCTTGAGGGTTCCTCATAGCACCTAGCCACCCCTTTCTGTGTCCATATGATGCTTCATTCTTTCTCTATTCTGCCAATTATGAGTGATTTTCACACTGGTTTCTATATTTGTGTCTCTATATTAAAGTTCTTATGAGCAAGGATATATCTAATTCACCTCACTACTGGAACCTCCAACTGTGTCTGACACAGTTTATATATTATGGTTGTTCAGTTAATGATTTTAGAATAAAATAATAAATGATGAAATAACATTTTTAAGAAATTACATTTATATTGATACTAGAAAAACTATTTGAGGAACGAATTCTATCTTTCCAAGCTTAAATCAATATTTAAAAAATATTAAAATCTTCTGTGTGTTCATAATAGTCTTTTCATATGTTGATTGTACTGGATGTGTAAGAATGCCATTTGATTTTATATAAAATGGCAACAAATACATATAATACATATTTCCCGGAACAATTGTAAGGGTCAAAGAATATACTGTCTGTGAAAGTACTCTATAAATGATAAAATGTTGTGGAAATGTATTAATTAGAAAACATAAGTAAAAGTAACAGTAGTAATAAGTTTTTACTGTCATTATTAATGAACTTTTTTTCCCCTAGACAATCAAATTGAAATGTGCCAAATTTCTTATCACCCTATGCTAAGCACCTTGCTTATTTTACATTATGTACCTGTATGAATACCTACTCATCCCCTCATTTACATTTATTTCTGTACTTACCACCAAGCTCACATTAAATTCCTTCACAGATATCATTCAGCATTGACCTCAAAGGATATTAGTCATTGCTATCATGCGGGTTTTGATACACATAGAATCAACTTGCCTCTCTTCTGATAATAATCATCTAAACATTTGTTTTAGTTTTATGAAATCATTAATTAAGTTGCATTGCCCACACCTAGCTTGGCCAAAGTAGAAGTAGAAATTGGTAAAGCTGATTCATTTTAGTATCTTAGGCTCTTCATTAGTTACTGGCCCCTAGTTTCCTAAGGAGTCCTGGTGTGGCACTGAAGAATAAGCACTTGACTGCTAACCAAAAGGTCAGCAGTTCAAACCTATTAGCTGCTCCTCAGAAACCCTATATAGGGTCATTATGAGTAGGGACCAACTCAACGCCACTGAACAACAAATTCCCTAAGCTGGACCCTGTCCTTTTCAAGCTGATTCCTTTCTTTTTTTGTATTCTTTCTTTCTACCTAATTAGAGTCAGTAGTTGACATTTGCATTATTTTTAACTCTTTCAATATTCAAAAATACTTTTACATTTTTTGTGTGTATGTGTGTGTACTTAGATAATACTGAATAAACAATTTATCAATAAATGATTTAGGAATGAAGAAGAAATAGCAGATACATGTACTTTAAATATTGTGCCATATTTCCTGTGGGATTTAAGTTATAATACCTACCTGAACTCAAAATAGCATAATTAAAAAGAAATCAGTTTTACACTTTTACAATTCCCATATTTAACCAGACATAAAATTGTTGTTTTCAAAAGTAGAAAACAGCAATCAGGAGTTTCTGAACTAATCCTCTTGTGTTTAGAAACAACTTGTACTTCCATCACTAATATTTCTATAGCCACAAGATGAACATAACATTCAGGTCAGCCTTTTGAAGCTGTTTTATAACCAAAATGATGCCCAGTTGTAATTTTATTATCTAATTAGACTTTATTTGAATTTTAATGTTTTTCACATATAGTGCTGTGAGCTCTTTTAATGACCACATATATGTACATGAGGATAAAGGTAAAAATAAAATTTTCATCTCATAAATTATGTTCATATATCATGAATAACAAAAGACACTAAGAAATAAAAATTTCATCCCACAGTATGATTTCTGAAAACAAATTTGAGTATTTTCTCTAAAGGTTAGATGAGTGATGTTTGCAACTCTTCCTTACTACATGCTTTGGAAATGTTGAAAGATTTCTTTCTCTTTGAAAATATATATTAAAAGGTATCATTCAACCTATGAGAACTTCTTGAACAGTTCAGAGATTTCGTTTGTTGCCAGTGCCTTTTTTACGCTTGTGTTGAATTATAGTCATATTGTGTTTATTTATGTTATGATTATTAGTATCATTATTTTAAATCTGTGTCTCACTGCTTACAGACTTCCTCTTGATTGGTACAGTATGACAACAGGTAATAGATACAATAGCAGTAAAACAGTCATCATCACTGCTGGGATGAGAAACCCCTCCTCTTTGCTTTTTTTAACCTTCCTCAGCTGGAAAGTTTTGACATCTGCTGGTTTGGGACATGGCTGAGCAGCTGTCAGCAGTGGGGTAGCTGCTTTCAGCGGCAGTTGGCGGGATGGCAGGGTGCCAGCTTGTACCATCTGTGCGCCTGACATTTCATTCTAATTAACAGTAGGGTTAATTGTTCTGGCAGGCTCAAATGTAGTGTCTAACATTACCCAAGGGAAACATGTACAAGTGCAGGAGTGGCAGGGAGCTGGGGACAGCATCGTTAACAAACCCATCGAGGGAGAGTGGTTAACAACTACTGATGATTTTACTAGCTGGCCACATGCAATAAGGCTGAGGTATTTTTTATTCTGATGAATTATGCCAAGCCTGTAATGATGTAGAAGGAATCAAGCTTAGAAAGACTGAGACTGCTGCCTTAGGGCAATTGTGAGAGAACAATTTGCATGTTATTACTGCATATTCATACCTAATTGTGTTAGGCTTTGCTAATAGAGCCGAATGACAGTATGAAAAATCGAGCAACGGCTTTAGAGGCAACAAAGCCAGTGTTTTTTTTTGTGTGTGTGTGTTTTTCTCTCCCTTTTTCCCCCCTCTACATTATGAGTGCTGAATGATCATTTAGACATTTAGTTGCTCAATATGACAAGTCTACCATTTGTTAGCTTGACATATTATAATTTATAAAGCAGTATTCTAATTTTACTTTAAGTTTATTCTCATTTTATACAGTATTCATGATAGCAATTTGAATGGGGATATTCATAGCTATTGTGAGTAGTTGTGATTCAAATAAAACTATATTTTGTATGAAGCATTACCATTGTTTTATGATGTATTAATTTTAATGCTTAAATAGCTTTTTCATATGTTAATATAACATAAACCAGGAGTTGATGAGGAATCCTTATTATAATGGTACTCATTCACATTGCTATAGTTAATGTCTCAACATTTCCATTATCTAAAACCTATTTTTAGTGTGACTTGGACAAAGAAATTGTCAGGTGGTACACAGCCAAAAGTCTGCCTTTTTAGAAAAGTGACTATCTACAGATTCCCCAAACTTAGTATCTGATTGTATCTAGTAAGTAGATAATATGCTTAAGAAATTTCAAGCACAGTAGTACTTTTTTATGTTAGACCACAATGCCTTTTGAATTCTTTTTATGGAAGCTCGGAGAGACAAAGAATTGGAAAACGTAGCTTTATAAATCTACATTTAAAAATTGGTACAATGTATCTTATTCCTATTTCTTTTAGATCTGTAAGACCAGGATTGTGTCCTCAAGTTGCCCTGATTTGGTTTTTCAATATCCAGTCATTTAAAATTACAGGCCAACACACATATTAAATTGTTTGCTCTGAGTCCAAGAAAGCTGTACAATAAATCAATTAATTGGGAAAATAGTTTCAGTAACTTTGATGATTAAATTATACTACAGTAATGCTTTCAGAGAAAAAGAGGAAGACCCCCAATGAGATGGATTGGCCAAGTGGCAGCATCAATGGACTCAAGCGTGGCAACAATAGTGGGGTTGGCCCAGGATCGGGCAGTGTTTCATTCTGCTGTGTATAAGGTCACTATGTGTTAGTACCAACTCGATGAAACCTAACAACAACCACACAGTAATGCTTTACACTTATTTCTTGTGATCCCTAGTGTTAAATCTCTGATATATTTAGTTCTTACTTGATTCTAAACTTTCATCATGCAGTGTTCAAAATAAGTCAAAACCTACCCTGTATTAATTTGCTGTGTATTTTCTGCTTTAAACACAATTATTTTTTCAAAATAAAATGTGGCTAGCTGAATAACATTTAGGAAAAAATTTCCTTACAAAATATTTACATTTCAAGCATGAAATTATATAAATACTATATGTTTTCAGTTTAATTATGTAGTAAATTATTTGAGGCCTACAATTCAAACGCCATATGATATGACTCAGTTAATTTATACGACTCTAAAATGTTGGCTGGTGTGGTGCTGCAGGGTAATGCACTGGACCTCAAGGTCAGTTTGAAACACAAGGTTGTTGGGTCAAACTCACCAGCCACTCTTTGGACACCCTATACAGGGTTGCTATGAGTTGAAACTGACTTGGTGACACTTAACAGCAATAAAATGTTGGCTACTGGTTAGTAATTTCATGGGTTCCAACATAGAAATTTAGTTCACCACATAAAATATAGTCTATATTTGTACATGCCTAATTTAGAGGGCAAAGAGAGGTCTTTGTTTAGTATATAAATCATTTCATTGCCAAGAATATACTTTGTTACCTTCAGTAGATTGTTGTTAAAGTTTCACACTTAAAGAGGGAGTGTCAAGGTTAACACATCATTTTGGAAACTTATTCTAATATATCATTCAAATGTAAGCAATTAAAGAACATTTCAGTTGAAATCCAAGCATAACAAGATTTCATAGGTTATAAATTTAACAGTTTTTCCAAATGATAGCATCTCTCATCAGACTTATTTTAAATTTCTAATTCCAACTTTCAAAACGTATATAATAAAACTTATATAACAAATAAAAATAGAGCGAAATCTGTGAGAGCTGGAACTCTACATGACTTGTTTTTCCAGATCTCACAGTTTTCTGCCTTTGACAGGGTGCAATCTTACAACTTTATCATAGCTAATTTTAACAGAAAATATTTTGAGTTTTCCTATCCTGAGAGGTTTCTTCCTTACCTAGGTTACAGCTGTCACTGAAAGCTGAAAAACCTCTACAGGTTTTGTTGCCTCAACCTCTTCTCTAAAAAATGACCAAGAGATCAGCAACTGACCTATATTATAGTTAGACAGATAGGTAGTATCCTCGAGTCAATTCTGAATCACGATTATACTATGTAAAGGGGAAAAAATGTAGCCCATGCGATGCTATACTCCCAATTGCTAACATGTTTAAATTCATCATTGTGGCTGTTCCAATCAACCTCTCCAGGGATTGTTCTCTTCCTCCCTTACTTTACAATGTTGCCCCTCCTTTTGATAATTAATTTCTCTTGATGATGTGTTCAAAACAACCATGTCTGACCATGCTTTGTTGTGATCCATAAGGTTTTCTTTGACTAATATTCATAAATAGATTACCAAGTCTTTCTTCCTAATTTGTTTTGGTCTGAAAGTTCTGCTAAATCTAGCCACCATGGGTGACCCTGCTGATATTTAACATGCTGGTGGTATAGTTTCCAGCAACATAGCAACCTGCAAGTAACCAGAGTATGACAAACTAACAAAAACCTAGTGGGACCTGTGTTATATAGGGGTTTTATTCTGTAGTAAAGTACGTTTCTGCATCACAGTAACAGAAGTAACTCAATATTATTATGATGCATATTTCACTTTTTCTAATTGAAATATTTTATTGTGTTTTTAGGGAATGCCTACACAGCAAATTAGGCACATTAATAAACCACAAGATCAGCAGTTCAAACCCACCAACTGTTCCTTAGAAACTGTGTACAGGGCCACTGTGAGTCAGAATTGAACTGAAGGCACTTAACAACAACAACACACAATTTGTCCAATAATATTGGCTACATTTTACACAATATGTCTATTACTTAATATGTCTATTACTTTCCATTTTGTTTGTTTCATTTCTATTAATCTAATTCCTCTACTGCTTACCTTCTTTTCTTTACTTTTGAGTAAGTACTTACTGTTTGGTCTCTAATGAATTTTTAAAGAATCATCGTACTCACAGATGACATTGTTTATTTTATGAACCAGTTTGTTATTTAGTTAAATGACAACCTCATGGAAGTTTTGGGTCCAAGGTTCAAAGGGGATCTCAAGGTGATAGTCTTAGGAGTCTTCTAGTTTCAACTAGTCCAGTAAGTTTGGATTTTAAAAAAATTGAGTTCTTTATCACATTTTATCCCATTCTATTATGATTCATCTACTGTGTTTCAGATCAGAATGGTCAGTAGTGGTAATTGGGAACCATCTAAGTCTGGTTTCGGGGAAGATGAGGCTTTAGGTTGTAGGGACTATTTGGCCTTCTATTTCTTTGTTTTCTACTTTCTCTTTTATTCTGGATGTGCAGAGACCAACATCTGTATCATAGTTGGCCACTCACAAGCTTTTAAGACCCCAGATGGTACTCTCCAAATGTAGTAGTAGAATATAAACTTTGCATTATATATTATTTGAATTGTCTGAGTTGTATCATGAGACTATTACCCTAAGCCTACAGACCCTATAAAACAATCCCATGAATTGTTTGATTATCTAAGAAGCTTCCACATTTGTGCCCATAAGACCTTTATTGTACACATGAATATAAATGGATGCATGTTTCTCTTCTTGTGTGAGGTTGAGTAGGTTTCAACTCAAAGCCACCCTGTATGGGGGCTCTGAGGCTGTAAATCTCTACTGGAGCAGAAAGCCTTATCTTTCTCCCATGATATGGAAGCATACATGTATCTGTATAAGGGTAATTTTAAAAGTATTGTTACTGTGGTTCCAATTCATGTGTGCACAATTTAATTAAAAAAACAAACAAACATGTTTTAGCATATCTCTGTAATTAGCAGATGGCTGCAACAAATTCTCTCAGCAATATACTTGTCTTTTCCCTATTACGGTACCACCAAAAAAAGGCCCAATCAAAGCAGTGGCTACCAAGGGAGATCTGCTAGGCCAGTTAAATTCAAGGCAGAGAGATCAGAAGCTACGAAGATTATGGCAACTGTTTGAGGATTTTGATGATTAAGGTTGTTTGTTATCTTGGCTGGGCTATGTTTATAAGTGGCTGGATATCATCCATGATGTTCTCCCATGAGATCTGATATAACCACTTCCATGATGTGCTCTGCTATGAACAACCAACCATTTGAAAGAAGTTTCCATGGAGTGTGGCCTGCTTCCATTATATACTGTCAAAGTTCCCTTGTCAAAGGATGTACTGTCACAGCTCCCTTGCTTTTTTAAAAAAAATTTATAATACTTTATTGTGAATTATGTGATAGCTTACATGGGAGAACATCAGCTTCACATTGATCCTATCGTATATCGTGTCCTTGTTATGGTTACAAATCCCTCCATGCATCATCCACCAACAAAAGGGTATTTCCTGCAAGCCTGCCCCCTGGTCATCAGCACATAGGCCCTCTCCCTCTCTGGTTCCAAAGTCCCCAGCCACTCCATCTCTCCACATCATCATCTCTGCCTCCATCTTTTGCATCACTGCTTCTCTGGTTAGGGTTCCGTTCTCTGCTCTTCTCCCTTGATGGTCCCAGGGACCTCCAGTCCTAGACTGCAAAGTTAATCACTCCCCTCCTTTTGCCACAAAATGTTTACCTTTACATTTCCAGCCCTTACAATCAGTCCTGATAACCATTATTCACTATTACATAGCAAGAGACCTATCCGCATCTCCTTTCATCAACCCTGCCTAGACAGACTGGATACTACTCAGTAGAGATTCGTCCTTGCTCCATGCCCTCTGAATCTAGGTTCCCTCTTGAAACCTTGTAAGCCAGTCACTTCTTGCCTCTGTACCCCCCCCCCCTGCACCCCATTCTGGGTAGCCAATGTCCAAGTTGCCCATCCCTGTCTTCTCCGTGTATAGAGAGGGTAGGAATGATCCTTGCTGTGAAGATTTGTTCCCTCTTTTGAGCTTCTGCATCCATAGGTATAGGTCAAGTTTTTCAAATTGTATCAGATTATTCTTTTTTACCTCTTCTTTCTTCTTCTAGTTGAGATCTGATCATCCAATCATTGAAGCCAGGTCAAGTGGGTATTATTTGCAAGTGTGGGTATATTTATGCTTGTGTCCTCTCTTCTTATCAGCTGGATGCTTCACTCTCCACTCTAGTCCTCTGTGGCTATGTCACTGACTCTGGGTCCAAGAGCCCCTGGACTTGCCACACTGCTGGGCAACCAGGTCTCCACCTGGGTTTACAGGAGTCTATTGAATGTTATAGGGCTTAGGTCTCAGCTTCATTGCTGTTTTTCCCTCACTCCCCCTTATTGGTGATGAATGTGGTTGCCAATCAGAGTATATATTCCACTTTAGTCTTAGTCTTTAGTCTTTGACCTGAGGGGACCCGACCACTTGCTTTGATGTCTCCTGGGTGAGCCACTTGTTTGTTCTTATAGTAATCAGTTGGTCTGACTATATTGTTCTGTATTTTTCCTGTCAGGCTTTCTTTCAAGAAGTATTTTCTGTTCTTCTAGCTGCTCCAGGCTGGTCTGCTTATCCTTTCAAGTGGAAATTTCCCACCTCAGAAGATTCTGGATGCAGTTCAGGATTCCACCTATGGTCTTATGTAATTCAGAGGCTCCACAGGAAGCCTCCTTAACTGGGCATGTTGTAGCCCCATTTTAGGTATCCAATCAGTTATAGGCAGAAAACGGACTTATAAGCTTTCTATGGTGATATTTCTGGCTATTTCTTTCTCTCCCCCTCCAGTGTCTATTTTATGGTGGTATGCCAGGGAAACCAAGATTCAAAAGACAGCCAAGTATCTTAACATTATTGTCCCTCTTTTCCCCATTCCAACCACGTCTCAATCTCTGTAACTCAGAGGCCTGTTGTTCCAAGGTTGTGCATACATCATTATTTGCCTCTGTCCCACTTCAGCTTCACATTCATCTTATCGTACTTCATTTCATTGCAATGACAACAATCTCCTCCAAGTATCATCAAACAACCAAAGGATACACCCCATAGTCCCATCGCCCCCCACCTCCGGCCACCAGAAAACAGCTCCCCTCTTTCCCTGAGTCCCATGTCCCCAATCACTCCATCTGTCCACGTCATCATCTCTGATTCCATGCCTGCCTTCACTACCTCTCTGGATAGGGTCACACTCTCCGTCCTTCTCACTTGATGGTCCCAGGGACCACTGCTCCCAGGTCGTAAAATCAATAACTTTCCTCCTTTTGCCAGAAAAAGAAAAAAATATGCCTCTACGTTTCCGGCCCCCACAGTCAGTCCTGATTGCAGGTATTCACCATTGTACCACCAGAGTCCCATCTCCATTTCTTTTGCCAACCCAGTCCCAACAGATTGGAAACCATTCAGTGGAGGTTCTGCCTACCCCTGCCCCATCTGGAACTAGGCTCCCTCTTGAAAGCCTGCAAGCCAGTCACCTCCCACCTCCATAGCTCCTCCCCCCCGCCACCATTTTGGGTCTGGGCAATTTCTAGCCCCCTTTAAGGTTTTCCAGTCAGTTATAGGATGAAGACAAGCTTACATGTCCTCTATTGTGATGCTTCTGGCTACCTCCCCTTGTCCCCTCAAGAGTTTATTTCACAATGGTAGGCATGGGAAACCAAGATTCAAAAGACAGCCAAGCATCCTAACATTATTCCCCTCTTTAACCCTTTCAAGCTATGCCTCAATCCCTGTATCCTGAAGCCTTGTTATTTCAAGATTGTGCATACATCATCATTTACCTCTGTCCCACCTAGCCCACGCGAACCTGCCTAACTGTTCTCTCATCCTACTTGTTCTTCTTTTCCCCTCCCTCTTCTTGTGTATTGCCAGCCCTCCCTCCCAAGCACCCAGCCTCTCCTGTTTCTATTCCCTACTCTGTCCTCTATCTTCCCCTCCCTCCCTCCCCTTCTCTCATCCCATACATCCCAGTGATCAGCAATTATATATATAGTCGTCCCCCCCCTCTTTTGGGTGGGTTCTTTTTCTTAGTCTTTTACAGTAATAGTCTTATGCAGTATTTCTCCTTTTGTGACTGACTAATTTCACTCAGCATAATGTCCTCAAGGTTCATCCATGTTATGCAGTGGCTTGCAGCTTCCTTGTTGTTTTCACGGTAGCACAGTGTTACATTGTGGGCATGTACCACAGTTTGATTATCCATTCTTCAATTGGTGGGCATTTTGGCTGTCTCTATTGTTTTGCTATTGTAAACAGTGCTGCTGTGAACATTAGTGCACATATATCTACTTGTGTCATGGCTCATATTTCTTGTGGGTAAATACCAAGTTGAGGAATTGCTGGGTTATAAGGTATTTCTATTTCCAACCTTCTGAGGAAGCGTTATATTGCTTTCCAGAGTGGTTGGACCATTTTGCAGCCCCACCAACATTGTAGGAGAATTCCAGTTTTTCTGCATCCTCACCAGCATTTGTTGTCCTCTGCTTTTTTGATCTTTGCTGTTATTGCTGGTATGAGATGATATCTCATCGTTGTTTTGATTTGCATTTCTCTGATGGCTACTGATAGTGAGTATTTCTTCATATGTTTGTTGACTGCTCAGTTCTCCTCCTTGGTGAAGTGTCTATTCATGTCCCATGCCCGTTTTTTAATTGGGTTA
Organism: Chrysochloris asiatica; assembly: GCF_000296735.1. Classification (NCBI taxonomy): domain Eukaryota; kingdom Metazoa; phylum Chordata; class Mammalia; order Afrosoricida; family Chrysochloridae; genus Chrysochloris; species Chrysochloris asiatica. Next base: position 56,265,198 of record NW_006408519.1, read on the forward strand.
TTTGTCTTTTTTTTGTAGAGGTGTTGTAGTTTCCTATATATTTTAGAAATGAGTCCCTTATCTGATGTGTCATTGCAAAAGATTTTTT
>NW_006408519.1:56265661-56313606 GCF_000296735.1 Chrysochloris asiatica
ATTCTGTTCCATTGATCAATGTATCTTTCATTGTACCAGTACCAGGCTATTTTGACCACTGTAGCCATGTAGTAAAATTTGAAATCAGGGAGTGAGAGACCTCCTACATTGTTCTTCTTCTTAAGCAGTGCTTTGCTTATCTTGGGTCTCTTTCCTTTCCATATAAAGTTAGTTATTGTCTTTTCCATCTCTTTGAAGAATGTTGTTGGAATCTGGATTGGGATTGCATTAAATGTGTAAATTGCTTTGGGAAGTACTGACATTTTCACGATGTTGGGTCCTCCTATCCTGGAACATTGTATGTTCTTTGACTTCTCTATGTTTCTTTTGGTTTCTTGTAGAAGTGTTTTATAATTCACTTTGTATAAGTCCTTTGTTTCTCTGGTTATGCTTATTCCTAAATATTTCATCCCTTGTGTGGCTATTATAAATAGTATTGCTTGCTTAATGTTCTTTTCAGTGCTATCATTGTTGCTATAGATAAATCCAACTGATTTTTGTATGTTGATCTTATACCCTGCCACTTTGCTGAATCTTCCAATGAGGTTTAGTAGCTGAAGTACCAGACCAAGCTTGGTACAGAAGGTATCCAAAAACCTTGGGAAATTGTCATGTTAGAGTTTATCAGGATATATGGAATGCTTAGAGGACACATTTTTTTTTTTTTTTTTCTCACCACAATGATGAGGAACAAATTTTTGAAGGGAATTCTAGCATCCTTGAAGACTACGGTGATTGGTATTTAATGTAAGTCATATTTAACAGCGAGAACTGCCAAAATTGAATCAAGACACCTAACTAAAATTGGGTGGATGGGATCCTGTGGTATTAGTGGCCACACTTAATTGGTAGAGACAAAGTGATCATGATTACTATAATGGAGAGTAGAGTCAAAGAAGTAAACTTCGAATAGTGTAACTCATACGGACTTTTGAAATTAGCCACTTAGGTATAGTGTCCCTAGGTGTGAAATAGCTGGGAAATTGACTAAATATTTATTTGAATTATACAAGTATAAAAATTCTAGGTCAAGTGAATGGCAGTCTAAATTGAATCACAAGAATAGAACTCAACCCCTTGACTGAATGCAGTACAGTATGCCCTTGAGGAAGGACCTCTTTACACTGTCAAAAACTGAAATCATTAATTTTTCTTCTAGCCTTCCACCAAGTGTTCTGAAGCCTTTTAGAAGAGTGACTCTTCAATGGGAAAAAGGAAATATTCAGATATTTTGGGGAAATAATTAGACTTTTTTGAAAAATAATCAGAATATTTGAGAATACTGGACACTGGTTCTGAATCGACACTAATTCCAAGACAACCAAAACATCACTGTGGCCAATCAATCAGAGTGGGACAATGTGGAAGTCAAGTTATTAATGGAGTCTTAGTTCAGGTCCCTCTCACATTGGGTCCAATGATTTCCTGAATTCATTCTGAAGTGATTTCCCCAGCTCCAAAATGCATAATCCACCACTCATCTGTCAGTTTGTCATACTATAGTGGCTAGCATGTAGATGTGATGCTAGAAGCTATGCCACCAGAATTTTAAATACAAGCAGGTCTCAGCAGAGATTCCAGACTAAGATAGACTAGGAAGAAGGAGTAGTGGACTGCTTTTGAATGCTTGGTGGTGGTAGTGTGCCATGGAGTCGATTCCAACTCATAGCAACCCTGAATAGAGTTTTTGAGGCTGTAAATCTTTACAGGACCAGAAAGCCTCATATTTCTCCCATGGAACAGCTGGTAGTTTCAAACTGATGACCTTGAGGTTAGCAGCCCAACTTGTAACCACTATGCTACCAGAGCTCCTTTTAATATTTAGCTACTGAAGACCTTATGAATAACAGTGGAACATTATTATAGTTCCAGAAGATGAAAATAATATGACTAACAGCAGAGAATTGCCAGATATAGGGCCCCAAGATGAGAATCTCAAGTTGAAAGACACAGAAAATATGACTGGGGAAGAGCTACACCCTCAAAGTAGTAGTTGTTGCTCTTAAGTGCCATCAATATAGGGACCCAGTATAGGGTTTCCGAGGAGAAGCTGGTGTGTTTGAACCACCGACCTTGAGGTGTGCAGTCCAGTGCTTATCCTATAGCATCAAACCTCAAGGTAAAGCAGACCATAATTGCATGAATGGAGCAAAGGTTTTGGGACCTTCATTTGCTGATGGGGTACAACCTAAAATAAGAAGAAAAGCTGCAACTATCCATTAATAATTAAAAATATGAAATGTATGAAGAATGAATCTAGGAAAATGGAAGGTTGTCAACAACAACAACAAAAATGAAATGGGGTGAATACAGATTGATATGCTAGGTATTAGGGAGCTGAAATGGATTGGTACTGGCCATTTTGAATCTGGCAATCATATGTTTTACCATGTTGGGAACAGCAAACTGAAGAGCAATGGAGTCCTGCTCCATATCAACATCAATCTTGAAGTTCAGTGTTCTGGTGATAGGATAATATCTATATACCTATCAGGAGTTCTGGTGTGGCGCTGTGGGTTAATGTGCCAGAATGCAAAGCTGTTTGAACTGCAAGGTTGGCAGTTCAAGCTTATCAGCTGCCCTAGGAAACCCTAGGCAGGGTACCTATGGGTGGAACTGACTCAATGGGGCACTTCAACACAAGGAAGACCAAATAATGCCATTATTATTCTAATTTATGCATTAATCACTAAAGCCAGTGATGAGTGTGGCTCTGTAGAATATGTACTGAACTGCAAATCAAAAGGTCAGTAATTCAAACCCACAAGCTTCTCCTTAAAATCCTATACTGGGTAGCTATAAGTAAGAACCAGAACTTAACAACAACAAACTTCTTAGCCTGAAATTGATCAAATATGCAATAAAGATGTATTGATAATTACTGGTGATTAAAATGTGAAAATTTGTAACAAGGAGGAAGGATTAGCAGTTGAAAAATATGGCCTTAGTGATAGAAATAATGCTGGAGATTGCATGGTAGAATTTTGCAAGACCAAAGACTTATTCTTTGCAAGTATCTTTTGTAAAGTATATATATGAATGTCACCAGATGGAATACACAGAAATCAAACTAACTACATCTGTGGGAAAAGACAATGGAGAAACTCACATCATCAGCCCAAACAAGGCCAGTACCAGAATGTAGAACAGATGAACAATTGCTCACATGCAAATTCAGGCTAAAACTGAAGAAAATTAAAACAAGTCCACAAGAGCCAAAATATGACCTTGAATATGTCACCTGAATTTAGAAACCATCTCAAGAACAGATTTGATGCATTAGACACTAATGATTGAAGACCAAAAGCATTGTAGGATGATACCAAGAACATCATACCAGAAGAAAACAAATGGTCATTAAAAAGACAGGGAAGAAAGAAAAGACAAACGTGTATTCAGAAGAGACTCTGCAACTTGCACTTGAGGGTAGGGAAGCTAACGGAAGAAATGATGAAGCAGAAGTGCTGAACAGAAGATTTCAAAAGGCAGCGCAAGAAGAAAAGGTCAAATATTATAATGAAATGCATAAAAACCTGGAGTTGGAAAACCAAAATGAATGACCACTTTCAACATTTCTCAAGATGAAAGAATGGAAGAAAAAATTCAAGCCACAACTTGCAATATTGAAGGATTCTGTGGGCAAAATACTGAATGATGCAGAAAGCATCAAAAAACATGGACAGCACAGTCACTGGACCAAAAAGAAATTTCCTGGAATAGATGAGTAAATACCTTCAATGAAAATTGAAATCTTTCAACAAACTAATGAAGCACTGAAGGTATTTACTCATCTATCCCAAGAAATTTGTAAGACAGTTACCTGGTGAACTGATTGCAAAATATTCATAATCGTATCCATTCCACAGGCAGGTTATCCAATGGGATGTGGGTATCATCTAACAATGGCATTAATATCACAGGCAAGTAAAATTTTGCTGAGGATAATTTAAAAAGTGTTGCAACAATACATGGACAAGGAACTGCTAGAAATTCAAGTTGGATTTAGAAGAGGACATGAAACTAAGGATACCACTGCTAATATTAGATGTATCTCAGCTGAAAGCAAAGAATACTAGAAAGATGTTTACTTGTGGTTTTTTGCCTATGTAAAGACTGTGTAGATCATGACAAATTATGGGGAACATTGCAAAGAACGTCTTTTCCTGAACACTTAATTATGTTCATAAGGAAATTGTACATAGAACAGGAGACCATTGTCCTAACAGAGCAAGGTGATATTAATGGTTTAAAATCAGGAAAGGTGTGCATGAGGATTGTATCCTTACACCATGCTTATTCAGTCTATATGCTAAGCAAATAATTCTAGAAGCTAGATTATATGAAGAAGAATGTAATATCAGGAATGGGAGAAGACTCATTATTAGCCTGTGATATGCAGATGAACCACCTTTCTTGCAGGAAGTGAAGAGTATTTAAAATACTTTTTGATGAACCTCAAAGACTACAACCTTCAGTATAGATTGCTTTTCAATATAGACAAAGCAAATATCCTTACAACTGGGCCAACAAATAACATCATGATAAATGGAGAAGAGATTGACGATGTCAAGGACTTCATTCTTCTTAGATTAACTATCAACACTCATGGAAGCAGCAGTCAAGATCTCAAAGGACATGTTGCATTTAGGCAACTGCTGCACAAGACCTCTTTAAGGTGTGAAAGAACAAGGGTGTCAGCTTGATGACTAAGGTACGCCTGACCCAATCCATGGTATTTTCAATAACCTTATATACATGTGAAAGTTGGACAATGAATAAGGAAGTCTGGAGAAGAATGGATGCATTTGAATTACAGTGTTGGAGAAGAATATTAAAAGTACCATGGGTTGCCAGAAAAACAAACAAGTCTGTGTTGGAAGAAGTGCAAACAGAATGCTTCTTGGAAACTAGAATGACAAGACTTCATCTTTCATACTTTGAATATTTTATCCAGATGTCCCAGTTCCTAGAGAAGGACATCATATTTGGTTAAATGGAGAGTAAGTTACAAAGGGGAAGGACCCCTAAGAGATGGATTGACATAGCAGTAGCAGCAATGGGCTGAAATGTAAAACAATTATGAGGATGCTGCAGGCATGGGTAGTGTTTCATTCTGGTGCATAAGTTTGCTATGAGTTGGAACATTCTCTATGGTACCTAACAACAGCAACAGAATACATAATTGGAATAGTCATACTCAGAAACTAACAGAGCCCTCATAATAAATCCTTGGCATATGGAAAAGGGCTATTATAGTAGGAAAAATGAAGTGGAGCCAGTAGAACAGCCCCAACCCAAAGAGAATAGTAAACCAAATGAAATACTGCATTTCTGGAGGGATTGCAGAGCTTAGTGCTACCATCAAGGACTTCAAGGATGCAGCGGTGGTGATTCCCATCACATCCCCATTTAACTTGCCTATAATGCGTTGGACCACAAGATCTGTTTGAACCACAACTTGGCAGTTGGAACTCACCAACCGCTCCTTGGAAACCCTATACAGGGTTGCTATTGGTCAGAAATGACTTGATGACACTTAACAACATTTAACCTGCACAGAAAATAGATGCATCTTGGAGAATGATGGTGAGTTATCATAGGTATTGACTATAATTACAGCTGCAGTTCCAGATGTGATTTCATTACATGAGCAAATTAATATATCTCCTGGTACCTGACATGCAGCTATTCATCTGGCAAATGCTTTTCTCAATTCTGATTTTTAAGGATCACAAAAAACAGTTTGCCTTCATCTGGCCATTCCAGCAATATACATTCATTGCCCTATTTCAAAGGTATATCAACTCTTACAGCACTATGTTTTAATTTGGTTCACATTAACCTTGATCACTATTACTATCCACAAGATGTCAAACTGATCCATTATATCAGTGATGCTAGCTGAACCTAGTAAGAAAGAATTATCAACAACTCTAGACTTATCAACAGAGAAAAGACTGAAGTTGTCCAGGACTTCATTCTTCTTGGATAAACTATCAACATTCAATGGAAACAGCAATCAAGAAATCAAACGACATATTGCATTAGGCAAAACTGCTGTACAACCTTTTTTCAAGTGTTGAAGATCAAAGATGTCAGGTTGAAGACTAAGGTGTGCCTGACCCAAGCCGTGGTATTTTCAATAACCTCATATTCATGCGAAAGCTGGACAGTGGATGCTTTTGAGTCATGGTGTTGGAGGAGAATATTGAAAGTGCCATGGGCTGCTAAAAGAACCAACAGATCTGTGTTGGAAAAAGTGCAGCCAGAGTGCTCCTTGGAGGCCAGGATAGCCAAACTTTGTCTCTCATACTTCGTACATATTGTCAGGAGGGACCAGTCACTAGAGAAGGATATCGTGTTTGTTAAGGTGGAGGGTCAGAGAAAAAGAGGAAGACCCCCAATGAGATGGATTGGCAAAGTGGTAGTATCAATGGGCTCAACCGTGGCAACAGTACTGGACAGTGTTTTGTCCTTTTGTGCATAGGGTCGCTATGAGTCAGTATTGACTCAATGGCATTTAACAACAACTGGACTTATTGGTAAAACATTTGCTTGCTTGAAATTAACATGACAAAAATCAGATGTTTTCTAGAAATTTCTAGAAGTCCAGTGGTTTATGGCATGTCCAGATATTCCTACTGAAGTGAAGGATATGGGCCCTCTCACAATTGCAAAGAAGGAACAATGCCTAGTGGCCTTCTTCAGATTTTGGAAGGCCTATATCCCTCATTTGGGTTGCTACTCCAGTATATTTGTCAAGTGATTTGAAAAGCTGCTAGACCTAGAACCTGAAAAAATTCTGTAATGGATTCAGGCTAACATGTAAGTCTCTCTACCACTTGTAGTATATGATCAAGCTGATCCAGTGTCACTGGAAATGTCAGTGTCAGATAGAGAATCTATTTTTAGTCAGGTACCAATTAATGAATCACAATGTAGATTTTTGGATCAAAGCCCTACCATCCTTTGCAGATAGGTACTCTCCTTTTGAGAAATAGTGTTTGGTTTGTTACTAGACCTTAGTAGAGATTGAATGTCTAACTAGGGGCAATTAAGTCACTATGCATCCTGAGGTGCCCATCATAAACTAAGTGTTGTCTAACCCACAGAGTCATAAATTAGCATGTACAAAGTAGCATTCCATTATTAAATGGAAGTGTAAAAGATTAGGCTTAAGCAGTACCTGATGGCACAAATTGCATGAAGTGGTCCAAATGCCCACAGTCTCCACTCCTGTTACACTGCCTTTCTTCTCCCAGTCTGCACCTTTTGCCTCAAGGGGAGTCCCTTATGAACAGTGTACTGGTTTACAGATAGTTCTGCGTGACATGCAGACACCACTGGAGAGTAGACAGATGTAGCATTGCAGCCCCTTTTTGGGACCTCCCTGAAGGACAGTGATGAAGGAAAAACCTCCCCATGGGCAAAACTTCAATTTGTTTGGAAAGAGAAACGGTCAGATGTGTGACTGTATACTGATTCTTGGGCTGTGGCTGATGGTTTGGCTGGATGGTAAAGGACTTGGAAAGAACCTAGTTGGAAAGGTAACAAAGAGATATGGAGAAGAGGTATGTGGATAGACCTTTCTGAATGGGTCAAGGAAGTGAGAATATGTGTGTTTCAAGTGCATGCTCACTAAAGGGTAAGATCATCAGAAAAGAATTTTAATAATCAAGTAGATAGGATGACATATTCGGTGGAAACTAATCATCCTCTTTTGCCACTAACTCCTGTCATTGTCCATGGGCTCACAAAATGGCCACAGAGGCAGGGATGGATGTTATGCTTGGGCTCAGCAGTATGGATTGCCACTCAGAAAGACTGACTTGGCTATAGCCATTACTGAGTTCAATCTGCCAGCAGCAGAAACCAACACTGAACCTGAGATATGGGACAATTCTCCAGGAAGCCTGCTAGCAAACTAGTGGCAGGTTAATTACATAGGACCACTTCCATCATGGGAAGTGCAGTGATTTGGTCTTACTGTAATAGACACTTACTCCCAATACAGATTTGTGTTCTCTGCATACAATCCTTCTGTCAAAACTACTGTTTGTGGACTTACAGAATGTCTCCTATCCATTATCATGGTATCCCACACAATGTATGTAGCCTCAGATCAAGACTCTCACTTCACAGAAGATGAAGCTCAGCAAAGATGAACGCCCTGCTCATGGAGTTCACAGATCTAACCATATTCCTCTTCATCCTGAAGCAGCTGACTTGATTAAACCATGGAAAGGGGTTTTGTAAACACAATTATAATGCCAGTTAGGTGGCAATATCTTGCAGGGCTGGGGCATTGTTCTCCAGGAGGCTGTATATATTCTAAACTAGTATTAAATATATGGTGCTATCTCTCCAATAAGGAGCTCTGGTAGCGTAGTTGTTACGAATCAGGCTGCGAACCTTAAGGTCAGCAGTTCGAAACTACCAGCTGTCCCGAGGGAGAAAGATGAGGCTTTCTGCTCCCGTAAAGATTTACAGCCTCGGAAACCCTATTCAGGGTCGCTATGAGTCAGAACCGACTCCATGGCACATAACAACAACAACAATATCTACAATAGCCAGGATCTATGGGTCCAGAAACCTAGGGGTAGAACTGGGAGTGTTCCACTCACGTTTATTCCTAGTGTCCCGCTGGCAAAAGTTTGCTTCCTATCTATGCAACCCTATGCTCTTTGGGTCTGGATGTTTTTTTTTTCCTAAGATAGAAATATTTCCACCTGGCGACACATAATGGATCTCATTGAACTACGAGTTAAGAATAATACTTGAGCAATTTGGGCTCCTCATGTCTTTTGATCAACAGGCAAAGAAGGGAATTATTGTATTGGCTGGTGATATTGATACTGGTTACCAAAGGGAAGTCAGAATGAAATGGCATAACAAAAATAGAGAAGGATATATCTGGAATATAGAAGAGTCTATAGGTTGTCTGTTAATACTACTATTCTCTGTGACTAAAGTCAATGGAAAACTATAGCAACCCAATTCTGAGAAGATTACTAATGGCACAGACTGTTCAGGAATGATTGGGCTACTCCACCAGACAAAGATCCATAACCAACTGAGATGCTTGGTCAAAGAGAATATAGAATGGTATGTGGAAAAAGGCAGTTCTAAAGACCAACTGTGACATGAACAGCTGCAGAAAGAAAACTGTAATTGTTATGAGTATTTTACTTGCATATGTGCATAAACTATTTTTGGGATTTGTTTTTCCAGTTTAAAGTATAAGGTGTAAATGGGGCAAGTACATGTCCAGTTATATGCATGTTAGTTGTGTCATGTTGGGAGCAATATGACTTACAATTGTCTTATTTAGAGATTATGTATATTTAACGAGATGCATACAAATAACAGGAGTTCTGGTATGGCACTGTGGGTTAATGCGCTGGACTGCAACATTGGTTTGAACTACAACATCAGTGGTTCAAGCTCACCAGCTGCTACTTAGAAATCCTATACAGGGCTGCTATGAGTGGGAACCTGCTCGATGACACTTAACAGCAACAATAGCATACAGATGCCAAGTTGACAAATGTTGGGCTGTGATGGTTATGGCTTTAAGTCAACTTGATGGACCTATGATTCTCAGTGATTTGGTGATTAGGGTATAGTCATCTCCTACAATGAACTCTGATATAATGTAATCAAGAGATCTGCTATGAGCAGCCTATCACACCACAGGGGTGTGGTCTGATTCCAATACATATGTTGTTGTTGGTGTTAAGTGCCACACCAGAATTCCCCAATATATGAGGAGGCTTCCAAAAGTTTGTGAGCAAACTTTATTACCTTTAATTTCCATTTTGTCAGTAACTTTTTAAAGCTCTCTCATATAAATGTCCTGACAAAGCTCCCTTGCTTTTTGTTGATATAAAACCTGAATCTGGATCACCTGATCTCTACTTCTTTGGACTTGAGCCAGCAGCCTGTCATATTGCCTGCTAATCCTGGGAGTTGTTAGCTTCTGCAGCCTGTGACTTAGAAGCCTGCCAGCTTACTTGGTGACCTTGGATTTGTTGCTCTGTAGCTAGCAGCTTTCCATCTGACCTTCCAATCTTAGTTTCATTCTACTTTCCATGGGGTCACTATTGGAACCAACTCAGTAAAATCTAACAACAAACAAATGCATTTGTTTGAATTGTGACTCTGAAGCTTTGATCTCATACCATTATTTCACTACTTTTTTAAGATAACGTAGACCAATCAACTTCTTGCTTATAGTTTTCATTCTTGCAAAATTGTAGAATACTATCACATATGAAATCATCTAGAGCATTGTCTCTTATACACATCTGATCAAAAGGTGGTGGTATGTTGTGTATTTCTATTGTCACCAAACAACATGGATCAGCAATGCCCTCCCTCTTTACTACTGGAGGCAACACTTTTCAGAGTAGACAGATTTTAGAAACAATTAAAAAAAATAAACAAACACTTTTTAATGACTTTGCTCCTCTAGACCCTCTTTCAATACCAAATGTCTTACGCTGGATTGTCTAGAGGAGCAAAACCTACACACACACACATTTCAAAAAATTAACAGTAAAAATCCATTATCTTTTCATTCCATTTTTTTCATGAAATTTTTGAAGCCCTTTTGTGTGTATCAATCTCTATCTTTATATGTTTCAGTATATGCATGCCTCTCACTATATATATATTTATCTATCTATCTATCTATCTATCTATCTATCTATCTATCTATGGAGTCCTGGTGTAGTGCTGTGGGTTAATGTGCTGGATTGCAAAGTCAGTTTGAAACACAGGGTTGGTGGTTCCACCTCACCAGCCACTCCTTGGAAACCCTACACAGGGTTGCTATGAGTCAGAACTGACTCTACAGCACTTAACAACAACAACAACTAATCTATCGGTAGAGAGATTTATTTATTTCAAGGAAATGACACCTACAATTATGGAGGCTGTCAAATTCCAGATCCCCGAGTCAGATGTCAGGCTGCCATTTTCTTCTGATTCATGTTTGCAGGAGCTAACAAACCCAAAATAGCAGATCATATGACAGGCTATTGGCTCACAGAACTGCAGAAGCTGGTAAATTCTCAAATTTGAATGTTAGGCAACAGGCTACTGACTCATGTCATGACTCATGTCAAAGAGTGAGCTTATCAAGATTATCCAGATTATATGTTGGGTAAGCACTGGACAGTGAACCACAAGGCTGGCATGTCCAACTCACCAGATTCTCCTTGGAAATCCTGTACAGGGTTGCTATGAGTCAGAACCAACTCGACAGCACTTAAAAACATCAACAATATATTGGGTTTAGACCACACTTCCAAAGAAACTCTTCAAACCGATTTGCTGCTCACATCAGAACACCCAATCAAGGATGACTATGTCATATTTGCCAAACCACTGACAATCATAACCCTGCCAAGTTGACATATATCCTGAACTATCACATGCACCAGTAGTAATGATTGTTGTTAGGTGCTGTGGAGTAGGTTCCCACTCATTATGAGCCTATGTACATAGAAGAAAACAATGCGTGGATCTGTGCCAGCTTCACATTTTTTCTTATGTTTGAGCCCATTGTTGCAGGCACTTTGCCAGCCCATCTCATTTAGGGTCTTCCTCTTCTATGTTGACATTCTACCAACCGTGATGTTCTTCTCCAGGAACTGGTCCCTGCTCATAACATGTTCAAAGCATGTGAGACAAAATTTTGCCATCCTTGCTTGTAAGTAACATTCTGGCTGTACTTCTTCCAGCACATATTTGATAATTTTTTCTGGCAGCACATGGTATGTTTAATATTCTTAAATTTCAACATGAGGAAATAATTGTTTATTCAATAATTATTTGGGTTCACATGATGGTTTATTTAGGACTAGCACATGCACCACATAGCCAAGTTTTATTGTCAGACTGTGAACTATTTAAATTGAAGCCCTATTACAATGCCTGAAATAATGTAAGTTGTCAACAACATGACAGGATGAATGGATCATAGATGAAGGTACATTTTTGGTCTATTGAATCTTTGAGCCAATGACTTTCTGTTACCGTGGGATGATGTTAGAAGAAAAGCTGAGGTGAATGCATGGTGAAAATTTGAAAAAAGTTAAATTTCTTAAATATAATGAGAATGCCCTTTATTAGAGACATTGAAGCACTGGAGACTTTTATTTTTAAAACATAGATTTATGTAGCTAAAGATTTTTGTTTTCATTTCCTCATTTGAATAGCTACATGAAACACAAGAGAGTGATATGTTTTGTTATGTATTCCCTAGTAATATATGAAGCTACATTTTATAAGTAGTAGTATTCTTAGAATTAGGCATTTCATCAACAGATTTTCTACCGCACTTGTTTCCATCCACTTAAGGTAATTGTTTAGTTGTAATGACAACTGGAAAAAATGTCAACATGATTTTTAAGATATAATTTATGTGTATTTCTGCCTGATTGTAAGGACATGCAAGAAAATATATTAGGCTATCTTTTACATTCTGTGACTCTCTAGTCTATATTGTCTAGTCATTGGAGTCTGATTTTCATTCTTAAAGTATGGCATCATAAAGATGATTATGGACACTTTAAATCTCATTATTTCTTAGAAAAGTAGTTGCAAGCCAATAGAAGGTAGTGGTTACAAGGCCTAATACTCTGCCAAGTACTCTCTAGTATTGTAAGAATCAAATACAATGTCAGATGTATCATGCCATTATTCTGAATCTTTTAAATTTCTCCTTTACATTTTCATGGAAGCAAAAAACTGGATGTGGGTGACCACAAAATTGTACTTTCAGAATTTCCTGTATTTGGGGAAACTATGACTCAAAAAATAGTTTAGTGTTCTAAGAATGTCCCTTGGCATTTATTTCCAGATATTTACTGTTAACTTCATTTATTTTTAAGAGATGTAACTACTGTTAAGAAAGTAGTTACATATATTTTATACATGCCAAGCAATATAAAATTTCTACAAATTGGTTAATATTGCTAAACTCTAGGTTCAAAGAGATGGTATATAAAATTCATTTTAGGTTGAAGCAGGCCAGTGATAATTTTAGAAAGGAATGACTGGGTGGAGTTTTCCAGGATAATGAGTACTCATCATATATTATGAAAGCTGACATGTTTATTACTATTTCATACTCATTAGTTATTATGTAAAGTCTTTTTGACATGAAAAATCTGGTCATTATTCTTTCCTTCTTGAATTTTGAGATATATTAATTAAATTTTATTTCCTTGGGCTATGCAAGCTCAAGTAATTCTTTTGGGAGAATATTTTTAGTGAGATATTCTTATAAAACAAAAAATTCCCACTGGGAATTTTTTCTTAATCTTAATTTTCTAAAAATATGTAAATATTAACATTCGTTTTACATATTCTCTACTAGAGATGGTAATATTAAAGACAAATAAATAATCAACAAATAGTAAAAATAAAATAAAGTTAGCTTTCTAACATCTGTAAATACTTTTTGAAATCTTCTTTTAAAAAAGATTTCTACTTCCCTGTGACTCCGATTTACTGCCCATTATTGATGGACATGGCAGATGGTGTCTTCTTAAATTCTCTCTAATCGAACTGGAAGTTTTTGTACCCCTTTCCACTGAAATCATATGTATATTTTTATAGATGGAGAACTTTAGAGAATATAGAAACACATAATGTTACAGAAACTATGACTTCATGTACTATTAAGACCACTGATTATGTCTCTGTACCTAAGTAAGAATAATATATTGAACAATGGCTTCTTTCCATATTTTGTGTGAATACCTGATATTTACAGCTTCTCACTTACACTAAAGTATTGAATGAAATATCCTTTATTTTGGAAAAGAAAGTACCAATGATTTTGATACATTTTGAAGGTCAGTAATGTTCAGCATAGAGCAATATGTGGAGAACAATAGCTCCTTAGAGAGCGGAAAACATGGTACTCTCATTATCCATAATCTCAGCTGGTCACCATAGTAACAGCATTTTATTTTCCAAGATGTAAGCCTTTATAGTTCTGTAGAATTCAATTCTTAGGCCTCCAGACACATCAGCGGCATCTAGTGGCTGAGATATCAGCTGAACTTTTTGCGCTTTACCGCTTACACTGTTATGTTATAAAACTGATGTCATAGACATATAGTGAATATTTGTATACTTCACACTCTTTGTAATAGGTGACTATACAGTTTTTTTCTGAAAAATATTAATAAATTTTAGTACAAGTTAAATTAAAAAAAAAAAATTCTTACTAATACTCCTTAGAGATAATTTTACAGAGGAATTGAGGAGGAGTAGAAACATTGCATTCTCTCCAAATAGAAAAGAGGAAGGTTCAGTTTCCATAGATGATAAAATGGTTGCTCAGATAATAAGTTGAGGAATTCCTAGGGGAAAAGATGTTTTAAAAATGCAGAGATTATCAGTGAATTCTGAGAATGACTAAATTATTTTTGTTGCTATTGTTAAGTGCCATCAAGTCAGTTCTCACTCACTGCAACCTTATTTACAATGGACTGAAACACTGTCACAATCATTACTATATTTGAGTGCACTGTTGTACCCATTGTGTTAATCCATGTCATTGATGGTCTTCCTTTCTGCAAATTCTATGCTTTTCCAAGGTCTAACTCCAGAGATAGGTCCCTCCTGATAATATGTCCAATGTACATGAGACCAAGTCTCACCATCCCTGCTTTAAAGGGTTGGTTCCTCCTTATGACATATTCAAAGTTTGTGAGACAACGTTTTGCCATGCTCGCTTATAAGGAGCATTCTGGATGTCCTTCTTCCAACACAGATTTATGCATTTTTCTGGCAGCTAATGTTATATTTAATACTCTTCACCAAAACCATAATTCAAGGACATCCACTCTTCTTTAAACTTGCTTATTCATTGCACAGCTTTCTATGCATATCAGGTGATTGAGAATATCATGACTTATGTCAGCTGCACTTTTAAAAGCAGAGATGTCCTCCAAGTGACATCTTTGCTGTTATTTTTTTTAACACTTTAAAGAGGTCTTTGATGCATATTTTCCAAAAGCAATGCTACTTGATTTCTTGACTATTGTTTGCATGGTTGTTGATTTTGGATCCAAATAGAATGAAATCTTTGATGACATCAATATTTTCTTCTTTTATTATGATGTTATTCATTGGTCCAGCTGTAAGGATTTCATGTTCTTTAAACTAAGGTGCAATCCCTACTGAAGGCTACTGTCTTGGATCTTAATCAGTAAATATTTCAAGTCTTCTTTGATTACAAAAAGCACAGTTGGTTGTGTCATCTGCATATATGGTAGGTTGTTCATAAGGTTTTCTCTAATCCTGCTGCCACATTCTTGTTCATATAATCCAGTTTGACACAGATTATTTGCTCAGCATACAATTTGAATACATGTGTTGAAATGTCACAGTCCTAATGCACACCTTTCCTGATTTAAGCTATTCAGTATCTCCTTGCTCTGGTCAAGTAACTGTTTCTTGGTTTATGTACAGGTTCCTCACAAACTTAATTAAACGTTCTGGAATTCCTATTCTTTTCAATTTTATCCATAATTTTCTTTGTTCAATGCAGTTAAATGCCTTTTCATAGTCAATAAAGCACAGATAGACATCTTATAGGTATCCTTGCCTTTCAGCCAAGATCAATCTGACATCAAGAATGACATCCTCTTCTGAATCCAGCTTAAAATTCTGGTGTTGTTGTTATTAGGTGCCATCAAGTCAGTTCTGACTCATAGCAACCCTATGTACAACAGAACAAAACACTGCCCGATCCTGGGCCAACCTCATTACTGTTGCAACGCTTGAGCACATTGATGCTGCCATTTTGCCAATCCATCTCACTAGAGGTCTTCTTCTTTTTCTCTGAGTCTCCACGTTACCAAACATGATATCCTTCTCCAGAGACTGGTGTCTCCTGACAATATGTCTGAAGTACATTCAAGAGTACATTTCATTTTATTCTGACAACCATTTTTTTATCTTTCTTTCTTTTCTTTTTAATGAAATTCTGCTGTCATGTATGATGCTCTTGATTTCATCCAACAATTCCTATAGTCTTCAGTCATTAATGTTTAATGCATCAAATCTACTCTTGAGATGGTCTCTAAATTCCGGTGAAATATACTCAAGGTCATATTTTAGTTCTAGTAAACTTGCTTAAATTTTCTTTAGCTTTATCTTGAACTTTAGCTGTCTCTTCAAAATAGAGTTGACCTTAGTGACACGAATGGAACAAAAATGTTGATAATAATCCAAATTATTAATGGATGTTTACAATGAGAAGAAACAGCTTTAAATGAGAAGAAAAAGCTCTAAACATCCATTAATAATTGGGACATGGAAAGTATGAATCTAGGAAATTTGGAATTTGTCAGAAATAGAACATATAATGATCTATATTCTAGGTTATTCTTGTTGTTGTTAAGTGCCATCGAGTCGGTTCTGAGGTGGTCTCTAAATCCAAGTGGGATGTATTGAAGGTCATATTTTGGCTCTCATGGACTTGATTTAATTTTCTTCAGCTTCAGCCTAAGCTTGCATATGTATAGGTTTCATAGCAACTCTGCATAGGGGTCACACAAGTGGTTGGCAGATTTGATCTTGTGGTTAAAAGTCCAGTGCTTATCCTATGATTTACAATTATTGGAATAACCAATTGGAGAGGATTGGCTTCAAATTCATCAGCAAAAATCACATTTCAAGATGTATCTTGTAGTACAATGCTGTCTGTGATAGGATAATATCCTTACACCTACAAGGAATAATTGGAGTCCTAGTGCTACACTGCAGGAAAACTCACTGGTCCACAAGGTATGTTTGAACCAAAAGGTTGACTCCTTGGAAACCACATACAGAGATGCAATGAGTCAGAACCAACTTGACAGCACTTAGAAACTTAATAACAACAAAGAAGACCATATAATACCACTAGGATTCAAATTTATGTACCAACCGCTAAAGCCAGTGATGAAATTGAAGATTCCAAGAACTTCTTCAGTCTCAAATTGACCAAGCATACAGTCAAAATGCACTGATAATTACTAGTAATTAAAATGTGAAGGCTGGGAGAGGTTGGGCTTGATGGCAGATTGGGGAGAACTGCAGTGAGGAGCGACATCAGCAATAACACAGAATATTGGATGAAGTAGGTTCAGGGGATGGTCCCAGTACTCTGAACCACATATAAAGGAATATTTAGAAAGTTTGAAGGCTTATAGGCAGTGGAATTTGTAGCAGAAGCAAGAAATGTCACACTTTCGAATCCCTTGGCTCAATAGCTTCTGAAGTAGCCATCTTGGATGAGATTAAGCAAGGGAAGGATCAGAGCCACCACAGATTGATGCCTGATAGAACTACGGAGATTAACGTGTGGACAGCCTCCTACCCCCCACCCCCTTTTCTTTGTATCCATTTATTGGTATCTTACTGTTTGCATACCTCCATTCTGGTGACTAAAGGGGATGCCTGAGCAAGTGAACACCCCATGCCCACCCCCCGAGAGTTCTACTATATATACACACAGATAGCCTCAAAATTTAAAGGAACAGTTGCTACTTAAAACCAAACAGCAGTGCAAAATGGCCACAGCCAGCCCTGAACTGTTTATTACTAGGGAAAAGGCCTGAATAAGGGTTGTGAAGTGGGAAACACAACAGACTAAAGAGGAAACAGGCCAAAAATTAAATCCTGAGTTACATCATAATGACCAACAGTGGCATCTTGAAATTTCTCAGGAGGCCTTGAAGGCAAGAAGCCAAAAGAGGACATTAAAATCATATTCATATTAGGCTACAGATTTTCTTTCTCTTCTCTCTTTTCTGCAACTATAGACCATAGTATCCAATCTTTTTTTTGCTGTTGCTGTTTTGTTTTTTGGTCCCCTCTTTACTGTTGTAGAGCTCTTTCTCTCCTTACATTACCCAAGAAGAGACAGCCATTGTTGCCATATAGTCAAGCTACAATCACACCCTATAAAATCCCACAATCCAGGCAAGAACCAATATCAGCTGCCATACACCAGGTTGGCAGCCAACACCTCCAACAGTTACTCTGAGTCGAGTAATAAGAAGAGTGAAAAGGGAAGCCCATCTTCTGATCACAAATGCCTGGAGGCATAAAAAATACCAAAACACACACTCATCTAAGTATTAAGGCCACAGCTATGCCCAAGAAACAGAAATCGATGCCCATATCAGCACATGTCCAGAAACGAGATAAAGTGACTGAAACAAATGAGCTGGAGTGAGACCTATACTTCCTACTGGAAGGAGGTCAGGATTTGGAAATACCTGAGAAGGAATTCAGAAAAATGATTATAAAATGTATCAAAACAATTCACAATGGAGTTGAGAAAAATAAGGAAGAATTCAGGGAAGCACTACAGGAACAATCAAATAAGATAGATATAGCATTGGAAACAATTCAAAACCTACAAAAAGAGGTCCACACAATTAATAATAGATTATCAGAAATGGACAATATACTCAAAGGGCAAAGGGGTAGAACTGAAGAGATGAAAACCAGAACTAGTGATCTGGAAGACAAATCTCTCAATGTTACTAAAATAGAAAAGCAAGCAGATAAAAGGATGAAAAATTCTGAAGAAGGTCTAAGATTCATGTTGGACAACATGAAGAGGAATAACTTAAGAATTATCAGCATTCCAGAACAGGAAGATCCACACAAGTCCACAGTAGAGATAGTTGAAGAGCTGCTGGAAGAAAATTTCCCTAATCCTGAAAAGTGAAAAGATAAGCATTCAAGATGCTCAATGAACCCCAGGAAGGACAGACCCTAAAAGAAAATCACCAAGACATATAATAATCAAGCTCTCCAAAATCAAAGATAAGGACAGAATCCTGAAAGCAGCTAGGGAAAAGGGAAGTATTACATACAAAGGCAAGCAAATCAGTTTAAGCTCGGATCTCTTGGCACAAATCATGCAGGCAAGAAGGCAATGGAGAGACATATATAAAACCCTGAGGAAAAAAAATACTGCCAACCAAGAATCCTCTACTTAGCAAAGTTGTCAATCAAATATGACGATGTAATCAAACATTCCAAGATAAACAGAAGCTAAAGGATTTTGCCAAAGCCAAATCATCCTATACTGAAAAACATCCTAAAGGGAGTTCTATGGACTGAAAGCCAACAAGAACAGACAACAACCAGAAATTGACATATGTAGCAGCACCACCTGGAACTCAATTGACAAATGGAAGAGTTGAGAACAGAAAAAAATCTATAAGAACAAATTCAGAGGATCTTGGAGCTCAGTCTATGATCAAAACAATTATAATGTGAAAGAAGGCAAACACATAGGAACAGAGATCCAGGTGGTGAGAAGGTCAGGTAGATTACAGGTTAAAATTGACTGTCTTAAATGCTGGGAAAAGTTAACAGAATATAAAGTAACCACAATGGTGGGGTTGGGGTGGGAGGGTTAGGGGGAGGTGGAGGGAAGTGACAGTAGAACACAGGGTAGGGGGCAGATACATCATATTTCAGATGTTGGGGAGGGCAATACAAGAAGGGGGAGGAGGTGGTGGAACAAGGTAGGTAGGGGAACACTGAGACATGTTTGCATGGGCTAAATGGGACAGATGTAAATAGTGATGCATGCTCAACCTTGGAACAACAGGGCTTTGTGATACAGGGATTGAGGCATAGTTTGAAAAGAGGAAATAGTACTAAGGTGCTTGACTGTCTTACGAATATTGGTTTCCCTTGCCTACTATTGTAAAATACTTGAGGGGGATATAAAGTAATGTCAGGAAACATGATTACAGAAAGCTTATAAGCCTGTCTTCAGCCTATAACTGATTGGAGTACCTAAATGGGGTTCTACAACTTGCCCAGTGAAATAGGCCTCTTGTTGAGCCTTTGCAGTGGATAGGACCTTAGGTGGAATCCTGAGTCCCATCCAGAACCTTTTGAGGAGGGGCATTCCCACTAGAAAGTACAAGCAGACCAGCCTGGAACAGTTAAGAGTGACAGAAGCTACATCTTCAAAGAAAGTTTATCAGGAAAAAACCAAAACAAAAATGGCAGTATGACTGGCTACTACAAGAATAAGCAAGCTTTTCACCGGGAAGCCATCAAGGCAAGCAATCAAGTTCCTTCAGGACAAATCCCCCTCTAAGACTGAAACTCAAAAGGAACACATGAGCAGGCATATAAACTTGCTGATGACCACACTGGTCTAATGGTGAATGGAAGAGGGGCAAAGGCAGCAATGGAGAAATGGGCTGAGTCCATAGACTTCCATTGATCTGGAGATGAGAGAGAGAAGAGGAAGGGCTGGTTGGTCCAAAGTGTTGTGAAACCTGGGGACACCTGGGTCCATGGTCAAGGACATAGCCACAGAGGGCTAGAGCTGAGAGTGAAGCATCCAGCTGATATGAAGTGAGGGGAGATGTACAAGAACACTCAAACTTGCAGATAGTACCCATTTGACCTAGCCTCTATGGCTTGATAATCAGAACTCAACTAGAGGAAGATAAAACAACAACAACAACAACAACAACAGTTTTTGATAAAGGAAAATAGGGTAAATTGCTGCAATTTGATGAACTTGACCTATACTCATGGAGGTAGTAGCTCAAAATACAAACAGAGAGGGAAGGAGTCTTCACATCAAGTATCAATGCCATCCCCCCTGTACACAGAGTAGATAGGGATGGAACTTAGATATTGGCTACCTAAAATGAGGAGGCGATACAGGCACGAAGTGACTAGCTTACAAGGTTTCAAGAGGGAGTTTAGTTTAAGAGTGTGTGGGGCAAGAAAGGGTCCTCACTGAGTAGTTTTCATCTTGTCTAGATGGGTCTGGTTAAGAGATGAGGATCAGACTCTTATGATTCAATAGTGAGTAATAGTTATCATAGTCATGATAACTATTGTGACTGTCACAATTGTAAAGGTAGAAGTTTTGTAACAAAAACAAGTGAGTAGTTAATCTTACAGTCCAGAAACAGAAAACCCTATGAACATCAAAGGAGAAGAGCACAAGCAGAATGCGAGGCCTTATTTAGAGAAGCAGCGATGCCAGAGATGGAGGCAGAGATGGGGACATGGAGAGAGGGAGCAGCTGATGATTCTAGATTCATGGGAAGAGAGGGAGTAAGAGCTGATGGCCAGGAGGTCAACTTGCAGAATGTGACCTTTGGTGGTTTAAATTACTATATATGCCCAAGTGCTTAAAAGAAAATGAGCTAAAATGAATACAGAGAAATACTGTTATCTGATGGTACATGGAGGGGATTATAATCATTGTAATGAAACAAGGTGTATGATTTGTTGAATGTAAAAAACTAAATCTGCCCTGTAAACTTTCACTCAATTCACAATAAAAACTTTTTAAAAAAATGTAAAGGCTGGAAACAAGAGGAGGGATCAGTTATTAAAAAGTATGACCTTGTTTATAGAAATGATACTGGACATTGTACGATAGAACTTTGCAAGACAAACCACTTCCTTAATGCAAATACCAGTTTCCAATAACATAAAAGGTAATTTGTACATGTGGATCTCACCAGAATCAAATAGAATCCGTTTTGGTCACCAAAGCACAAGAATCAAATTGACTACATGTGTGGGAGGGAATGATGGAAAACTCAGTATCATCAGGCAAAACAAGGTAAGGGGCAGACTACGGAACAGACCATTGGTTGTTCTTATGCAAACTCAGGTTAAAGCTGAAGAAAATTAAATCAAGTCCATAAGAGCCAAAATATGACCTTCAATATATCCTATCTGGATTTAGAGACCATCTCAAGAACAGATTTGATGCATTAGACAGCAAATGGCTGAAACAAGATGAGTTGAGTGATGACATCAAAAAAAATTATAAGTGAAGTCAGCAAAAGGTCATTAAAAAGAGAGCAAAGAAAGAAAAGACCAAAACGGGTGCCAGAAGAGTCTGAAACTTGCTCTTGAATATAGACAAGCTAAACAGACTGGAAGAAACGATGAAGTAAAAGAGATGATCAGAAAGTATTAATGGGCAGCTCCAGAAGACAAAGTAAAGTATACGAATGAAATGTGCAAAGACTGTAGGGATCATAATAAACTATGGACAGCATTGAAAAGAACGGGTATTCCAGAGCAGTTATTTGTACTTATGGGAAACCTGTGCATAGACCTTTACATATTCAGTTGTTAGAACAGAATAAGGGGATATTGAATGATATAAAATCAGGAAAGGTGTGTGCCAGGGTTGTATACTTTTACCATACTTACTCAGTCTGTATGCTGAGCAAATAATCCAAGATGCTGAATTATATGAAAAAGAATGTGGCATCAGTATTGGATGAAGATTCATTAACAATTTGCAATATGTAGATGACACAACCTTGCTTATGGAAGCAAAGAAGGTCTAAAATACTTACTGATGAAATTCAAAGACTTCAGTTTGAATTACGCCTCAGTGTAAAGAAAACAAAATCCTCCCAACTGGAACAATAAATAACATCATGCTAAACAAAGAAAAGAATGAAGTTGTCAAAGTCTTCATTTTGCTTGGATCCCTAATTAATACTCATAGAAGTAGCAGTTAAGAAATTAAAGAACATGTTGCATTTAACAAATCTGTTGCAAAAAACATCTTTAAATTCTGAAAGTGCAAATATGTCAGTTTGAAAACTAAGGTGAATGTGACCCAGGGCATGGTATTTTTAATCACCTCATATGCATGTGAAAGTTGGACAATGAATAAAGAAATCTACAGAAGAATTGATGCATTTGATTTTATGGTGTTGAAGAAAAGTACTGAAATTACCATGGTTTGACAAAAGAAAAACAAATCTGTATTGGAGGAAGGAACACTTTTGAGAAGTGAGGCTTTGTCTCTCATACTGGGATGAATGCCTGGAGAAGGACTTCATGGTTGGTAAAGTGAAGGGTCAGTGAAGAAGGGGAAAACCTCAATGAAATGGATTTACACAGTAACAGCAACAATGGGCTCAAACGTAATAACAATTGGGAGGATGGTGCAGGACCACACAGTGTTTCATCCTGTTGTGCATAGAGCTATTATTGGTTGGAATAGAATAGACATCACTGAACAACAACATTGTCTCTTTCCATAAATGTAGTCTATTTAATTCCTGTGTAGTTCATCTTGTGAAATCCTCGTGTACAGTTGCTGCTTATGTTGTAAATGTCTTAGCAATTAATGTTATTGGTCTTGCAAAATTCTATCATGTGATCGTCTGTATTGTTAGTATCATCAAGTCAGTATTTCACAATTTCTGATCTTTCTTTGTTTCCAACTTTCACAGTCCAATTACCAGTAATTTTTTACACATCTTGATTGTATACTTGATCAACTGCAGACTGAAGAAGTCTGTAGAATTCATCATTGGCTTTAGGGCTTGGTGCGCAAGGTTGAATAATAGTCATAGTAACTGGTCTTCCTTGTAGGCATATGGATATTGTCTTATCATGGACAGCATTGCACTTAAAATTATGTCTTGAAATATTCCTTTATACAATGAATGCAATGCTATTCCTCTTGAATTTGTTATTCCCAGCTTAGTATACCTTATGACAGTCCAATTCCAAATGTCCAATACCAGTCCATTTCAGTTCACTAACTTCTAGGATAATGATTTTTATGTGTTCCATTTCCTTTTTAACAATTTCAAATTTTACTAGATTCATACTTCATACATTCTACTTTGTGATTATTAATGGATGATTTCACTTGCTTCTTCTGATTTTGAATTATGCCACATTAGCAAATGAAGGTCTGAAGGATTTACTCCATTCACATGATTAAGATAAATTCTGTTTTGAGGAGGCTGCTGTTCCCATCATATTTTGAATGCCTTTCAACCTGAGTAGATCTGGTATGGCACTGTAGGACAAGCTCTAGATTGTTAAACACAAGGTTAACTTTTCAAGTCCCAAAGCCACTCCTCAGAAACTCTACACAGGGTTGTTAGGAGTCAGAACTGACTTGATGGCACTTAACAAAAACAACAATCCAACCTGAGGCACTTATCTTCTAGCAATATATCAGAAAATGTTTCACTGCTATTTGTAAGATTTTTGGTAGCTAATCTTTCAAGAAGTTGTAGATATCTCCTTACTAGGCGTTCTTCGTCTGAAAACCCTGCTGAAAGCTCTCCTTCATTGGTGACCTTACTGGTATTCAAACTATCAATGGCATAGCTTCCATCCTCACAACAACACACAAGACATCACAGTATGACAAGCAAGTTATGGCTGCTTCATTTTGTGAAGGACAATTCCAGGGAAGAACACAACTTTGAGGTATTAACAGCCAGTGCTCTCAGCAGTTAAGGAATGAATGCTTCAGTTCTGATGGTTGAAATTTTGGCATTGACTCACTATATCTATTACAAAGCTACTCTTCTGTTTACATATTATAGTTGTGTGTGTCTTCAAGTTGGTTTGACTCATAGCAACCCTATGCAGGGTTTCCGAGGCTGTAAGTTTCTATGGCAGCAGAAAGCCTCACCTTTTTCCTGTGGAGCCGCAGGGGATCCAAACTACTGACCATGTGTTTAACAGCCCAATGCATAACCCATTTTGCCACCAGGGCTTACTGTGTTTACACATACTCAGTGATATTACTCAACCCAACTTTCAGGATTCAAGTTTTACCTACATCTCTTCAACATTTACAACATATCTTTTCTCTTCTCTGCTGTGATGTTGACCTTGCGCTGGACTGCAAGGTCAGTCTGAACTACAAGGTTGGTTGTTCAAATGCAGCAGCCACTCCTTGGGAACCCTATACAGGGTTACTATGAGTTGGAACCAGCTCAAAGACACTTAACAATAACAAGAGCAACCATATTGGTAAGCTAAACACTTCTACAATGCATCTAAGAAGATCTTATGCTGTGGTTTGTTGTGTTTTTTTGTTTTTTGTTTTTTTTTTAGTTTTAAAGTTTTTATTGCGAATTGAGTGATAGTTTACATGGGAGAGAAGTTTTACACTCATTGTTTCATTGCGGTGATTACAATCTCCTCCGTGCATCATCGTTCAACAGTATTTGCTTCTATTACCTCTGTTTTTTTGGGGTGTGAGTGGGGGTGGGGTAGATGGGGTATGTATACAAAAACACTCAGGATTATATAATAATTTAAACAATCAAAGGGCACATTCTGCAAGCCTGTCTCCTAGCTGCCAGCACTCAGTCTTTCTCTTTCCATGAGTTTAGAGTCTTGAGCTGCTCTCTCCTTCATGCCCTCATTTCTGCTCCATCTCTGGTGTCACTGCTTCTCTGGATAGGGTCCCACATTCTGCTCATGCTCTTCTCCCTTGATGATCCTAGGGTCCTCTGTCATGCTTTGTTTTTGCTCCTGTTCTTGGAGTAGCACTGCAGGTTAATGTTCTGGATTGCTAGGTATGTTAGAGCCACAAGGTTGGTGGTTCTAGCTCACCAGCCACCCCTTGGAAAGCCTATACAGGTTCATGATGATTTGGAAACATTTTGGCGGCACACAACAACAACAGTTACTTGCCTAGGACTCCTGATGTGGCACTGTAGGATCACCATAGGACTACTGCGAATCACAAGGTTGACAGTTCAATTCCACCAGTAGCTCCTTGGAAACCATATACAGGGTCTATGAGTTGGAGACTCAATAGCACTTAACAAAACAACTACTTGCCTAAAGAGTCCTGGCAGCTAGTGGTAACGTGACCAACTCGAAGGCACACCACCACCACTACTTGCCTAAGGAGCCCTGTTGGTGCTGGAGGACAAGCACTGGACTGCTAACTACAGTCCCAGTCTTCCTCAGGAGAAAGATGAGGCTTTCTGTTCCCATAAAGACTTACAACTTCAAAATCCTTATACAGGATCACTAAGAGTTGGAATAAACTTGATGGCAGTGACTTGGGTTGAGTTTTGCTTTACTACTTGCCTGGGATTTCTTATCTACACATTTCTTCATCTAGTCATAATTGTAACAACCAGTTTAAGTACCATCATTCTTATGAAAACTTCTAAGACAGTAGTTCTCAAACTTCATTGTGCATGTCATCACAAGACCCGAGTATCTTCGAAAATGCTGGTTCTGATTTAAGACCTAGAGTTGAGTCTGAGATTTTGAACTTCTTAGAAGCTCCCAGATGAAACTGTGTTAGTGGCCATTGGACTAGATTTGTGAGTAATAAAATTTTAAGATGAATCTCTCCTGAAGAAATCTATATTGTTTGTACTTCAATAGCTCTTTATTTATAGTATAATGTATCACATGCAATTTATTCTTTTGCAGGGTGTTATTATTTTATACTAATTGAAGCTAATTTCCAAATTAAATTGCAATATACTTTATTCATTTTAATGATTGTGTCTGATATTTTTCTATATTTCTCAGAGCATTTAACATAGTACTAATATGGATTTGGGTTAATGCACCACACTGAAAAGCCGTTTGAACTGCAAGGTTTGGGGTTCAAACTCACCAGCTGCTCCTTGGAGACCCTATACAGGGGTCACTATGGGTCGGAACCAACTCAACAGCACTTCACAACAACAACACTATGGATTAAGAAATTTGCAGGTATGCATTAATTTTGTAAGAAACAAACAAACAAAAAAACTCATAGTGATATTTCAAGCTGAGCATGTAAGTTTTCAGGATTTTCTGGTATTATGTATTTTGAATGAGAACCAAATGCACTTTTCTGAGTACCAGTAAAGCTCTTCTGGTACTATTTCTGAATCATTCAATATACAACAATATTCTATATTACTATTGGAGTCCTGGTTTGTTGCTGTAGGATAAAAGCAATGGACCTCAAGGTCGGTTTGAACTGCAAGGTCAGTTCTCAGAAATCCTGTACATGGTTGAACCGACTTGACGACCATCAGCAACAACAACACTGAACAATTTTAGAGTATTTCTTTGACTATCTTTTTTGGCTGACTTACTCCTAGTGAGATGGATTGGACAAGTGGCAGCATCGATGGACTCAAGTATGTCAACAGTAGCAAGGTTGGCCCAGGATCGGGCAGTGTTTTGTTCTGCTGTGCATAAGGTTGCTATGGGTCGGTACTGACTCAATGGCACCTAACAACAACAACAAGAACGTATGTCACATCAAATCAGGAAACAGGTGTCATATCTCCTCTCATGCTCAAGGGCACAGAAAATCAAAATAGTGTAGTGGAAAACATGTTGGTCTGCTAAGCGCAAGGTCAGCAGTTCAAATCTATCAGGGGAGAAAGATGAAGCTTTCTGCTCCCATAAAGATTTATAGCCTAGGAAACACTATACAGGTCACTATGAATTGAAACTAATTCCCTGGAACACAACCACTACCACCACCAAAGACTAAGAAATGTAAAATGCATTTCTACTTAATTTGCCCCACATTATCAATCTAGCTTCAAAGAACAGGAAGCTAAAATAGCCAATGATTTCAACAATGACTGTTTCTTAAAAAAACTCTTGGAGGTTTGAAAACCAGGCTCATTCCATTTGTGCACAGAATCACGTGAATAACAGTTTCATGATTATTCTAGGTAATACCTGACATTATCAACTGAGTGATAGCAATAACTAAATAGTTGTTTCAATTTTCTTCCTCCAATGCATTTCATCTCCCCATTTAAGTCCCTACTAACCAAACATATGCTTTTACTATTCTGTTACTTTACTTTTGCGAAAAATGAAGTCCTAGGGACTGTAGCTTATTCTCTGATTGATTTTAGATACAACTTTTAGGATAGGAACAAGCATAATCTAGAAACTTTATATGATGGGGATAAGTAAGTTAATATTTCTCATTAGGTTATTGTAGGCCATGAATTTTTGCTGAGTTTGTGTGTCTAAATGATGCAGTGGATTAAAACTGACTGACTTGGCCCATAATCCAGGTAGATGATTTTGCTTTTGCATCTTTATAATTTTGGATTTGTTGGTATGAAGTTATGGGCTTTCAAACTATGGATGATTGTATAGATGCTTTTCAATATGCTTTAAATTCTTGGGACCAGGAGGGTTAATACTAAATATTTGATAAGGTATAATTATTTGAAAGAATTCTAATAAACCTATTCAGTAAAAGACTACAGGATTATGATGAGTATTTCTTATTACTAGTTAGTTGACAGAACATGCATACTCATAAATTGGTTATTTTGCTGGAAATGTGAGCAGCAAACATAGCTATGCATATTGATGTTTTTATTCAAATCAAATATGTTGAGAGAGACTAGGCTAGCAGAGTCTCTATAGTAAAAGGCAATGGGTAACTCTCTTGGTCTTTATTTCTGTATCTCTTTATAATTGATTAATGTTCATTGGTATAGTAAGTATGAATAATTTATGATTCACATAGCTGCTGGATTATTAATTGTTTAATTTCAGAGAAAGTAACTATATATTAAGGAAATTCAAGTTGTCACTCTGGGAAGCCAAATGAATTTATATACTTTGTTACAGCGGTGTCCAGTAGTTATAATGTATCAGACATATACCCTAGGTTTTCTAAGTGCTTAAGAAGAAGAATATTAATAGATTGTTGAAGTAATTTTTTAGGTATAAAGAAGCAAGCGACTTGGCATGTCTAAGGACTTTGTGCTCTGTCCTTCCCCCAGTTATATATTTCCTCCTGCCTCAGTAAATCCATGAAATGTGCCAACCATACGATAAAGTTAACTGAATGAATGATGCTACTACATTAGAAGGAAACCTAATTAAATATGAAAAAAGAAAGTTTCAATTAACTTTAGATATATTACGTTCTCTCAGGAGTTTTGGAGAATGATTTTAATTCTGAGAAATTCAAATAAAAGACAAAGAATCTGTGATCAATTAGCCTTATTTAGTACATATATGGAAAAATATTGTTGACTTAGAAAAATACATATTGTTCTCATCATAATTGGTAATAATCTTGCCATTTTCGCAGCAATATTTAATGCTGAAAAACAAAGCAATGATATAAACTGTCTTTAAAACAAATGTTGACTGCTTGCTTTCTTTTTTGGTATAATGTTTTCAAATCAATTTAGAAAATGAAAGATTTCATCAATTTAAAGTGAACACGAACTATAATAAAGGTAAAGAGTGTAAATGTGACACCTCTATTTTTCCTCAGACATAACTTTTCACTGAAAGAACAAATTTTCAGGAATGATCAGTAAGAATGATGGTTTTTATCTATCTATAAAATATTTTGGCTGTGCAAAAAACATTATTTCACTTTAGAAAGTGAAAGTGATGCTTTTTCAAAAGGTGAATTGTGTTAGGGCAAAAGAGAAGTAGAATGATACTAGTGATTTCTCCCCTTCATCATCTTCTTAATTTAGTCTCAACCAGTCCTTAGCAGGAGCCCTGGTAGTATTGTGGGTCACTAGTTGGACTGCTAATGAAAGATCAGCAGTTCAAATCTACCAGCTGCTCCATGAAAGAAAGATGAGGCTTTTGTCACCTGTAAAGATTTATAGCCTTGGAAACCCTATATAGAGTCTCTAAGAATTGGAACTAAGTCTATGGCACACCACCACTACCACCCTCCCTTAGTACTCCATAAGATGCTAAACAGTCCACAGTGCTAAGCTGAGAAATGGAGCCTTTACAGAATGCTAGTACTATGACAAATATTCCTGCTTTCATGTGTTCCTTCATTAGATAATCAGGAAGAAAGCAAATAAAATATTACTATATGGTCTTAAAAAACTAAGAGCAAAAGAAAAAATAATATACAGGATTGATGGCCTTTTTTGTTAATTTGAATGTATATGAATAAGTCTCATTATCTTTCTAGACTGTGAGATCCTTAAGGGCACGATGCTATTATTGTTGTTGCTAAGGGTTATTGTTGAGTTGGTTCTAACTCATAGTTACCCTATCAAGGATGCAAATCTTTGCAGGCACAGAAAGCATCATCTTTCCCTCAGAGCACATAGTGAGCTAGAACTGCCAACTTTGTGGTCCACAGTCCACTTGTTATTGTTGTTGCTAGGTGCCATCGAGTCAGTACCGACCTTATGCACAGCAGAACAAAACACTGTCTGGTCCTCGGCTAACCTCATTATTGTTGCCACACTTGAGTCCATTGATGCTGCCACTTGGACAATCCATCTCGTTGGGGGGCCTTCCTCTTTTTCTCTGACCATCCACCTTACCAAACATGATATTCTTCTCCAGTGACTGTTCCCTCCTGACAGTATGTCTGAAGCAAGAGAGATGAAGTTTGGCCATCTTGGCCTCCAAGAAGCACTCTGGTTGCACTTCTTCCAAAATGGATCTACTGGTTCTTTTGGCAGCGCATGGCGCTTTCAATATTCTCCTCCAACACCATAACTCAAAAGCATCATTTCTTGTGCGGTCTTCCTTATTCATTGTCCAGCTTTTGCATGCATATGAGGTTATTTAAAATACCATAGCTTGGGTCAGGCACACCTTAGTCCTCAAACTGACATCTTTGCTCTTCAGCACTTAAAAAGGTCTTGTGCAGCAGATTTGCCTAATGCAGTACGTTGTTTGATTTCTTGACTGCTGCTTCCATGAGTGTTGATAGTTGATTCAAAAAGAATGAAATCCTTGACAACTTCAATCTTTTCTCTGTTGATAAGAATGTTGTTCATTGATCCAGTGGTGAGGATTTTTGTTTTCTTGACATTGAGATGTAATCTATACCGAAGGCTGTGCTCTTTGATCTTCATTAATAAATGTTTTAAGTCCTCTTCACTTTCAGCAAGCAAGCTTGAATCATCTGCATATGGAAGGTTGTTAGTGAGTCTTCCTCAAATCCTGGTGCCACATTTTTCTTCATATAACCCAGTTTCTCAGATTATTTGCCCAGCATACAGGTTGAATAAATATGGTGAAAGAATACAACCTTGTCACACACCTTTCTAATTTTAAACCATTCAGTGTTCCCATGTTCTGTTTGAACAACTGCCTCTTGGTCCAGGGCAGATTCCACAGTCAAGTGCTTATCCTAAAAAGCTACTGTGTTCACTAAGGGCACGATGGTTTGTGTTTAATTTAGGTTTTTATGATTCTTTCATTTTTTATATGAATAAAACAGGATCAGAACAAACATTTTGATCTTCATAACATCATATCTAAATCATTTCTCCTCACCTAATATTAGATCCCATCTCTTCTCATTTAACATCAAACATAGCTTGTCCAGTGTCCTTCCATACCCATTAATTTAAGAATTAAGACACTCTTGTTACCCTTCCATTTTGCGCAAGGCTAAACTTTGCATGGTTGTAATCAATTGCATTCTCCACAGTTTTATTCTGTCATTTATATACTTTTAAAAAAATTAAAATTTTTTCCTTTCTTGTGGCTACTTCTCAGTCTAGTATTAAACTCATAGTTCAACCATAATCAAAACAATCAAGTGAACAAATAAAATAAATTGACTCACTTTGAGTATGTATTCAATGTTACCTATAGCTGGAGTCCTGGTGTGGTGCTGTAGAATAAGCTAACAGCAAGGCCAGCAGTTCAAACCTAATAGCTTCTCCTTGGAAACTCTATACAGAGTTGCTGTGAGTTGGAACTGATTCCACGGCATTCAACAACAGTAACATCTCTCTTTGTTCTGAATCATTTTAAGAAAGTCAATATACTGCCTTAGTTCCCTTTCTTCTCCTTCACTTCTCAATGTGCCACAACGTGATTTTTAGTCTCACAGGTGTTCTGGAAGATTCCCCCAGTCAGTGAATACTTTTTCAGACCCTGACTTCCTGGTATTCTCTGCTGAATTTGAGACTTTAATTCTTTTTTCAATTAGAATGAATAAAAAGACACAAATGAGGATCAAGGAAATTCTCTAATTTCTTAAAGTCAAAAGTATATGTTGTTTGGTAAGGTTTTCTCTTTTAGAAATTGCCTTTATATGTGCTGTGCCCATTTAAAAAATTCACTTTCATTTTATTTAGATTGTATGTCAGATATTAATTTGCTATTATTGATATTAATTGCAAATAACTTCTTCAAGATATGGAAAGTGTCCACAAAGATTTTGCTGGACTTCATGAATTCTTTAATTTTCATTCCATTAGTGTTTTTTGTCTTTTTAATTTCATTGACTTACCTTTTTAAAAAAAAATTTCAGGATGTGAAAACTTAAGTCATTAATTTTCAGACATCATGCATTTTATTTTTAATACTATTTTTAAGAATCTTTATTTTAATTTGGTGTGGTGCTGTAGGATAAGTACTGGACCACAAGGTCAGTTTGAACTGCAAGGTTGGCAGTTCAAACTCACCAGCTGCTCCTCAGAAACCCTATACAGGGTCACCAGGAGTTGGAACAAGCTTGATGGTACTTAACAAAAACAACAACATATTTAATTTAAATAATGCTCTAAAATCTTTCCAAAATATTGGACATATATTTTCATTATCATTCAATATTACACATTTTCTAATCATTTTATGATTTCTTCTTGAACCATGTACTAATTAAATACATCTTTAAATTTAAAAAATGTTTATGGATTTTTTTTCTTTTGACTTTAATTTAGTTATGTTTATACAGAGACATGGTTTATATTATATTGTTTGTATGAACATTTCATAGATAGATATATTCTGTCATCTATTCCAGAAATGTCAATAGTCTAAGCGGGAGTTTCCAAATCATGCCACCCAAGTAAATTTAAATTCCAAAATCATGTATGATGTAATCTGTGATTAGAATTCGTAGAATCAGGTTAATATATATTATATGCCATTGGACAACTAAATATTTTCTCCCTAGATTATTCCTTTAATGAAGACACAGTTTACTTAGGGGATTGAGTTAATATATTCCGACTCTATTCTTGCCAGGGTCCTAAATTTTCTTCCCTTTCACCCTATGGTCACTACACTCACATGTCAAAATTATTATATTACCAATATCCATGTGTAGATGCATTGTAGGCAGTCAACTACTTAATAATCTGGTTTTATTTTACAGGTTTACTTACAAATTATCAACGAAAACATGGTTGCTATTTGTTAACTTATTGATTGTTAACCCCAGTCTCTCCTTGTTGAACAAGGAGAACATTTTTTGTTATTGTGATAGTGCTCAGGTGTAGTTATGGAAGAAGATACAGATGTAGATGTCGAATATCAGAATAACTGAAGCAATGCTGACTTTAAAAGAGATCTTCAGAATTCCTTTCTTGAACAAGTTCCTTGATAATATAGTGTCTTATGGCCACATGACTCTCTGGTACAGGTGGTATCTGCAATTAGATATAGCTGGGTGATGCATTTCACTGAATAATTGTCACCGAAAACATCAGGTCTTAATTGAAACCTGTGAATATTACTTTACTTGAAAAAGGGATCTTACAGATATGACTAAATTAAAAATCTGTACCTGGAGAGTTCATTTTGGATTACCTGTGTGGGTTCTAAATGCCATCAAATGTCCTTACGAGAAAGATACAAAGGGATATTTGATACAGACAGAAGAAAAGACATATAGCTAAGGACTCTGGACTCAAGGAAAGAGAAAGGCTGTGTGCTGGCAGCCAGGAGGCAGGCTTGCAGAATGTACCTTGGGTTGTTTAAATGATTATATATCCTTGAGTGTTTTTGTGTACATTCACACACACACACACACACACACACACACACACACACACACAAAATAAACAAGCAGAGGCAATAGAAGCAAATACTGTTAAATGATGATGCACGGAGGGGATTGTAATCATTGCAATGAAACAATTAGTGTAAAACTAATTAAACTATCCCATGTAAACTATCACTCAGTTCATAATAAAAAGTTTAAAATAAAAAAAAAGAAAAGAGCAGTGTTATAATGGAACAGACAGGGATTTGAAGACATCCACCTTAAAGATTGGAGTAATGTAGTCACAAGGTATGGAATGCCTGAAAGTACCAGAAGTTAAAAGATTTAAGGAATGATTCTCTCCTAGAACTTGCTTTGGGAGCATAGCCCTAATGATAGCTAGGCTTTTGGGTTTATTTTCTCCTGAAATGTGAGCGAATGCATTTTGCTGTTTTAAGCCACTTAATTTATAGTATTCTGTTACAGAAGATTCAGCGAATTAATACAGGTGGTCAATATGTCTTCCTTTCTTCAAAACTAGACCATGGAGTCGATACTGAAGAATCACCTCATCGCTGTCATTTGTGTCTTTGAAAGTGACCATGTTTGAAAGCACAGACAAAACATTCTGCTTTGACCTACAATCAACACTCATGGAAACAAAGGAAAAAAAATGTAGTACGCCTCAAGAAATCAAAGGACACACTACATTACCCAAACTTGCTGTACACCATAGAAGAATCAATATATTTGAGGTATGTATTGGTAAAAAATATTAAGTACACCATAGACTGCCAGAAGACCTAAAAATCTGTGTTGGGAGATGTACAGCCAAAATGCTTCTTAGAAACTGTGGTAAAACCATCTCTCATACTTTAGATATGCTATCAGGAGGGACCAATCCCTGCAGAAGGACATCACACTTTGTAAACTGGAGGGTCAGCAAAAAAGAAGAACCCAATGAGATGTATTGACACAGTAACAGCTGCATTAGGCATAAATATAACAATAATTGTGAGGATGGGTCAGGACCCGTCAGTGTTTCATTCTGTTGTGCATAGGGTTGTTATGAGTTGGAACTGACTCAATATGACCTAACAACATACTTTAGATACAAATTTTCTCTGCCATGTATTGGCTATATGACCTGAAAAAATAAATTTAGTCTTCTAAAGTAGACCCCACAACTTATCTGTTACATTGTCATATTGTTTTGACACTGGTAATTTAAATGCCATTAGGGTCACCTATGCTGGACAGTTATTAGCAGACCTTTAAAATTTGGCCAAACTAGAAATAAGGAGAGCCAGACCACTTTTCAGTGGTTAGCCCTGAAAACTCTATGAGTAGCAGTGGGACATTGTTAGATATAGTGCTGGAAGATCATTCCCTCAGCTTGGAAGGCACTTTAAATATGACTGGGGCAGAGCTGCTGTGTCAAAATAGAGTTGATCATAGTGACATAGGTGGAACAAAGCCTCCAGAACCTTCATTTACTGATGGGATACAACTCAAAATGAAAAGAAACAGCTAAAAATCCATTACTAATCAGAACTTAGAATGTAAAAAGTATAAATTTAGGAAAATTGTAAGTTGTCTAAAAAGAAAGAACACTTAAAGACTGATATCTTAGGTATTAGCGAGCTAAAATGCACTGTTACTGGCCATTTTGAATCTGACATTCATATGGTTTACTGTGCTGGGAAGAACAAATTGAAGAGGGATGGAATCACATTTATCATTAAAAGATGTATGTTGAAATACAATGCTGTGATAGGATAATATCCATACGTTTTTAAGGATGACCAGTTAATATCACTATTATTCAATTTTACTCACCAATGATTAAAGCCAATGATGGTGGAAAAGAAAAAGTCTACCAACTTTTTCAGTCTGATATGGATCAAACATGTAATGAAGATACAATGATAGTTACTGGAAATTGGAATGCAAATTTCAGAGAATTGGTGATAGAATTGATGCTAGAGTTCACATGATAGAATTTTCAAGAAAAATGATTTATTCATTGCACATATCATTTTTAAACAACAAAAGTGTGACTATACATGTAGATCTAACCACATGGAATACACATGAGTCAAATCAACTATATCTGTAGGAAGATACGATAGAGAAGTTCAATACAATCAGCCAAAAAGGTCAGGGACTGAATGCAGAACAGACCATCATCAATTGTTCATATGAAAGTTCATACTGAACAGAAGAAAATGAAAAGAAGTCCAAAGTAGCCAAAATATGACTCTGAATATATCACAACTGAATTTAGAGACCATCTCAAGAGCAGATTTGATGCAGTAGACACTAATGGTCAAAGACCAGAGACATTGTGGCAAGAACATCACACATGAAGAAAACAAAGCACCATTGAAAAGACAGGAAAGAAAGAAAAGACCAAAATGATTTCAGAAGAGACTCTGAAACTTGCTCTTGAGCATTGTTGTTGTTGTTAAGTGCCCTTGAGTCAGTTCTGACCCATAGCGACCCTGAACAGGGTTTCCGAGGGTGTAAATCTTTACGGGAGTAGAAAGCCTTATCTTTCTCCCGCGAAGCGGCTGGTAGTTTCGAACCGCTGACCTTAAGGTTCACAGCCTGATTCGTAACCACTACACTAGAGAATCTAAATAAATGGAAAACATGATAAAGCAAAATGATTGAACTGAAAACGTCAATGGGCAGATCTAGAAGACAAAGTCAAGTATTAAAATGAAATGTGCAATGACACTGAGCTAGAAAACCAAAAAGGAAGAACACGCTCAGCATTTCCAAAGCTGAAGAAACAGTTCAAATCTTTGGTTGCAATATTGAAAGATTCTGTCAGCAAAATAATGGATAATGCAGGAAACATCAAAAGAACATGGGAGGAATACACAGAATTGCTATTCCAAAAATAGCTGACTAATGTTCATGCATTTCAAGAGGTACTATTTAATCAAGAACCTATGATATTAAGGGAAGAGGTCCAAGCTACACTGAAGGCATTGGTGCAAAAGAAGACTCTAAATAATTAACAGAATATCAATGGAAATGTTTCAATAAACTGATGCAACCCTGGTGGCCCTTACCATATTTATCAAGAAATTTTGAAGATAGCTACTTGATCAACTGATTGGAAGAGATCCATATTTGTGTCCATTCAAAAGAGAGGCAAACTGATGGAATACAGAAATCATCAAACAATATAATTATCACATACAAATATATTTTTGCTCTAGATAATTCAAAAATCATTGCCACAGTACATTGACAGGGAACTGTCTAAAATTTAAGCCAGAATCATAAGAGGAGGTTCTAAGAAGGGTATCATTTCTGAGTTAAATGGATCTTGGCTGAAAGCAGAGAATACCAGCAATATGCCTATTTTTGCTTATTGTGTAATAAAATTTGTGTTAGTATTTACAACTCTCTGTATCATGACAAACTATGGATAACATGGCAAGGAATGGGTATTCCAGAACACTTAATTGTGTTCATCAGTAACCTGAACATAAACCAAAAGACAGTTGTGACAAAAACATAGGGACACTGAGTGGTTTAAAATCAGGAAAGATGTATGTCAGGCTTGTATCCTTTCACCATACTTATTCAATATATATGCTGAGCAAATAATCTGAGAAATTGGATTAGGTGAACAAGACTGTGACAACAGAACGGGAGCAAGTCTCATTAATAAAGTATGATATGCAAATGACACAACTTTGCTTGCTGGAAATAAAAAGGACTTGAAATATTTACTGATGAAGATCAAAGACCACAGACTTCAGTATGGGTTGCACTTCAATGTAAAGATAACGAAAGTCCTCACAACTGGACCAAGAAATAAATGTGATAAGTGGAGAAAACATTGAACTTGTCAACGACTTCATTTTTGCTTGGATCCACAATAAAAACTGATGGAAGCAGCAATCAAGAACTCAAAGAACATATTGCATTAGGGAAATCTGCTGCAAAAGACCTTTTTAATGTAAAAAGAGCAAAGATGTCAGTTTGAGAACTAAGATGCACCTGACTGAAGCCATTGTAATGTCAATTGCCTCATATTCATGTGAAAGTTGAACAATGAATAAGGAAGACTGTAGAAAACTTGATGTATTTGAATTAAGGTGTTGGTGAAGAATATTGAAAGTACCATTGACTGCTAGAACAATCTGGACTGGAAGAAGTACAACCTGAATGCTCTGTGAAAGCAAGGATGACAAGAGTTTATCTTTCATACTTTGGACATGCTGTCAAAAATGACCAGCGGCATCATGTTTGGTAAAGTGGAGGGCCTGTGAAAAAGAGGAAGTTGCTCAGTGAGGTGCATTGCTGCAGTGGCATGACATCAACAATGAGTTTAAACATAGCAACAACTGGGAAGATGATACAGGACCAGTTAGCGTTTTGTTCTGTTAGGCATTGGGTCGCTGTTAGTTGGAATGGACTTGATGGCAGCTAACAACAACATAACATGCACCTATAGGGTGGTTATGAGTCAGAATTGACTGGATGGCAGTGGGTTTGTTTTTGTTGTTGTTGGTTTAATTAAATGGAGATGATATTAATACATAAAACTGTTATGAAATTGTAAGAAACTTATGCTTTTAAAGTTATAAGCACAGTGCCTAGTACTTCATAAGCTATGGAGAGCCAGTAATAATGTTGAGAAAGGGAAGGACAGGATGAGAAGTACACTTTAGATCAATGTGGTTAGCAGCCATGTTTTTGGTTGGCAGGAGTTATGGAAGGATTGCAGGAAGGTACTTGTAATCTGACAGTGCTTTCCAGAAGGCACAAAACAATATATCACTGTGAGATAAAATGTTATGGGCACAAATGAGGGTGTTCTTAAGAGACACTTGGCAATGATGAGTCAAATATAAGGTTCATTAATTTTTTTTTTAAATGATGAAAATTACATAAATATTTATTAAACCAGCCAACAAACAACATAAACCATTACAAAAAGATCCAGGAGTTTTGCTTTTCAGTTTCAGTAGAACCTGCCTAATTCTGTTCAAAATAATATGAAGTTATCTTTGTTTATTTTCCTTCATATCTGCAAATACCTGAGCCTTAGTAGACTTTTTTTTTTTTTTTTTTTGCCTTTTCGTTACTTGACCCTGGATTCTCAACTGACTTTGGATGCCTATTGCATAAGACATCTAAGTCTTGTAAGTAAGTTGAATGAATCGACATCTCTTTCAGGTACCTTTGGAGAAAAATATGGTGATGAAATTGAAAGATATATAATAAACCCAAGTTTTCTTTCTATTGTACAACTGTAGGTGTGGAAAGTGATGGAAATGCTTGATTTACCAGAGGTGTTGGGTTAGAACCTAGAGTTGTCTCCAGAGAGAAATACTGTCAACAATATACAGATCTGCGCTACAAGTACAGGGTACTTCCCCATGCCATGGCTTTCTCTACCATACTAGCTGCTCGCTATATAACCTTTATATTTTTTATGTTGCAGTTTATCAGTTCTTTTTGCTGTCCACTGCACATTATATCTGTGTTTTTAAGCCAAGTTGGAAATATATATTTTTTCCTATCAGCTAAATTCAGAGAATAATATGCAAATTAGTTTGGCTAACATTTAAAGACATTTATTTCTACATTTAGATATTTTTCTTAGGTGATTTCTGCCCTTGTACTTTTCTTCCTGCAAACAATACAAATTAATTTTATAATGAGATGGAAAGGTCAATATGTCTTTTACTACAAAGGCTTACTAGGTCTTTTTGACATATTGAAAAAAAATCTTCGCAATGTGCAAACTATTTTACTATAGCATAGTATTTTTTCATTTTATTTAAGAAAAAAAAAATAAACAAACAGTTCCAAACCATTTAAGAGAAGCACATTATCCCATTTCCCCTCTCACTTTTTATGACATCTATAAAACATAATTTTACCAAAACCCAAGTCCCTGTGAGTGGCAGACAGCTCAGTAGAGTCTTCATGCACTGTGGAGATTTTGAAACCAGGCTTTAGAAGTTCTGGAGGTAAACAGAAACTTCTACTGTTGTCATGGAGAGAGTTCTAACGGTTAAAAATAAATCGGAAAGTCATATATCTAGGTTCTGAGAACTGTTATAACAGAAATATCACAGGCAGGTGGCTTTACAGAAGAGAATTTTATTTCCTCAGTTAAAGTGGCCAGAAGTTGAATTCAGCACATGGACTCTACAGGAAGTCTTTCTGTGTATATGGATTCTGGGAAAGACATTTGTTTCTTTCCACTTCTGGAACTCTTTTTTCCCATATTTCTTGGTGATCCTCACATGTGCTTCTAAACCTTCCACAGTCTGTACTTGTTTGTCTCTGTCTTATCTGCTCTCTTTATACCTCAAAAGTTATTACCTTTAAGACCCACTCTACATTGCTATGGCCTCATTAGTATAACAAGGACATAATGTTCCTAAAAGAGTCTATACCTACAGGCCAACACAATTCAACCCATAAAACCACTGATTTCCTACACTGTACAACTAATGAATGCAAGAAAAATGAACAAATCTGTTTTGGAAGAAGTACAGCCACACGATATTTTGTCTCAAGTACTTTGGATGTGTTATCAGGAGGGATCAGTCCCTGGAGAAGAACATCATGCTTGGTAAATCTGTTGTTGTTATTAACTGTCATCGAGTTGGTTCCAACCCATAATGACTCTATATATGGTTTCTGAGGAGCAGATGGTGAGCTTGAACCGCTGACCTTGTGGTTCAAGCCAACTTTGCCATCCAGCACATGAACCCACAGCACCACAAAGTAGAGATACAGAAAAAAAAAAGAGGAAGGCCTTCAATGATATGTATTGACACAGTGGTTGCAACAACGGCTGAAAAATAGAAACTATTTTGAGGATGGTACCAGACCAGGATATTTTTGTTCTGTTATGTATCTGGCCACTTTGAATTGGAACCAATTCAATAGCACTTAACAACAACACAGCAGAGGAGGGAGGTACAGTACAATATGTTATGTGCAATCGAGTCGGTTCCGACCCATAGCGACCCTGTACAGGGTTTCCGAGGGTGTAAATCTTTACGGGAGTAGAAAGCCTCATCTTTCTCCCGCGGAGCACCTGGTAGTTTCGAACCGCTGACCTTAAGGTTCGCAGCCCAATTCGTAACCACTACGCTACCAGAGCTCCTTACAGTACAATATAGGTATAGGTATACCTTATTTTATAATGCATAATTAAGTGTGGATATCTGAAATTCGTGAAGTAAAATTTTCAAGTTGAATCATATTTTAAAACTATTCCTGTAGTTTCAAGGAAAGCTTTGATAATTTTTCTTTAGTTAAAAAATTAGCTAATTATTATGCAACAACCCATGACAGATTTCCAAGTAATTTAGTTTTACAAATCAGTGAACTTTTATTAACAAATGTGTCATTTACTCTACTTAAAATTAAAATTTTTTCCATTGAAATGCTATTTTGAGATTATCTTCAGTATGTTTTTAAGTCTTATTTGGATGTATTTTATTTTATTGGATTGCAGGATAGCTAATTATTTATTACAGTCCTTCTAGCCATATTTTACCATTCTGTGATGTACTGTAAAACTTAGCTCTTTGTGATTATGGACCCATTTTGCAGTGAGTTGTCAATGAGGCAGGTTTAAGGCAGAACTAAAGATTAAGGAGTCCTTGTGTGGCACTCTGGGCTAAGGCCTCAGACTGCAAAGTCATTTGAATTGCAAGGTCGTTGGTTCAAGTTCATCAACTGGGTAGGAATTGACTCAACAGCTCTTAACAACAACAACAACAACAACAAGGATTAAGGTGTAACCTATGAATACGAGCTAAAGTGGGTCTAAGGAGCAAAGTTGAAGGTGGAACTGAGGATGTGACTCTGTAAGACAAGCACTGGATAGCAGTTCTAACTCACAAGTGACTCTTCAGAAACCCTATACAGGGTTGATATGAGTCAGAACTGGGGCACCTAACAATAAGTACTGGAGTCCTGGTGTGGCACTGTAGGATAAGCAATCGACCAAAAGGTTGGTTTGAGTGGCAAGGTTGGCACTTTAAACTCACCAGCCGCTCCTTGGAAACCCTAAATCAAAACTGACTTGACAACACATAGCAACAACAACATTATCTAATATTGCCTGTGATGTCCTCTTGTGGATTAAAGATGTCCTTACCTCACTAGAGGTAAGGACACTTAGTTTTCCTTGTGGGTTTGGTCTGACTCCAAAATATGGGAACGCACTGGAAATATTAGATCTCTGGCTTTGGCTCTTGCATCAGGCTCCTCATGTCTGCCCTCCAGTTTGTAGGACTTTTCAATTACCTGGCCTGATTTACCAGCTACCGCAGCCTGTCATGTGACCTTCCTATTTGGGTTCCTTAGTTGCTGAGACTATTTGGGTGAGGAAAATCCTCAAGACTGACCTCTGCACTACAACTTTGGGATTTGTCAGCCTCCACAACTGAATGAGTCATTCCCTTGGACATTTGTGAGTTCTGTGAGATGTTGCAGCACATTGCAGAATCCTAGGACCTGAAAGAGGGGAGGAGTGGTGATTGATATTAAGGATTGTGGAGTGGAAAAATATGTGGGATCAGCCTCATGCTGATTTTTCCAAAAGAAATTATTCATGCAGGGATGATTTTACTTCTATCAAATCATTTAAAAAGTATCCTAAAGTTGATGAATCACTTGTTATTATGAACAATTATAATCTGAAAACAAGTAAATAATTGTGTTAAAAACCAAATTTTAGCACTTGATGAGACCCCTCTAAGTATTTTGAAAGTGGTAACAAATAATGAAATTCCTGAATGTTTTTAAAGGTCATCATAGAATTTTAGAACCAAAGCATAAAATGTGTGTATGGGTAATTTATAGGCTCCCCCCTCCCCATCACTGTTTGCTGCCATGAGCCTCATCTGTCACTCCTCTTGTCAATATTCTCCTGACATTGGGGGCAAGGAGGTGAGCGACCCGGAGGGGAAGAGGCGACCTGGTGAGCTCTTCAGTCCTTGGAGCACCTGTTATCCATGGATTTCAAAGCACTTAATCCTGTTTGATGGTTCTGTGAGTTAAGAAGTACTTTACTACTTGGCTGTGAACTTGTCATACAACTCCAGTACATTATTGGAAAATACAAGCCCTGGGCTGTTTTTCTGACTCATGGGTCAATGTTCAAGTCAAGAGACAACACTTAAGCCTTAGCTGACAGGGGGATTCAGTACTGTCGGGTAACACTACTAGTAATCAATCTACTTGCTTCCTGTTTATTCATGTGTTCAAAATCTAAAAAATTAAATATCTTCACACTGCACGATCCCATTGAATGGAGAATTATTTTCTCTCATGAAAATCTGAGTAATTTCAAGAGTATGTGACTCTGCACAAACAATTGGGTTTGAACTGTCAAAGAATAATGAAAAAATAAATAAATAAATAAAACTTTGTGATAAAATATAATTTGGGAGAACTATGTTAAGGTATTTATGAGATATTTATAGAATTTGACTTTGTGAAGCAACTTTGCATTTGACTGTATTTATTAGTGAATGGGAATCTATTTCCTATATTGAATGAGGATTTCTTGGCAGGCAAACTGTGCATGGAGTACAATGAACTTCAATGAAGTGCTTTCACATTCCTTTCCCACTGAGTTGAAAGCCTTCTTATATTCTCTCAAGTGTGTTTCTTTTCCCATGGAGGATGGCTTTGTTGAAAATTGCTTCCTCTTTTCTTGATTATTGAATCAGATATTATATTCAGTTCTTCAATACTTTATAGAGTGTTAGTGAAAAATGATATATAACGAGTGTGATTCTTCCCTATATTGTGAAGACTATGTAGATTAAGCTCTAAAGAATTTAGTGGGACTAAGCCACGATTGGAAGAAGGACATTATTTAACTGACTTTTCTCTTTCTAACTGCTCTCGCACTCCCTGTCTGTACATTTATGGCAAGCTTCCTTTCCAATATTTTCTAATATCCTAATATTCCAAGTCTGTCTTCCACACCTCTATGTTTCCTTGAGTATGCCACCTTGTTCCAACTCAGAGGATTCATTTTTACTGAAGGTTGTTGTTGTTGCTGCATGCCATCAACTCAGTTTCTACTCATAACAACCCTGCATTTGGTTTCCAAAGAGTGACTCTTGGGTTCAAACTGCCATCTTTGAAGTTAACAGTCCAGTGTACATCCTATAGTGCCATACCAGGACATATTACCAGAGGTAATTTCATATAATTTCCAAATAGACTAATGTGCTATACTCTAGATTTTTTTCTTCTTTATTAACCATCAACAATAACTTAACATTAGGACGTTGTTCTTCTAGTAAGAAAAAAAAAAAAAAAACAGAATGAAATTAAAAGCTTTAAAGATGAATTTAAAAACATGTATACTCTTCTACACTTAATTCAAATGCCAGGGAATTGAAAACATCCTGAACATTTTAATGTACTTAATCCTGTCATTCTAGAGTTATACTATTTGTCATAAAAACATGTACTAAGTCTCATCACAATTATATTGTTTTATTTTTTCCTCTTTTAAGGCCAGACTTACTGTAATACTCATTAGAAAGAATTAAGTGTAGTTGTCAGTGCATATACTATGGAGTCTGAGTAAGTGGGTCAAATTTCAGTTACTACTCTTTTAATGCAGTTCTGGTGTGGTGCTGTGAGATAACGCACAAGAACACAAGGTCAGTTTGAACTGCAAGGTCAGCAGTTCAGTTCATCAGCTGCTCCTTGGAAATCCTAAATAAGGTTGCTATGAGTTGGAACTGACTTGAGGAACTTAACAACAACCACAACTCTTCCAACAGTGTGCTTGTACATCTTGGTTTTCAATATGTCTCTCAGGTTTCTTATTTATAAAATAATGATAAGTTGCTCTATTAAATTAGTTGATATAATTAGTGCTTAGCATTCAGTATACACTATGTAATTGTTTCCTACTCTTGTTTTCATTCAAGATAAAAAATTTGCTGAGCTGTTAATATGTGCCATAATGGTACATTTCTAATGCTAACAATATAATCAGAAAAAAACAGTTATTAATTTAATAATCATTTAAATAGAATTTTAAATTAAGATAAAAAAGAGGAAAATACAATGAAGGGAGAAAATGGAGCTGATGGGAAGTGAAATTGAAATGCAGGGGTTTAGATTTATTCTGGAGTAAATGGAAATTCTTCAGTGAGTAAGAAACATTTGAACAGAGATCTAATAGATGATGAGTTTATACATTTAAAAGTGGCAAGAGGGTTCTAGAAGAAGGAATTTCAAAGGTAGAAAGGAAGTCATTGATTGATACTATAGTATGGGTGGGGACAAGTAGGAGGAAAATGGATCTAACACCTATTTAAACATTAG
Organism: Chrysochloris asiatica; assembly: GCF_000296735.1. Classification (NCBI taxonomy): domain Eukaryota; kingdom Metazoa; phylum Chordata; class Mammalia; order Afrosoricida; family Chrysochloridae; genus Chrysochloris; species Chrysochloris asiatica. The sequence goes on from NW_006408519.1 coordinate 56,310,558, forward strand.
GAAATAATAGGAGACTGATGCAAATTAAGGTAAATTGATAGTTTTAATGACAGGGAGTTTGCTCTGATGGTATCTGTGTTCTGTGTGTGGTTGAGGGGATACTTTTTGTTGAGAATGAGGGAGGTGTGACAGTACTGGTTGTTTAAGAACAATGCAGAAGGTTTGAAATCTTTGTATGGAGAACAGGGATTGAAATGTGGTACAATTGCTGGTAAGTATTGTGTGCCCTTGAAATCAGTGATTATTAATTTAGATAACAGTGTCAGTTATCCCTGTGTCTGAAAAGGAAGAATATTGAGGTCATCCAAATTTGGGATCTTTCAAATGAGTAAAATGAAAAGACAGGTAAAAGGGAATTAGGTATTGCAAATGGAAGGGATGGAATCATGTACCATAAAATTTTACCTGGGTAGTTATGAAGGTACGGTACCTACATTATGTAAATGGTTAAACTCCACTATTATCCTAGTTGGTAGTTAGAACTAGTGGTAACAAGAAAGAAAACCCTGGCAACCTACTTTTATAAAGATTGTTGTTAGCTGTGGTCCAGGTGACCTGATTCAGGACGATCCCATGGGTTATAAAGTAGGATTGCTTCATAGAATTTTCTTGTCGAAAATCTTTAGGGAAACAGATCTTTAGGTCTTTTTTCCACAGAGCCACTAAGTTGGTTTGAACCACCAACCTTTTGGTTAACAGCTGATTGCAAACCACTTGTGTCACTCAGGCTCCATTCCATCCAAGAAAACTTCATGGAGCGGCTTATAACACATGAGGTAGGTATGACTTGAATTAAAGGCAATGGGTTTAGTGAATCTAGGAAGGGAAGAGAAAAGACTAGTTACAGGGGTACAGAAGAGGAGTCAGTGAATTAAGAGTTTAAAGTTGAAACATATTTTAGGGTTTAAAGCAGTATCGATGGATCAATTGATAGATACATAGATAGCTGGATAAATGAAGCCTTATAGTTGTCAGAGAACAAAATTCTTAAAACTGATATTAAAAGACAACAATATCCAGTGTTTTTCTGAGAGAGTGGATGACCAAAGAGAAGTTCAATTGAAATGAGGAGTTGAAAGAACAGAGAGGAAAGGGTTTGGGAATGGTTTTCCATGTGATTTTTAAAGTCTTCCAAGATGACAGAAAAAGGAATTGTGAGGTAAGGAGTCAGTTGACAGATGTGCTTTTGAAAGTGAGGTTGAGTTGAATGGAATGGGCTTCAGAAAAGTAAATCTCTATTACAAAAGAATAAAGGAATTAATTATTGTTGTGATATTGACAAAAACAGCTCATAAAGAAAAGGCAATTTTATAACTTCTGATTTTCAGATAAACTATGGTTTTCATGATATTCTCATAATTTATCATTAACATACATTCTTTTGATGTTCACATAATGAAAGGTGAAATGTCCGTTTTGGCTTAGGGCCTAAAATGTCCTTTTAAACCAAGATTGCTTTTGGAAATATTATGTAAAGAACTTTGTGTGTGTGTATGTATATATATATATATACATACATACACACACTTGTTGTTAAATGTCATTGAGTTAGTTCCAACTCATAGTGATGCTATATAGGGTTTCCAAGGAGCAGCTAGTGAATTTGAACCACCAACCTTGTGGTTCACAGTCCAGTGCTGCTCCTATAGTGCCATACCAGGAGTCTTTCTCTCTGTATATATATGAATAGTTTATGAAATATATATTTATTTGTAGATCAAAAAGAACATGTTTAATCTAGTTACCTCTAAATTAAGCCTGTGAACCAGAGATGGGGGCAACAACTGTAGGATAAACCCAAATCTCAGCTTTCACTTATTACGATACTGGCATCTTTGACTCTTTGGTGATGAGTTGAAAGGCCTTACACTTCTTAGGGAAAACAAAACAGAGGCATAGTAAACAAATAATGAGCTCTTCTTTGGGTCAGAGACTTAAGGAGATGTCCAAACTCCAGTAAAAGTCGGTAACAGCTCCTCGTTAACAACAGTCTTTTTTGTCATCCATCAGGTTGAGTGATTCTCATCCACACTACTTAAATGTCTTCTTTCATCTAACCAACGACTCAGCACCTGAATCTGTTCCAAAACTTCTCACTGTGTCTCCACAGCCAAGTGGTACACGTGATGGTCAGAGTCATTGTACATCACGGCATTTTGGAACATCAGCATTAAGTCTTGCTGAAACTGGGCCCTGGTGCGAATTTGTCCCTTAGATAGATTCCTCTTTAGGCTATTTAAGTCCATGGGTCTTTTCACCACTTCCTTGTATCCTGGGACCAGCCTATCTTACACAGGCTTCAGAAATGAACTGCTGAACCTGTCACTGAAAATCGTTTCCCAGACTGGCAGGAGACTCTTCTTAAATAGGAAGTGATCCTGAACGGCCTCATTCTGGCCTTAGTCAGATAGCTTTGAAGAGGTGGCACAGCTGAACAAGATGTCCACCAGAGGTGTCTCCTGAATATTGAAGTCATCGTCACACTCAACTGAGGGGCTGGTCTTTTTTTTTTTTTAACACTTCCAACAAGAATTTTATTTTCCTCAAAAGCCCAAGACCAGATCTTGATCTTAAACAATGAAAAGTGAAAGGAACATAACATGGAGAATGCCCTTATAATGAAAAGATTTAATTTTTAGGAGTTATGAAGGAATGGAGTCCTGGTGTGGTGCTATGGGTTAATGTACCAGACTGCAAAGCCGTTTGAACTGCAAGGTCGGCAGTTAAAGCTCACCAGCTTCTGCTTGGAAACCCTATACATGGTCACTATGAGTCACAACTGACTGGACAGCACTTGACAACAATGAAGGTATAAGCTTGGGAAAAAAAGCAGGTTTGGGAAAAAAGCAAGCATACGAGAAAATCCTTCAAGTCTCGATTTAGGCAAGGAGTCTATGGCTGGCTCTGGTGTAGACTGCTCAAGTATGATTCTAGTTCAGCTTGTAGAATTAGGCTACACAATGACTTATATGGAATAGTCTATACTGACTCCCAAAAGAGAGAGAGAAAAAAAAGGCTTCACATTTACTCAAAAACTTGGGTCTACATT
>NW_006408519.1:56314076-56338622 GCF_000296735.1 Chrysochloris asiatica
TATATATATACCACAAGGGTCAGACCAAACAGCAGTTTTCGGACTTAAACTATGTTCTTTTCAATGTTTGGTGTTCAGGATCAGGGATGGGTAAATTTTCCCAGTGGAACTCTCATTGAATAGCCCCTTGCAATCCCTGGAAAATGAGCAGGTATATTATCATAATAGGAAAAAATATGTCAGCGCAAATTCCCTGATCTTTTTCTCATCAATGCAGGTTTTAATTTTCCTAAACTTCTTCCTATGAATTATACCTGTCTTTCAAGAAAATCTATTAAGATTTTCCGTTTGGAATCCCCGTAAAAAAGTTGTCATTCCCTTCTGAGCTAACCTCTCTGCCTTGAATTTAGGCGGCCAAGCAGATTCTCTCAGAAGTTTGGGTTTCTATGGAATCTCTTTTTTGAAGGTACCTTAACAAGACTAAAACAAGTGCATTACTGAGAGAGCTTATGTGCAACCATCCACTGATTTCTGAGACACATAAAAACACATTGTTTTTGAAAAAAAAAAAATCCACGTATGTATGAACTTGATTAGCTAGGGTTAGTAGCAATACTTTAACATGTACCCTCATATATGCCCAATCATACTCATATTCTTTCTATTAGTAGAAACATTATCATACAACTCATCATGTGACACCAGATACTTGATAGTATACCAAAAGACTGCAAATATTGTGTTTGTCAAAACAGTTGTATACAACTTCATTTACGTTCATAATAGTAGAAAGGTCGCTTAAACACCCATAAGAAATTATTAGCTTCTCTGTTCATGGAGCATGACATTTCAATTGTATAGTCAATAAAAGGATTACATGAAGAAACTGAAATGGTTAAGTCTGTGAAAAGTATTAAGACTAAAGTTACCATGGTATACTAACTTTCTGCATATACAAGGTCAAGTGAAAGTGACCTATCAGTGGACAACCTTTAGTTTTAACCGAGTGAGGAATTGCTTTTACAATTATTTGTTGGTTTTTGTTTTAAAGAAACAAAAAATGGCTGTTACCACTCTTATCTTTACAATTTAAAGGTAAATTTTACTTTGTGAAATTTGAATTTTAATAAAGAAGGCCAATGGTGTTTATCATAACCTTATAAATTGAAGCTGTAAATTGTACTTTAATGATTTCCTGAAATTGTAGACAGGTTAGGAAATGTTTACACATTTTTAATCAAAGAGATTCCAGTTGTATTGTAGCTTTTAATGTTTAACAGGAATCATCTTTATGGTAAATCTTATCTTTATTCCACTGGGAAGGAGAGAGGGAAAGACTATAAATAGTGTGTATACATATTATAAAAATTGTTATGTATAATTAATATTTAAAACTATGTCCAAAATTCTGGGAAGTCCATATATTGCTTTCTTTAGATATGTTTTGTGGATGCATAAAAAGAAGATTGTACTAATAAATGTCTGTTGAATTACACATGGTATAAGAAAATGAAAGCCTTTAGGCTATGAATCTTGGATTTAAGGAGGCAATCATCAAATATTTAAGATGAAAATGCAGTAACACATGCTAGCTGTCATGTGTAAGTTTGGTGAATGTTATGACAAGGTTTTTAAAACATTTATATGTGGAGTATTTTTATAAAAATATTCATTAATTCAAACAGACATTCATATCTGGCAACCTGCGTTTTAATCGTGATTTCTGACTGCATGAGAAAATTGGTAAAGCCATGAAAGAATGGGTGAAATATATTGCAATCATGTTTAAATTATACATTATTAGGCATACATATCTGTATGTTGTCATATTATGCATTAAATTTACTGCATAAATCAGATTGTTATAATTCTGATGTCGCCAAAAGGCACAAAATATGACAAACAGGAATAGGCATATAGATATTATCATATTCAATAATTCAATGAACATTTGTTTTATGTAAATTAACTTTCTGTTAATAAAAATTACACTCATTTATTATACCACTTCCATATGATAATTAAAAAAATGTCTTTTTTTTCCCTAGAAAATCATTACAAAATGTGAATAATGCATTTGTTTAATATCTTTATAAACAAGATCTTACCATCAGATTAGTTCTGGAAATGAAAGCATTATTGATTTCTGTAATAATTTTTATAATATTGCTACACTGCAGTACTGAAGCTGCTAATCTCATTTTTGTGAACAACTCTATGCATTTAAAGCAGTGTTTAAACTTTTTCCAAGTAAACAATCTTAGTTTGAATGAACCTGTTAATGTGTAATTGTTGAAAATAAACTTTTGGTGATACACAGAAAATATTGTGAAGAACTTAGTCAAATAATTAAATTCTCCACCTACTATATATTCTAGTAATTAAAATAATATGAAAGCTAACCCAATCAGCTCCTCAACTATCTACATAACCTTGTTAATGTCAGTGAAAGTCACATTGAAGAGAAAGCATTAAATAAGTTTCAAAATTATTGACTGGAAACATAACAAAAATATTACAAAACAACACTCTAAATGGCAACTAATTACAAGATCAGAAAAATGCATTTCTCATATTTCTTTTGCAAAAAGGTGATACAGCAGCATTCTATTTTGGGATGTGCTTCTCTTCAAGTTTGTTATGTCATATTTTAGTGATTTGTTCAGGCATATTTATATGCATATAACTTTACCATCTGAAGCATGGTACAGTTTTTAAGTCAGCCTGATAGGTAGTCACAAAAATATGTGAACTTAAAGTTTTACGATAATATTATCATGGATGTTGTTGCTAAGGCTGTCAGGTCAGTTCCGATTCATAGAGCTCCTGTATGGGGTTTCCAAGGAGCTGCTGGTGGGTTTGAACTACTGACCTTAAGGTTAATGGTCCAGTGCTATCCTACAGTGTCATACCAGGTCCTAGATAGAGCTGTTCATACACTTTTTACTATTTAATCTAGGATTTCCTTTTGAAGGAGGGCCAATAAAATACTTTATAGAAAACTGAAGAAAGTACCACTTCAAACTTTAAGTGGCAAACATCGCAATCAAAATTGTATCAACATACTAATAATACTTGAAGAACATTTATGTACACTGACATACATATCAGACCTGGTGTGAAGCTTTATGGATAGATACTGTTGTTGTTGTTGTTGTTGAGTGCCCTGGAGTTGATTCTGACACATAGTGATCCTGTATAGGGCTCCTAAGGAGCAGCTGGTGAGTTTGAACCACTGACCTTGCAGTTCAAACGGCTGTGCAGTCTGGCGCATTAACCCACAGTGCCACACCAGGGCTCCTATGGATAGATATTAGACTGCTATAAATATAAACATTGGCAGTTCAAGCCAACCAGTTGCTCTCAGAAACCCTATATATAGAATGTCTATGAGTCTGAACTGACTTGAAGGCACATAACACCAACACAAATTTATCTGCTCTGGTAGCGTAGTGGTTACGAATCGGGCTGCGAACCTTAAGGTCAGTGGTTCGAAACTACCAGCTGTTCCGCGGGAGAATGAGGAGGCTTTCCACTCCCATAAAGATTGACACCCTCGGAAACCCTGTACAGGGTCGCTATGGGTCGGAACTGACTCGACGGCACTTACCACCACCACCAACAACAAAATAACAAGGAAATTTCTGCGAAGTCATTAGTCTGAATCACATGAAATTGCCAATATTTGAACATTTTGGGCCTACAAAATAACAGGTATATATGGTTCAAATGCACATGCCTTCATTAAAATATGAAGTACTTTCTGTGCAAAATGTGCAATTATATACCAAACTAAACCCATCGCTGTTAGGTTGATTCCAACCCTACAAAACAGAGTAGAACTGTACCATACGTTTCTGAGGCTGTAAATCTTTTGGAAATAGAATACCACATTGTTATCCTGAGGAGATGCTTGTGGACTCAAACCACTGACCTTCTGGTTAGCAGCCAAGCACTTAACCACAGTACCACCAGGGCTCCTGTGTTTTTATATAACAACTGTTAATGATTTGTGTAATCCATTTCTTCAAGAAGAAATTGAACAATGCATATGACAGAGTTTTGAATAAGAATTTACTTTCCAGCACTGACTTTACCACTCACTCATTAACTGCCTTTAGGCTAGCTGTGCAATTTGTCTGTGTCTTGGCTTCCTCACTTGTATTATAAAGATATCACAGATAGACTGCTTTAGATTGCAAATAACAGAAGCACAGCTCAAGTAGCTAAAACTTAAGGGGATGATTCTTTTAGAAAACAAGAAGATTGTAGGAGTTCAAGGGTAAAATCAGAAGTCTAACAATGCTATCGAAAATGTTGACTCCTTTTGCCTTTCTAGCTCTGAGTCTCTGATGGTTTTGTGGACTCAAGTTTTACAACAATGTCCGAAGGGAAGATGAAGAGCCCATACTTATTTGTGATCTGTTTTAAGAACAAAGAATAAGTTTGCTTTAAGTCCCATTAATATCACTGCAATTCATGTTGTCCACAGTTGCCTCACATGCCGATAAAACCAGTCACAGGTAATAGGGAAAATACCATCATCTTTGTTTTGTGCTAATTAAAGAAGTCCTTTCATTGAGTTCATGGATGAAATAAGAATAAATTTTCCAATGATATTTGCCCTTGGCAGCAAAAATGAAAAAGCAAGATACTTATGGGTAACCATCAAAAGTATATGCCATACTAACTTATTAAATGGGTCAGTGTTAAAAAACACATATGAGAAGTTGGAATATTAAGTATAAGCATTTGTACTTTTTTCTCCCTACAACCTACAATAGAATACTGACAAAACTCAATACAATTAGCAATATACGAGGGTAAGTAAAAAATGATCCACACTCTGGCTGTAGAATTTATTTTAATCAACTTTTAGAAAAGACAAATACATCATTTTTTCACATAATCTCCTTACTTTTCACTACATTTTGTCCATCTGTCAACAAGCTTTCATATTCGTTTATTAAAAAAAAATGTTTTAGGTTAAGCTGTGAACCATTAATATAACTCTGTCTTCACTTCTTTACCAGAGGTGAATCTTCATCAACAAAGGGCTGCTTTCAGGGGACCAAATAGGTAAAAGTCCAATGGAGAAAGCTCAGCACCATAGGAAGGATGCTTTAACACTTCCAAAGGAATTTTTTTTGCAGCGTGTCAATAGTGTGGCAGAGGTGTATGGACATGCATTGTCATGCAAGATCACAATACCCTTGTATAGAAGTCCTCTGCATTTAATCTAAAGGTTTAGTCTTCAGCTCTTCAGTGAGCATCTCACTGTAAGGACTACTTTTGACTGTTGAACTTTTTAACTCATAGTGTTTGATATTGGTCCTTGAGAATCCCAGAAAACTAGAATCATCAACTTTCCAGCTGATAGTTGACTTTTGAACTTATTCTTGGTCAGCAATTGAAGACGTTTCCATTCCATACTCTACCATTTACTCTCAGGCTTACAGTGATGAATCCATATCTTATCACCAGTAATAATTTTTTAAAAGAAAATTTTACTTTCCCTTGAGTATTGGTCCAAATTTTGTTTGCAGATGCCCAAACACTTCTGTTTATCCTCTTCTGTGAGTTGTTTCTGTACCTGTCATGCACAGACTTTTTGAAGCCCAAGTCTGTCATGGATTATTTCATAGGCAGAGCCATGCCTAATTTACAAATGATTTGCCACATAATTCACTGTCATGCATCTGTTTGACAGAATCTTTTCATGTGCATGCTTAGTGTTGTTATCAACCATGGATGAGGATGGGCATTTTAATATAACTGGAGTACAGATAATTTCTGACTCACCCTTATAGTTATGGTCATGGTAGACACACAGACACACCTGTGGTAAAACAGGAATATGGGAGGCATTTAAATATACGGGTAGGGAATTTGAAAGAATAGCAAATTTTTGGAACATTTAACTAAGAAGTAGGATTGCTCTTAATTTTAAGAGTTAAAAAAAATGGAATAAGACTTGACTAAATATCTAATGGTAAAACTTAAAAATAATTATATTTACTTTTACCTAAGATGATAACTTCTATGTTGTTAGGTATCATTAAGTCTATTCTAACTCATACTGACCCTATGCACAACAGAAGGAAACACTTCCTACTCCTACACAATCCTCACAATTGTTATGTTTGAGCTCATTTTTGTTGCCAGGGTCAATTGATCTTGTTGAGTATCTTTACCTTTTTCTACAACCATCCACTTTACAAAGAATAATGCCCTTCTACAAGGACTGGGTTCTTTTGTCAACATGTTTAAAATAAGAAAGACATAGTCTTGCCTGCCTGATTTCTAGGAAGCATTCTGTCTGTACTTCTTCCAACACAGATTTGTTTGTTCTTGTGGCACACCATGGTATTTTAATATTCTTACACCATAACTCAAATGCATCAATTCTTCTATGGTCTTCCTTATTCAATGACCAACTTTAACATGCATATGTTGTTGTTATTAGGTTGTTGTTAAGTGCCGTTGAGTTGATTCTGACCCATAGTCACCCTTTATAGGGTTTCCAAGGAGCAGCTGGTGAGCTTGAACCACTGACCTTACAGTTCAAAGGACTTCGCAGTCTGGCACATTAGCCCACAGTGCCACACTAGGACTCCCTGCATATGAGGCAACTGAAAATACCATGTTTTTGCCAGGCATACTTTAGTCCTCAAAATGACATCTTTGGTCTTTTACACTTTAAAAAAGATCTTTTGCAGAAATTTGCCCAATGTAATACATTATCTGAATTCTTGATTGCTGCTTCCATGAGTATTGACTGAGGATTCAATTCAATTCAATTGAATCTTTGCCAAATTCAATTTTTTCTCCATTTATCATGGTGCCATTTATTGGTTCAGTTATGAGGATTTTCATTGTCTTTATACTAGGTGTAATCCATGCTGAGGGATGCTGTCTTTGATCTTCATCAGTTAGTAATTCAAGTCTTCTTTGCATCTAGCAAGTATGGTTGTGTCATCTGCATATGGCAGGTTTTCTATGACTCTTCCTTCATTTAGGATGCCATGTTCTTCTTCACGCAATCCAGTTTCTCATATTATTTGTTCAGTATACCAATAGAATAAGTATGGTGAAAGGATACAGCCCTGACACACACATCCTCTGATTTTCAAGCACTCAGGTGGAATATAATCAAGTCGTATTTTGGTTCTCCTGGACTTGCTTGGATTTCTTCAGCTTCTGCCTGAACTTGCATTATGAACAACTGATGGTCTGTTCCACATCTGGCCCCTAGTCTTGTTCTGGCTGATGGCACTGAGCTGCACCATCACCTCTTTCCACATATATAGTTAATTTGATTTCTGTTTATTCCATATGGTTAGGTCTACATGTATGAGTTGTTGTTAAGTGTCATCCAGTCAGTTCTGACTCAAAGCAAACCTGAATAGTGGTTCTGAGGAGCAGATGGTGGGTTTGAATGTCAACCTTGTGGTTCTCAGTCCAGTGCTGATCCTACAGCACCACATCAGGAATACTATACATATATAGTCATCATTCATGTTGTTAAAAAAGGTATTTGCAATGCATAAGTTGTTAGTCTTGCAAAATTAAATCATGAAATATCCTACATTGTTTCTATCATCAAGGTCATATTTTCCAACTCCTGATCCTTCCAACTCCTGATTCTTCCTCTTTGTTCTAGCTTTCCCATCTTTAGAGACAAAAACTGAATGCTCCAAAATGGCCACACTGTGGTGGCCTTAAGCCATATATCCTATTCCATCCCCCTAATTAAGCTATCTAGGAAGGAGTAGACAGTCCCCTTTACCTGCTATGCATACTGAAAGTACTTGTTCTCCTGGTTAAGTTAGGCATATGCTAGGAAGAAGCTAATAGCTCCACACACCTCCTGCTATGCAGATCAAAATTCTTTGTTCTCTATGAATGGTGCAAGTAGCCTTTTAATTTATGATGTTCCTACCTCTCCTAGTTCTGCTTACCACCTATAACTGTTCTTATGCATGTGAAGCTTGTATACTGTAGAATATACAGAGACTCCAGTGTACACACCTTGCAAGGGAAAACTTCACTATCTAGCCTGCCTTCACTAGACACAGCTGTGTTTCATACTTTGTACGTAATTTCTGTTACTTACAAAGTGTCAGAAAACCATTTATTTTCTTTTCTGTAATAAACTAATGTCTCTCAAATTTGGTCCTGGTCATTTTTTTGTCTCTTGGCACCTGTGTACTTAGGTACCTTCTGGGTCTAAACTCTAACACTATTCTAATCACCAGTAATTATCAATATATCTTGATTGCATGTTTGATCAATTTAAGACTAGAAACATTTTAATCATTTTGACTTGAATGGTTGGTGTGTACATTTGAATAATAGTGGTAGTAACTGGTCTTCCTTGCAGGCATATGGATATTATCCTATCACAAATTGCATTGCACTTTAAAATAAATCTTGAAATCGTCTTTTAGATGATGAATATGGCACCATGCATGTTCAATTTGTTGTTGCCAGTGTAGTAAACCATATGGTTGGAAAATTCAAAATGGCCAATATAAGTCCATTTCAGCTCATTAATGTCTAGGTATCAACCCCTATGCATTCCATTTCATTTTTGACAATTTTTAATTATACTAGATTCATATTTTGCATAGTCCATCTTCTGATTATTAATGAATGCCTACAGCTGTTTCTTCTCATTTTGAATTGTACCCCTTGAGAAAATGTAGGTCCTAAATGCTTTGCTCATCCACATCATTTAGGTCAAATCTACTTTTCAGAGACATCGTTACCCCAGTTGTATTTTGAGTTCCTTCTTACCAGAGGGACTCATCTTCTGACACTATATCAGAAAATGTTTTGCTGCTATTCAGAAGGTTTTCAGTGGCTAGCCCTTCAGAAGTGGTCTGGCTCTCCCCTTTATCCTGCTCTGTTTTAGTTTGGGAGCTCCACTGAAACCTGTCCACCACGGGTGGATTTGCTGGTATTTAAAATACTGTTGGCATAACTTCCAACATCACAGCAACACACCAGTCACCACAGTATGACAAACTGATAGAGGGTGCGATAACTTCAGTAGAAGTAGAAATAAGTCATTGATCTTAACAAACTGTATTCAGGACAGTCCTATCTATCCTGAAGGATATATAATGAAAATAACAAAAACTGGACAATCAACGTCGTTTTATTTTCAAGGGATGTCAACAATAAGAATCTGTCATAAACAGATCTTAGGAGTTGTTTTTCTGAATTTCAAAGAAATATTTGCAGTTAGAATCACCTGTCAATTTGCTGCAATGCTGGAAGCTGTGGCACTGGTATTTCAGATACCACCAGGGTCACCCATTGTGGACAGGTTTCAGCAGAGCTTTCAGATTAAGACAAATAAGGCTTCCTATCCTAAGGTACAAATGAAAACACTATCAGATTGGCGTCAGAAACCCAGCATATTATAATGACTGATTAAAATCATTAATTGATACTTATTTAATGTCAACTTACTGTCATTAAATAGCTTCTTTGTCAATATTTGCTCTGCAAGCAACTCTATAAGGTAAATATTCTTATCACTATTTTGCAAACAAAGAAATCTATTTTAAGTCACTTGTATTATGTCACCTAGGAGTCATTCGGTGATTATAGAAAGTTGATGTAGTTCTCGCTGCTAACAAATAAGTTACAAGCTAGACTTCACAAAGAGTTGCTTCCGAAAAGGGCCTAATGATCTACTATTGAAAGATTGTAGCCATTGGAAACTATAAAGAATAGCTTTACCCTACAATATCTATGATTTCCATGAATTGAAGTCAACTCAATGGCAGCTAGTTTTTAAAACATGTTTGTTTAAATGTTACATGAAGCTCTGGTGTGGTGCTGTAGAATAAATACTGGACTGCTAACTGCAGGGTCAGCATTTCAAGACCACTGACAACACACCAGAAACCCTAAACAGGGTTGTTATGAGTTGGAACTAACACAAACACATTTAACAACAACACATTATGCTACATAGTAGGACATGGATACCGATTAACTTTAGAGAAACCAAATCTTATTCTAGTCTCCTCCATTATAAAATTATATCTTCTATTAGGTATCCTGTAATATTCATTTAAAGTTTGCAAAAGGCTATGCATCACAACATATGTGTCTTGATTTTTGCTTCAAAAAGTTTCTTTCTAATTTACTTTGAGGATATGACCTTTTGTTCTCAATACAGAAAATTTAATTAAATGAACATATTTTACATGTTGATTGGAAACTCCAGCTGTAATTTATTTCATATGAAGTGGAAGGACCACAAATAGTTAATGACTTTAATAAAATTTTTTGGGTTGTTTACAGAATACTGTCAAGGGAAATAACCTTTCATAGTCTGTACGGCAATATATGTAGAAAATTATTACTTTAAAATACATTTTAACAGAAGTATTAAATACCACTGTATATATAACCGGAAGAACAAAGCTCTATTTTTATTTTTCTGCAGAAAGAAAGAAAATAAATACCTTCCTTCAGATTCTAAAACTCAGTGAGTACAGGGTGACTTAGCACAAAGAGTTTGAATCCTGCAAAGTTCTGCCTAGACTCCTTTCTGTAACTAAGGTTGCTATTGAGGAAAATGGTTCTATTATTTGGCAAATTGTTATGGGGCTCATTACTCATGTACCAGCAGGTATTCTACTAGCAGAAAGAATCAAAAGCACTCTTGAAAATAATGTAATGCACCACCTGCTATTTGGAGTCCTGGTGTGGCTCTGACTGCAAAGTCAGTTTGAACCGCAAGGTCAGTGGTTCAAGCTCACTAGCCACTCCTTGGAAACACTATACAGGATCACTATGGGACAGAACAGTCGACGGCACTCAAAAACCACCACCTGCTATTTGGGCAAAGGGATTTGAGCAGTGTGACTATAGCAGAGACTCCATTCCTTGTTAAAACAAAAATGATATTAAGCTATTAATAGGAAGTAATCAATGTTTATTTAATACAATTTGCAAATCAGGGTAACATTTTGACTAGGCAGTCAGAATTGCTCTAAAGATGAGTGCTCATTCACGGGCTTTCATATTCCGTTTTTTCTCTAGTGATTATACACTGCCATGGAAACAGGCCCAGAACAATGTTTCCGTAATAACCATTTACCTTAAAACACAGCTTCTAGTATGACCTTGGAGTTTCTGTTTCTCAAAACTGATGGCACATAGATGGCACAAGGCACAAACCAAATATTTTTTCAGATATTAAGCTATGTTACTGGTTGACTTTAACGTGACTTTAGGAAGACCACTTTGTTCAAGATTCAAGATTCAAAACAGATCTCAGAATAGTGGCCTCAGTGGGTCACCCTAACTCCAGGGATTTGGATTCTGGGAGAATTAAATTATTTCATACCAACTAATTTAATGTGGTTATGGCTTATATCACCTCTAACATTCTTTCTTAAAGAAGTGCATGAATAAAAATTCAATAATATTAAGTAAGAGTATTGGAAGGTAGAATAAAGTGAAGGCAGGGGATAGAAAGTATACATTCCCTTATCTTTTAGAACAGAAAAATCAATGCATTCAAAAAAAGGTCATTCTCTGAAAATAAGCAACTTTTATAAGACAAGATTTAGAAGATTCAAATTTTGTTACATAAACATAATCCTCGCAACTATTTAAATTTAGATCTATAAATGGAATCTATATTCACCCCATAGAATTTTTACTATATTTCTTCAGTTTTGAAGTTTAAAAAAATCTTAATTTATGTCTTGTTTTTGGAGATACATTTGTAATTCACTAGTAGCTTTTTCTAACTTTTAAATAGCCTTTTAGGATTCATCCAAGCTCTATTAACTAGGCTCTAGGTTCCTATGTATTTGAAAATATCTACTCATTTATTTTAGAGTAGGATAACTTGGTAAGAATATGCACTGAGTCCTGGTGTGGCGCTGTGGGTTAATGCGCCAGACTGCAAAGCCGTTTGAACTGCAAGGTCGGCAGTTCAAGCTCACCAGCTGCTCCTTGGAAACGCTATTCCGGGCCGCTATGGGTCGGAACCGACTTGGCAGCACGTCACAACAACGACATAGCAAAGCAAAGAGATACAAGAAGCTTCTAAACTGTTCAAACCAGGGATACAATCTCAAAAAGTGAAACCAAATGCTCCAACATAGAGAAGTATTTATGATGTAAAATCAAGGACTGAAGGTATGAACTATGATTGGAAGTTGAAAGATCAGTTAAAGTAGAGGAGAACACGTAGGAGTGGAGACTTACAGTTATTGGTCGGAAAAAATAAATGTGGGCTACTTGGATTGGTTAGTTTACATATGTGACAAAGGGGGTTTTTTGTAGAGCAATCGTTGAGGTAATTGTCTTAAACATTGCAGGAGGGCTGTTGAAGGAATTTCTGATGAAGGTCTTATGTCAAGATACTTTCTTAAGAACATTGTTTTTCTATATGTAGTTGAAAAATGTCTCCTTTGTTATACACTAAAGTCTGTCTAAAATGTTTGACAGTTGCAGGGGAAATAAACAAAGGCTAAGATAACGTCTGGGATTTTACTGAGCGGATCATTCTAATAAGAGTCAAGTACTTCAACTTTGGAACCCTGACACATTCCGTTTTTGATCAAGGGATTCATTAACATCGTTTGATTGCTGTTATGTTAGTTCTCTCGTCAGCAAAGGCTCGTAATGATGACACATGATTTCTTAGATGGATGCTTACTTAGGTATTCCTTTAAGACCTCTGACATCGTTGGTTACTAGTCAGTTACCATCTGACCTGTTTATCATGCTATGACATGCTATTCAGCTTCTGTGATCTTAGACAGGGGTCTCCGCTCTCTGTGGAGTAATGCCATGTTGCAGAAACAGCTTGACTGTTGAAAAGACTGGTTCAGGGAGGAAGCTGTACAACATTTGGAAAATGAACTTTATCTGTATACATAATTATCTTCATAGGCATTCAATTTATCTTTTGTGCTCATATAATAATGGTCATATGCTTCATGGAACATTTGATTATTCCAATAGATATTCATTAATCCAGTTAGCAATACAGATACACACCACTACAGATATACACTGTCGAGTCGGTTCCGATCCATAACGACTTTGTACAGGGTTTCCGATGAGCAGCTGGTGAGCTTTTGGTTGAAACCGACCTTGTGGTGCAAACAGACATTGTAGCCCAGCACATTAACACACAGAACCACACCAGGACTCCATATGTATGCATACATATATACTGTTGTTAAGTGTTGTTGAGTTGGCTCTGACACATAGTGACCCAGTATTTCTGAGGAGTGGCTAGAGAGTTTGAACTGTTGACCTTCTGGTTCAAACTGTCCAGTGCTTATCCTATAGTGTCATACCAATAGTCACATGGGCTATTAAATACAACTTTTCATGGCTCTTTGCATATTTTGCTCTATCTTCCTGGAAGTGTTTATTCAGAAGCAGCAGGAAATATTGGCAATGGTGCATATTCATTGTTGAGCAAAAATAAATATAGAACTATAGTTACTCACACTAGTTATTAAAGGAGTACTGGTGGCATAGTGGGTTATGTGTTGGATTGCTAATTGCAAGGTCAGCAGTTCAACTCTACCAGTTACTCCACAGGAGAAAGATGAGGCTATAGATGAGGCTTTCTGGTCCCCAAAAGATTTATATCCTTAGAAACCATATACAGGGTTGTTATGAGTCATAACCAACAGGACAGCAAATAACAACAAGAACAGTTACTAATTGGACTAATTTAATAATTGCATTTCCTATATAAGCATCAGAAGACTTAAACGAGCTTGGATAGTAAGCAAAACTATTAGGAGGGAAGATCACAGTATATAATAATGCCAATAGCTATGGTTCTAGGATAAAGTTACAAATAGCTCAGCAGGTTCCATGCAGTTTTGTTCTGTGGTCTAGCACCAGTTGTCTCTCAGCTGTTATCTGTCTCTAGCTACCTGAGTATTTCAAAGTGATTTTAGTTCTACGGAGAGTTATTACTTCATGGGCAAAATCATTTAAAATATTCAGAATAGGGTTAGTTAAAGTGCTAATATGTGCCATAATATCTTCTAATCAATGGAATATTCAATAGTCAACCTACTGCCATTATTGAAATGTTTCTTACTGTGAAAAAAGGAATAGGGGAAAAAAAGTTTTCTTATCTCTAAATATGGAACACTGGTCATTAGCAATACTCTTAGTTTACTCAGTCCGGTGTACTTAAATTGTACATAGCAATGTGAAAACTTTGCTGGCTTATACATAAGAGTCTTGGTGTGGTGCTCTGGGTTAATGTACTGGACTGTAAAGTCGATTTGAATCTCAAGGTCAGTGGTTCAAGCTCACCAGCTTCTCCTTGGAAACCCTATACAGGGTCACTGTGGTTCAGAACTGACTCAATGGCACCTAACAAAACAACAACATAAGATTTATGGAAATCTAGAATAGGTTTGGCAGTTGTTGTTGTTGTTAGGTACCATCGAGTCGGTACTGACCCATCCATGTTCAAAATACTATAATCTTTCAAGTCCGATATAGAAATATTTTGGTTAAGTGCTTTCAGAAAGTCAGCTAGGTAAAAATTTCTCTGCCGATAACAGAACTTAATAGGGCCTATGCGGTGCTGTAGGATTAACACTGGGTCACAAAGTTTATTTGAATTGCAAGGTTGGTGGTTCAAATTCACCAGCCATCCTTGGAAACACTATATAGGGTTGCTATGAGTCAAAATGAACTCTACAACACTTAACAGCAACAATTAACTTATAATAATATTTATTTCACAATATGAAAGACTTGATGGAAATTAATTACAAAACCAATGAAAAGCCAAATAACGTCAATTCCTAAAACTTTAGACAAAAATATTTAAAGACATATTAACCTTAATTTTAAAGAGCTTCAAATATAACATAATAATCTGGATACGTAATATTGTGTCATCAGGATATACCAATAATCTTAAGGGAGAGCAGCGGTTCTGTTAGATAAGCAATGCACTGTAAACCACAAGTTTGGCAGTTCCAGCCCACCAGCTGCTTGTGGGAGAAGGTTAAGGCTATCTACTTCTGCAAAGACACAAAATCACAGAAACACTATACAAGGTCACTTTGATTCGGACCTGACTCCATAGTGCTCCACAGCACCCACAACAAACATCTGAATAGTAATAAACAGGACTTCATGGTTAAACAATGTGAATTCCTCAGTTAAGACCATTGGCTTTTATAAAGCTGGATTCAAAATAAAAACAGTTGTGATCAAGTCAGCAAATTAAAAAAAAAAATAAAAGATGATATAATAGCATACAGTTGTTATATATTATCAGGGAAAAAGCAGAGGAAATACTGTAATACATGAATTTTTAAACCAAAGAAAATTAGGAAAGTTTCTTGCTTTGACAACATGTGTCATATAACTCATAACACATTAATAAAACTTTTTAGCACTTTCCTACTTGTAAATCAGAAACAATATTTTGTGGTTTCTTTCTACATAATTTCAAAAGGAACTCTGGTAAAGTAGTGGTTACAAGTTGGGCTGCTAATCACAAGGTCGACAGTTCGAAACTACCAGCTGTTCCATGGAGAAAGATGAGGCTTTCTGTACCTGTTAAGATTTACAGTCTCAGAAACCCTGTACAGGGTCACAATGAGTCAGAACTAACTCTACAGC
This sequence comes from Chrysochloris asiatica, assembly GCF_000296735.1. Taxonomy (NCBI): domain Eukaryota; kingdom Metazoa; phylum Chordata; class Mammalia; order Afrosoricida; family Chrysochloridae; genus Chrysochloris; species Chrysochloris asiatica. The sequence goes on from NW_006408519.1 coordinate 56,329,680, forward strand.
ACATAACCAATACCATATAATTTCAAAGTTATCACAGGTCACATGAAAACAGTGTTATGTGACCAGATCTTAAAGACAATACACAAAGAATGAACTAACTCATCAATCTATTAATCAAATAATATTTTGTTATTTTAAGAGCTCTGGTAGCATAGTGGTTATGCAAAGGGATGCTAACCTTCAAATCAGCAGTTCAAAACTGCCAGCCGTTCTGCAGGAGAAAGATGAGGCTTTCTGCTCACGCAAAGATTTACAGCCTCGGAAGGCCTTTGTGGAGTCGCTGTGAGTCAGAACCCATTCCAGGGCCCAACACTGCTACCACCAACAGTGAGAAACCCAACTTTTGCTGTTAGATTAAAAAAAAAGTTTTTAAAATTCTCATATTAGCAGGTAAAAAATTTTATCAAGTGAACTTAATTCCCTTTTTAAAGACTTTTAAAACTATCTTTTGTTGCCCGTCTCTTATAATACAACCTTTTAGGCTGCAATCATGAACTCACATATCAGTAGACCTAAATATACATATTGATGTTGTTTTAGGTGTCATTAAGTCAGTTCTGATTCCAAGCATTCTTATGCACAACAGAAACACTGCCAAGGTCTCTGATACCTCACAATCCTTGGTATGTTAGAGCCAATTTTGCTGCCACAGTGTCAAGCCATCTTGTTGAGAGTCTTCCTTATCACTGACCCTCCACTTTACCAAGCATGACAGCCTGTCGAAAGTAAGAGAGATGAAGTCTTTACATCCTCCCTTCTAATAAGTGTTCTTTTAACACTTATTTGTTATTTTTCTGGCAGTCCATGATACTTTCAGTATTTTTGTAAACAATGTAATTCAAATGCATAGATTCTTCTTTGATCTTCCTTATTCATTGTCCAACATTCAAATGCCTGTGAGGCAAGTGAAAATACCAAAGCTTGGGTAAGGCACACCTTTGCCCTAAAAATGACCTCTTAGCTCTTTAACACTTCAAAGAGGTCTTCTGAAACAGATTTGAGTATTGCAGTATGACCTTTGATTTTTTGACTGCTGCAAAGAAAATTCCCTTGTTTCCTGCCAGTCAAGGACCTCACGTAGTGGGTAGGCATTGGATGAGACGTGACACTCCCAGCCCTAGATGGAGTTCCTATAGTCTTAGGTGTTTTCTGTTCCAGGCATAAAATCTACAAGTATTTCACACAAACTAAAAAGCAATTGGATATCAGGATATTTCCATCCCAAAGACAGCTGAAGGTGAGAATTCCCAATAGTCCGGGGCTGGTTAGAACCAGCTCTCAAGGTCTGGAGCAGGTCACACTTGATCTTATGCACCTAGTACTACTAGCTTACAACTCACTTTGTTGTGGCTCACAACTGCAAAGCTCATCACTATGTGGCTCTGACTGCCCAGATAATAGGAGCTTTGCTGGGAATATATGTAAGTGGGGCTGGCCATGTTTTTGCTCATCAGGGTAATGTGGGAGTACAAACAAAATTTTTGTACCTTTGTCTATGCCAATACATGGTATGCCTCTGCATTATCATTCAACCTCTGCCTTCCAAGTTCACCTGTGAATGTTCAAGATGGCTTTGCCTGGGTGAGCAGCACAGATCACCTCTCTCTCTCTCTCCACTTTCTTCTCAGCTGCTTTACCTAGTTAGGTCTAATCCAGTGATGGCCATGGCCAGCTCTGCAGTTTTGGAGCAGGGCTCACCTGAATCCAGATGCCTGGGCTGGTGTGGATAATCCTAATTCACTATGACCTGGCTCACTATGGTGCTGCTCACCATCTTTGGTTTCAACTGCCGGGAGAGTGGAAGCTTCTCTGAAGATGTATGTGGGTGGGAATTGGTCATGCTTCTGGTCACCAGGAGTCTGTGGGGAACAGGAACAAATCCCACCTTCATCTACAAGAGTCACCGATATGCCTCTGCCATGCCAATACTCTTGTTTTGTCTCTAGATTGCTCATAAAAATTTAACATGGCTGTGATGCCTCTGTTTTTGTTGTTGTTATGTGCTGTGGAGTCGGTTCCAACTCATAGTGACCTGTATAGGGTTTCTGAGGCTGTAAATCTTTACGGGAGCAGAAAGCCTCATCTTTCTCCTGCGGAACAGTTGGTAGTTTCAAATTTCTGACCTTGCAGTTTGCAGCCCGATTCATAACCTCTTTGCTACCAGAGCCGTAACCACTACGCTAACAGATGCCTCTAGCCAGCCAAAAAAGATCACCTGTCTGTTTTCTCTTTGGCCGAGTCTGTTCAGTGTCCTCTCTTAGAAAGCATTAAATCCACTTTTCTATCCCTTCATATGAAACTCAGGGTTCCAGAACTATCATCTGCATCTGTTTCATTTGGTTTTCTGTAGCATTGTTATAGAGCAGGAGTGAGGAACCTCTGGCTCACAGGCCATATGAGGTCTGCAAAATCATTTGGTCTGGTCTTACCAAGGCAACCACAGTTCAAGCCATCACATTAGTTATTTTTTAAAGGAATACTATACTTTAGTTTTCAATAATACCATCTGGAGATAGGAAATATATTCAGTTTTCAAAATCTTATCTTTGTATGCTATACAGAGCACTTTGTAGAAACAATTTAGAGAAATATGTCAACTTTTCAAGGCCTAATATACCAGTTAAAATAAGCAATCCATCTCTATCCCCTTCCTACCTTTGGTGTACTTTCCCAATAGACCAATGTATATTAAAGATTCTCAGAATTGCTATTACAAGTTCAGATCATAAGTCAGGCACACAGACTAATTTGTTTTGAAAGGGAAAAGAATAGAGACTTTTTAAGTGGCTTTATGAAAAATACGACTTCCAGCCATGACCCCCATCATGATCTGATACCAAAAAGTAGTTCAGACATAAAACAGGACAGAAAAACCATGTAAATTCACCATTTTTTTTTTCTTTTTGGAAAACTCAACAGCCAGGTTTATACAAAATAAAGCAAATAGGAACTTCATTTCTTCAAACTTCTCAGTAACGCTCTTTAAAATTTCCTTAACACAATGAGAGAGAAAAAAAAAAAAGAGTGCAGTAAAAGGCACAAAACCATCCCTCCCACAACACTCGACTAACGCTGGGTTCCACAGTTCACTGCAATGACTACACAAAACCGAGTCACCATACTAACTGTTAAGGGGTTTATTAAGGACGTTAACAGAATACAGTGCAGGGTCAGCAATGCTCAGTTTTTCCAATAAGGACAGTCTCTCCTCCACTGTGCCTAAAGACAGAATCCTCACTGGTCCTCAGTTCCTTGACCTAGCCTCTGACCTAGTATAGCAATGTTACAAAGCTCATTAACGGTGCTGGTAAATGCCCAAAGGTAACACACTATTCAACCACAAGCCTCAGTCTGAAGACACTCAAACCTAACTTGTAGGTAAGCAAAGCTAGCTCTCCCAAGTAAGTGTCTTAAGGAACTCCACTTTGCAAGCAAGCCTTCTGCCCCAAGTAACTCAGCTTTACTTGCTACATGGGCTGGGAAGTCTATGCTCTGGTTCTTGGTCCTACTGCTGCTATTCCTCTGCCTCTCCTCAATCTCAGGTTTCTGGCCCTGGGTTGTTGAGATTCAATATGCAGGAATCTCAAGGTCCAAATGATGTACTCCACTCCTGGCTTTTCTTCCTTGATGGTAGGTTGATATGCCCTCCTGCTTCTGAAATGTCTCATTTAAAGCTGTTTTAGAGTTCCAGATTCTTACAATGAACTCTGTTAACAATCATTCACAATTGAAGCATATCATCCTATCAGTATCTTACCTTGTCTTACTCAGACCCATTAGGAAAAGAGTTGTTTGGTGGGAATTACAAATATCAAGGCTAGAAGAGAAATAGTAAATAAATCACTGCACCACAAACAGCTTTGAGATTAAACTTGTTAACTCACCAGAACCTCAAATGGACAGATCTCAGATGCTCTGACAAACCCGAGTACCAAAAAATATTTCCGTAAAAGGAAGGAAGACAGAGCAAAAGGAAACCCATTTCCTCACAGTTTTAGGGAAAAAACATCCCAGCAGATTAAAACTTATTTTTCCTAATGCTATCAATGAAATTTCAAATTACTTCTAGTATGTTCAGTTTTTAGTATTTGAGAATACAAACCCCTAAACAGCATCTAAACAGGAGGAATACCAAGGGTCTTGATCAAAGATGTTAAGAATACGTTGATACTTTGTTCTCTCAGGTCTAATAAAATTTCAAACAGAAAATATTCTGCTGGGTCAATATAGAAGGGGACTTCAAAATTTAGTGGGACAATGGTATTAAAAAATAATGAAATTTTACCAGGAACTTTTTGAAGCCACTTGCATATTTTTGTGGCTTCAAAGACTCTGGAATTTCTTCAAACTACCATACAAAATCAAGTTTTCTTCTCTGTGAACTATCAAAAGTAGCAATCCTTCATACTATTATGCAATATTGAATGTGTCCAAGGGATAAAAGTAATATGGGGAAGGTCTTTTGCATCCAAAATAGCACACAGTTTAAAAGACTTCTCAGAGATGTATCAGCTATTTTTGTTGGAAAAAACAAGAGCTCAGATAAAATATCAGCAATGAACCAGAGAAGGTAAGCGTTGGATTTTGTAATACCCTCATTTTGTTTGGCAAATTGGAGATAGTATCTTGCTGGGGACCCATTTTTTTTTCTTGGTGCCTTTTAAATACTTCTTCTATATACCAATCAAAATGAGCATCCCATCGGGTTTGTTGAATTGAGGAGCCTTTCTTTTGTAACTGGGCAGAAAAGTTAGTTTACTTAGTTCAACTGAACCCTATAATAGTCACTGATGTTCTAAACTGCCCTCAGTAAAGCTGTGCCAGCACTCCAGAAACAAGTACAGGGGCTAAAATGTCATCATCTACCTGAAGGTGTTTCTATAGAGTCCTTACCACAGAAATTCCCCATTTTACTGCATTAGTAAATTAAGCCTGCTAGAAAAGCTGGAATATTTTGTGCTACAAAAATGTCTGAAAGCAGAAATGATGGCCAACAATAAATATTGAAGAACTCATTGCAAAGAATTGCAGCTTGATTTTTACCTGGGATGTCTCCTGGGAATCCATGATGCTGGATGAGCATACTTCGTATTGAAACTCCAGGTACCCCAAGTGTCATGGACTGCTGGAGGAAATGTGCCTTCTAATCCTATGTCTAGTTCCAGAAAATGTCACTGAGTAAGATTATAAACTCTGAAAAATCGAAAGGAAAAAGAATTATTGAAGTCTCAAAACTTTTTGAACCAGGACGTGTTTTACCTCACAAAGTGAGATCAAGTGCTCCAAAATAGAGTAACAGATTCATCTTTATGAGGCACAACAAAAGACTAAAGGTACAAATTCTGTGGAATTTGTGAAGTAGGCTAAGCCTGAGGCAGGATAACTCAGAGTAGAGGCACTGATAGATTGTTTCAATGATAGATTGGAAATACCAATGTGGGCTATTTGCATTAGTTAGTTTAACTAACAAAGGAAGGTTTGGCAGGGTGATTACAAAGTAATTATCTTAAAACATTTCTTCTTGGCAACTGAGAACTTTTCTAATAAGGGTCTTGTGTCATCCTCTATTTTGGAATCTTCCATAATGGTAAAAGATAAAATGATTTGTTCACACTTTCTTTCCCTTAGAATGTTGTGAACATTTCTTTTGCAACTTTGGCACTCACTGAATGTTGCTGTAGAGACAATTGGCATGCAATGCACCTTTCCCTCTTGTACCTGATTTACTCTAATTATCCAAATATTTCTATGAATATTCTTTAAATTAAATGAATGTAAGAATATGTGCTTTAATGAGGTTATTCTGTATCAATTTTTCTTGTACTTAGTGTACTCTATTTAAGTGTAGATTCAGAATTTTCTTTATTTCAGGAAAATCTCTGGTGTATCATTAAGCATATATGCTAAGTTGTATGCATTTTGTAATTCAGAGAGACCCAATTTGGGATTTCTTTCTCTGTCTTTCATATATAAAATCTTTTCTATAACTATTGATTCTTGAGCAACTTGGGTACTAGAGATGTCGACCTCCTGCACAGTTGAAACTCTGTGTATAACTTTTGACTCCACTTTGTTGACTGAGTTACTGATAACACGAACAACTGATTAACTCATATTTTATATGCTATATGTATTATATACTGAGTCCACATAAAAGCTTCATTTTCAGTCTGATGTAAAAAGTTGTTTTGAAAAAGGTATAAGATTTTTATGCCTGCTAGCATAGCTGCAGCGATGGATTCACAAATTTCCTTTTCTTTTTCACAATGATCTTTACAGCGGATTCATTTATCTTGGAATGGCAGCTAACCACAGCTGCAGAACCTCAATCTATGGTACATATCAAGCAATTCAACTTTTTCTTGTAATGTCATGACTTTTCTCTGCTTCACAGGAGCACTTTCAAGCATCACTAGTGGCACTTCATATGGGTCCCATGGTGTTATTCAAGGTTTATGTTATTGCACTAAGCATGATGAAAAATACATGAGAACCTTGAGAGATCACTTTTTACTGCTATAAGCAACTTACTGGAAATTATTTGCATGAATTGCTCATGCAAAAGATGATCAGAACCAAATGGTGATTAAAACAAAAATTGTGTAAGTAGACCCGCACAGTTCAAACCCGTGTTGTTCAAGTATCAATTGTACTTTTAAATGAAAGTTTCATGGAAAAGGTTAATCCTTGTCTATTAATATTAGGTCAAAATTTCCAACTGCATATTGGTTCATGATTCTTGCTTAATCAGCCTCCTATAGCTTACCATCATCCTTGGAATGCATCTAAAAATTTTAATGTAAACTCCTTTCTTGACCTCATCTCACAATCTTCTCCCCAAAGTGTCTACACACGTTTCTCAAGTATAAGAAGTTTCTTGTTTTCGTTTTCTCAAGTGTAATATGCCACAATGTTTTTTTCCTGTCAGTCTTCCAATGAACTATTGATTCTGTTTTGAATGAGTAAAATGGGAGTATTTTATAAAAAGTGATTTTACTATTGTGTAAATTGACTTTGGTGATGTTGGAAGTGAGAGATAAAGAACACTCATTGAAGATTATTGGAACCCTGGTGGCACAGTGATTAATGGGCTTGGCTACAAACCCAAAGGTCAGCAATTCAAACCCACCAGTCACTCCACTGGAGAAAGGTGTGGTAGTCAGCGTTTATAAAATTGTACAGCTTTGAAAATCTTATGGGGAATTTCTACTCTGTTTTATAGGGTCACTATGAATCAGAATTGACTTTACAGCACCAGATTTGCTTTGGTTTTAGTTTGTATTCCCTATTCAAGTTTCACTGAGTTTCCACTGTTTGAAATGGAACATCCTGGATGTTTCTGTTTTTCTCATTATATAAATATTCACCAACACCTCAATGAATCCTCTAACTTCTAACATAGATTTTCCTTTCCTATTCCACTTCCACTCTCTTAGTTAAACTAAACCACACCCACTGCCAATAAGTGAATTCTGACTCATAGACTTTCGATAGAATTTCCAAGATTGTAAATATTTATGGAAGAAGACAGCCTCAGCTTTTTCCCGCTGAGTAGCCTTGTGGCTAGCAGCCCAATGCCTAACCCAGATTGTCATAAGTGCCTCCTTATTTATTTTTTGAACAATAAATACAACACTCATTTTAGAAGCTTACTACACTCAGCACTTGGTTTTCTTCATATTATTATCCATACTGTTTTCGGGGTGCACTTTATAATACATAATTCTGATAGTATTGTTGTTAAGTGATGTCAAATTGGTTCCAACTCATAACGAGCCTTGATAGGATTTCCAAGGAGTGGCTAGTGAGCTTGAATCATCGACCTGGTGGTTCAAAACAACCTTGCAGTCCAGTGCATTAACCCAAAGTGACACACCAGGACTTCTCTGTTAGTATTAATTCTACCTAAAAACTTTCTGGAGTCCTGGTGTGGTGTTGTAGTATAGGCACTGAACTGCTAATTGCAACATCAGTAGTTGAAACCCATGAGCCCCTCCTCAGAAACATTAAACAGGGTTGCTGTGAGTTGGAATCAACCCTGTGGTGCTTAACAACTACAAAACTGTCTTTGTGCTTTCTGATTATACTGAGGAAAACATCTCAATACTTTGGCATAGTTCACAACCTCTAGATCTCTAGCGTCAATTGTTGGCTGGCACTCCTGGTGTGGCGCTGTAGGATCAACGCTGGACTGTGAACCACAAGGGCAGAAGTTTAAACTCACTAGCTGCTCCTTGGGAATGCTATACAGGGTTGCTGTGAGTCAGAACCCACTTGAAGGCACTTAAAATAAAAGAAACAGCACTTCATATATGATATTATTATTGTCTCTTTATATTTACATTTGCAATCAAGCATGTATCTCTTGCTTCATTTTTAATTAGAATTTTTCTTTGGAGTTATTTAAAAATCACAGTAAATGCGAAACAAACAAACAAACAAAAACCCAATATGGCACACATCTTTGTATACTTCACCCAGAATAGACTATTAAAATTTGATGATAGGATATTTAAATAGTGTTTAAAATGAATGAAACAGAAGTTTACTATTCTCCATTCTCCTCAGTTGCATCACAGTTAAATATCCCTTTTACAGCTTTATTGATTGATCTGGTATGCATCCTTTCAAACCTTCAAAACATACATTCATGTGTGTGTGTAACCAAGGACACACTTAGTATTGCTCTTTTGTTCTTTAAAAAATTTATTTAAATTATATCTAACTAAATAGACCCTGAGACTTGCTTCATTAAAAGTCATCATTGTGTTTTTGAGGAGTCCTGGTGAGGTCCTGTGAATTAATGCACAGGATTGCAAGGTTGGTTTGAACTTCAAGGTTGGCAGTTCAACCTCACAAGCCACTCCTCAGAAATCCTCTACAGGGTGGCTATGAGCTGGAACCGACTGAAGAGTTCTTAACAACAGCAACATTTTTTTTTTT
>NW_006408519.1:56339167-56351751 GCF_000296735.1 Chrysochloris asiatica
CCGATTCCCCCTTATTTATTATTTGTTTAAGGGACGCTGCCTGTCTTAGGCGGTCAGTGTGAATTCCTCAGTCTTACCTGTCATCGAAACTCATTAACAGCAACAGTTTTTGAGGAGTCCTGGTGGCACTTTGGTTTAGGCATTGGGCTGTCAACCACAAACCCATCAGCCACTCCATGGAAGAAAGATGAGGCTGTCTACCCCATAAAGATTTACAATTGCAGAAACCCTTTCTAGGGTCATATGAGAGAGAATTGACTAGACAGTAGTGGGTTTGGCGTTGGTTAGTATAGATACTATATCTCATTAGTTTTCATTTTATTTTTCTTTAAAATATTTTCTTAAGATCGAGGAAGCTGTATTTACATTTAACAAGACTTACTGACATTTTTGTAAGACAGCTGTAGTTGCTCACCTTACCATCACTATTAAAATAAACAGGTTCCTCTTTCAAAAGACTTTCTTCTGAAAGGTCAGAGCCTTAAAAACTGCATGGAGCAGATCTACTCTGTATGCAAGGGGTCACCATGAGTTGGCATCAACTTGAGGGCAACTAAGAAGAGCAGTAATAACAAAACCCCTCACTGATCTCTGGAAAAGTACTTTAAGAAGAATGAATGTATATAAGGCTATTGCCTGTATATAGTTTCTTATATTCTAACTTGAAATGAGCTTTATTTTTCATGTAAAATAGGATTTAAAATCCTACAAATAAGCCCGCAACCAACCTCTAGAAATTAGGAGGAAAAAGATTAACTTAATAGATAAACTCACTTGCAGTAATTTCTTACAGTCCTTTGTTTTGTCTTATTTAATTGTATTTCACTGACGACCCATCAGGGTGTATATATAAAGAAACATAAATTATTTATACAATTGCAGTGGCCTGCTTGTATGTGAGCACACATACACACACAGTGAATTGGTACATTATTTCAGCAGTGGGAAAAGAGCGAGCTCAAGTCATATCTAATTAAAAATGAAACTCCCAAAAGAAATATGCCTGGAATTAATTTCTAGTTTTTCATAAGTGTAATGAAAATTAAATAACTAAATTAGTATATATACTCTGGAGTTCATCTATCCATCAAAATAATTGTTTTTCTTCTTTATTACTTTAGTAATCAGTCTCTAGTAAGTAACTGACCTACCATCAGTGGGGTAATAATTAGTGCATTTTTTGATCCCAACATGGAATTGTTTTTTCCCTTACAAGTTGATTTTTTATCCCAATTCATTGTCCCTCATCTAGCCAGTCAATTAATCTATTGATGTCCAGTGAAATATTTTCAGATTCTGGGACCTATATCGGATGGTGTGTCCACATGTTCAAGGCTTTTAGATAACCAGCAATATAAACCCACCTCAACAGGAGTTTCTACTTCTCTCCACTCTCTGCTAAAATCTCTATTTTATTCGTATGCTTTGCTATCAAACGATATATCTGCTTGGTCCATATGGGCTGAGGTTAGGGCTACTAAGTGTATGATTTCGCTACACTTACCAAAGGTTTGGCCTTTGTAATCTGATTCCTCAACAACAGCACCAATGACATTTTGGACTGAATAATTCTTTGTTGCAAGTGTATGTGTGCTATGGGCATATGTATAAGTCACACACACACACACACACACACACACACACACACACAGAGGGAGCTCTAGTCTATGCATTGTGGGGTGTAGCTACTCACTACATTCTAGTTGCACCATTTGCCCCAAGATATGATCATCAAAAATGTCTACAGACTTTGCTAAATCATCCCAATGATGGAGCAACATTGTCCTTAGTTGAGCACTGTCCTAAACAACACTACCATCTTCTGCTATCACTAAACTTAATTTTTATATACTTGGGAAATATTTACACTTGGAATATATTTAAATTTGACCTTTATTCTTGGATTGGCTCCTATTGACTTAAACTAAATTTATATGCAGGATTGTTTATTTAATATTTTATTCAAAGTAAAAAATAAAATAAAATAGACTTTTCCATTCTTGAGTACCAGTTCTAGAAAAGAAACTTGAAACCATTTTAGCTATTTCTTTGCCTATTTCCTTCATGATGCATGTGATAAAACTAAAAATATATGGCTTTATTTTATTGTAAGTTATGGAGCAGTAAGAACAAAAATGTGGGAGACTGGAAAGCTGTAATCCTTGATATGGCGAGGAGTTAACATTTAATAAAACTGTTCATATAAAATCTCAGAAGACAGATAGACAATGGGTTATATCATACCTAGGGAATATTGATAACATTGTCAGTTGTTTTCTTAATATTTTTAGTAGTGTTGTATAAGTGAATGGTAAATATAGGACGGGCTTTTTGCAAAGTTCTCTGTACAGGCGGCTTACAATATGAGTTAACTAGGAGTTAGGTAGTTGGGACCTCAAATGTTAAAAAGAAGACAAAATGTAATGCATTCTGTATCATTAACTGAAGCAGTAAGAGTGTAGTACCAAACATGTGTCGAATAGATTTCTCAGCCAGTCAATAAATGCTAACACAGCCCAAAGATCACATATGTTGACATCTCACTCAAGTCTATTGGTTTACATAGAGTTGACAGGTAGAGTTCAGAAGCCAATAACTAATGATCTAAGTCATCAGGTTCATAAAGTATATTTAGATGAGAATATGGTCTATTTATTCAAATCTATAATTGATTGAATGGTAGCGTAGTGGTTACAAATCGGGCTGTGAACCTTAAGGTCAGCGGTTCGAAACTACCAGCCGCTCCGCGGGAGAAAGATGAGGCTTTCTACTCCCGTAAGGATTTACACCCTTGGAAACCCTGTACAGGGTCGCTATGGGTCGGAACCGACTCGATGGCACATAACAACAACAACAACAACATAATTGATTGAAGGTAGGATGAATGGATTCCCATTATGTTTTTGAGGCAACTAGATTGTCAAAGGAATCACAAATTTGATTTACAAAAGCTGTTATCAGATTACCTCAAAAGCAACATCTAGATTCTCACATTCTGCCAGCAGTTAAAAATACTATAAAGGTAGTACAGTCTAAAGAGACTCTCTCTATAATGTTAGCTTTACTAAAGTTGCTGCTCAGCAATATATCCAAGAAACTTTCTCCACTACCAAGGAATTGTGCTTTTGTGATTCCTTCCCAGCAGAATTTGAAACTTGCTATGGTTTCTTTATTCTATTTTCCAAATGAGAAATATAATTTCATTAAATTTGCTTATATACTATCTTGTATAGGGCACACAGGTAACTTATCTTTTATTTAGGAGCTATTGATTCTTTTTATTTAGTTTGATATCCTTAAGCTTTTTTCAGACATATGACCACTAAAATAAAGAGTTAATTCATGAGACTATTTTGCAGATTTGACAAAATTTACTTCATTGAAAAATAAGCAGAAGTGATGTTCAAGTTTCTGGGACATGCACTTTGCATCTTCTTTTCCTGTTTCTCACTGCCTGGAGTGAAGATAAAGTAGAAAGCCATTGTCTACAAGGCAGATGAAAGGAAAACCGTAAGGATAGCAAAGTGCCAGGTATAAAAAGTCTAGGTCCTTGCCTGCTTTTCTTAAGATCGTCATATGCATTCTGATTTTATGTGTGAGATAAATTGTTTCCATCTTGTTTAAATCATTGTTAATTTTGTGCTTTTGTCACAAGTGTCTAAACCTTTTCCTAATTAAATATATCTCTTTTAGGAGAAGATTTCTTCTGGATCTACTTCTCCTTGAATATCCATTTATATTTAAGAATGAAGTTCCAAGAAGCTTATTTAAAGCACTTTCTTTGGACACTGTTGTTGTTATCAAGTGCCATTGAATTGGTTCCAATTCATAATGGTTTGGTGTAGAGTTTCTGATGAGTGGCTGATGGGTTTGTGGTTAGCAGTTTGGTGTTTAGCCTACAACACTATACCATGACTCCTCTTTGGGCAATAAAAGAAGCAATTGTACTTCTTTTGATTAAGTAGGCTATGCCACCCAATGAGAAGACTTCCTTCTTCTACCTAAATTAATGGGAGGGGTACAAACATTTGACAGTGAAAATGTTTGGAGCATATGGAAATAATAGGGAAAGCTGTTTACTCTTTGATATTAAATATTTTCACATCTTCATATTTTCAGTCAAGTGTCCTCCCTTCGTCCTCTTAACTGAGCCTGGTGCTTTTCAATCCAAATCCTATCATTTAGTTCTTCAGTTAGTTGTTGTTGTTGTTAAGTGCTGTTGAGCTGGTTCTGACCCATAGCAACCTTGTATAGGGTTTCCAAGGAGTAGCTGGTGAGCTTGAACCACCGACCTTGTAGTTCAAATGGCTTTACAGTCTGGCACATTAAGCCACAGCACCACACTTCAGTTAGCACATTCTCTTTATTCTGATGTTTGGGAAGCATATGAATACGTCTTGAACTATTTCAAATGATCATCTTGACTTCAACTACATTGATATATTTACTTTGGCTCACATTTTTATAAAAACCTTCCCACTTTACTAAAGGATCCTAGGTATATCAGATAGAGTTCAATCAGGAGGGTATAAGCACTTGGAGATTATGTATATTATATGTCATGGGATTAGTTACATGGATTTGACCTTACACAACCATGAGAAGTAGTTATGCAGTCTTTGACAATCTCTTGTCTTTGCATGTGATCCTCAAGAGCTAAGTACATGAGAAAGGTGGTCCTAAAGATAAATGCAAAGTACGGAAAATAAGAACAAGCTGGAATCTAGGATCAAGAGTTGGAGTTCATTATAATGGGCAGAAATCTAAGTCATTTATTGTTGCACTTAAAATATTCTTAAGTTTACATATGATACTGGAACTTAAGGTCCACATGGAGGCAATCAGAAGGGAAGGCAGCTGCAATATGGGGTGAGAGCTAGAATAAACTGAAAGGTACAAACACGAGTTGAAGCCCATAACAGATTACCACCAATGTAGTTCTTGTTGCCCTTGATCATAATAGTGTATATGTCTCACAACAGTCTGGACCTTTTGTCATTGAGATAAACACACACTTAGTCCAGGAATCAGAAACTAAAGGGAGATTAAAAGGAATATGAAGCAGTTGTAGACCTGGTCATTGCCTCATGGCAACCATATGTGATCCAGAAAAGTGACAATTTTTGTGAGCTACAAAATGACTCTACTTGCCTTTCATACCCTTCTTCTGACCCCTGACCATATCTTCCACAAAGAATATATGAAACAGAATTCTGGAAAATGGTAGTTCAGCCCAGCTAAACTGACAGATTACACATTCAATACAACAAATCTAGGAATGCTGAAACTGACGTTTGTTGTTCCTGTGTACTGGTTAAAAATCCCCATCCCCAATTCAGTTTCTACCTTTTTGCCTTTCTTAGCAACACAGAAGGCTTAACTCTACCAAGTGCATCACATGAACTCCCTTGTACTCTGGATTTCTGTTGGGCCAATGGAAAGAACTGACATGTTGAGTGGGAAAAAAGTGAGAAAGGTTGGGATAATTATTCCACACTCTCACTCTGCCTGGTTATGATTCCTGCAGTGTCTGCATTCTATAATGACCCAAACTGCTTATGTCCAGAGGCTCCTCTTTAATGGCTCTACTTTTTATAAACTCCTTAAACACTATTTGTTCTTTTTGCCTTCCAAGTCTAGGATTGGAAATGACATCCCACTGTTACAAATCCCTGGGCACCTATCATCTCTTATTGTCCCTTTATCTATGCCCTCATATCTGTAAATATTCCCTTGTAAAATTATCTTTAGCAAAGTTCTTTACAGTGTGTCTAGACCTTATCTCCATTTTATTTCCTGTCATTTCTTTGTAGTTATTTCTTTTCTATCATTTATTGGGGTGTTTGAAAGATGTTCAATTACAGCTGGAAAGATGTTCAATAACAGCTGGAAATTCTAGAAGCCTATTTTAAAAAAATGACAAAAAAAACTTCTCTAGTAGTAAAACTATACTTTTTATAGATATTTATTTATAGGTTTGAAACTTATAATGGAATTATTTTTTTCCCTTTCTCCCATTAATTTTACACTGATTCCATTTTTCCAAAGGGTTGACATTTGTTAGATTCTCATGGAACTCTAAATTGCTGCTTCTAAAGTATTCATGCTCCTTCATAGTTTCCTTATTAAATTGGGACCTCAATGGGTCACCCTATTCCTGCTACCAGACAGAAGTTTTAGCTCTGTCAACTATTACCCACTAGCATAGTTTCTTATTTTTTTTTTTTTTAATTATTTTATATATACTTTTGGGGGGTTAGCTCAAACTAATTGAACTTCCTTATCATAGAGACCTTTCTTCTTTTATAAATCTAAAGCAACTAGGCATTAATCAACAAATGAATAAGATGAAGTTAAATATTTCCATTTTAAACTCTTTTAGGATAGGATATCTACATCTTTTGTCTTTCCTTCTTCTAGCACTTGACAGATTGCTTTTTATTTATTAGGTATGTTGTGTAAAGAAAGACATAGTTTATAAAACTAAGGTCAGAGATTACAAAAGGACTAAATGCAAGGAAACCATAATAACATCTCAGAATTTTCTGAAATAGCTCTTCCTTCATTACATGTGGTTTGTATTAGAGCTATCTTACTCCAAAATTTTCCCTGATTCCCTTTTATTGTGCTCCAAAACATCTCCTTAAATTCCTTTAGATAGTTACATGGTCCAGAAAAAAATTGACCTTTCCTTGATCATTTCCAAATTATATGGAATGATTTTGAGTAATCTGAATGTTTTAAATTGTTTCTTGGAGTGAAATATATGAATACAACTATTTGAAATATATGAATACAACTGGTCACTTTTTCTTCACTTTTTCAAATGCTCAGTTTTCTTTCATTTAAATCATTACTGAAAACATTTAAACTTGCTATTCCTTGTTGGTTCCAACTAATAAAGATCTTATATACAACTGAATGAAACACTTCCTGGTCCTGTGCCATTCTTATAATCATTGCTATGTTTGAGCCCATGCTGTAGTCATTGCTTCAATTCATCTTTTTGAGGTCCTTCCTCTTTGTCTACTTTACCAGGCATAATTTTCTTTCCGTAGACTGTTCCCTCATTATAACACCTCCGAGGTATGACAGGCAAAGTCTTCCTATCCTCACTGCTATGGGAATTCTGACTGTACTTCTTCTAAGACAGATTTCTTTGTTCTTGGACAGTCCATATTACACTTGATATTTTAATTTAATACCATAATTCAAAGGTATAGATTCTTCGTTGGTCATTGTGATAGTTAAGATTTTATGTCAATTTGGCTAAGCAGGATTCTCAGTGGCAGTTAAAGCGTAATAATCTCCCATAGTGAGATCTGTATAATAGAGCAGACCATTATGAGATCTACTATGAGCAAACAATTTAGAAAGGAAGTTTCCTTAGAGATCTGGCCTACTTTCAAGATATTAGAAGCTCAGGCAAAGTTTGCTTGCTTTTGCTGGGTTTGAATCTTGCATCTGACTTGTTATCTAACTTCTGATTCTTTGGACTTGAGCCTACTGTATTGTCTGTTAATTTTGTGGGTCATCAGCAACCTGCAATCCTACTTGCTGACCTTGGATTCATTCATTTCTGCAGCAGAAGACCTGTTGTCTGACCTTCTGATCTTGGGTTCATTAGCCCCTACAACTATGTGAATCAGGACAACACTTTAGTCTGGCATCTGGCCCACTGGCATAACATTTTCTATAAATAAATAGATAAATAAAATACATTTACTTATTTAGGAAATCTATTCTTATAGTTCACTGGGTTTTCTTCTGTAGAAAACCCAGATAATTCAGCTTCTATTAGTAAAAAGGTACTGTTAATTTATGGAATGAGATGGCAATGCACATAATATTACCACTAATAGAGAAAGTTTGTGTGAGAATCGAGGTTCTGGGTGTTTGGAGTCACAACTCAAACACCATGCACACACACACACAAAAACCACCTCAAAGTTTCCACTTGTGCACTGAAAGAAAGTCTTATTTCCTGTAGTAACAGAACTGATAATGCCAACAACAAAACCAGAGGCTTATCCTAACAGGGACTTAATTACAATGATACTGAGTTCCCAAACTTAAATGGTATCTAATGTTATAGTGAGGACAATGACTGGGAAGAAATGGGATCTTAAAACTTGGGATGGGGGTATGGTCACATAATCTGCAAGTTGGAAACATTGGCCCCTTAATTTGCCCGAATCACTCTTGACAACAGCACCACCCCTTCCATATGAAAATATCGCTCCATCTTTGTCTGCTAATACGTTATCAGTAAACCATTATCCCCTCTGCCTATATTTAATGAGATTAATCCAATACAACTGTACATGCTGAGATGGTGTCTAGTACATTTTATGGGGCATCATCTGTAGCAAATGTCTTGCAAGGCATTGTTAATGTTTCCAGAAAACAATCCCCAACATGCATTATTGCTTCAAGACCAATAAACATACTAGCAAGTCCCACAAGGTGAAGTAAAAATTATGATGCAGGAAGAACTATACTAAAAGCCAAAAGAATGGCTTGAATTTTCTAATATGTACAAATAGCAACCAAGAGAATATGTGTGGGAGTGGCTATTAAGGAGATGAGAAAATGGTGTATGGAACACTAAGTTGGATCAACCTGAATTTATTGATATGGGCCCATTGATATGGGCACAGATTCTTCATTCAGTATTTCAGCTTGAGATATTAGGAAAAGATTTAATCATTTTTTATTTTATTTTATTTTATTTTGTAGTTGGTTCATTGAAGCATGGGTTGCACTGTGGTCTACAATGCAGTAAGTTGATATATTGTATATTGGTATATTGTAGAAGAAGTCCTGTTAGAATGGATTTATTAGGATAGATCCACACATAGGGTACCTAGAGGACACACGTTTTACTACAACAGTGAGGAGCAAATTTATGAATGGAGTCTCAGAATCCTTGTAGACTGATGTGACTATTATTTTAGTTAGTAGTAGAGGGAACTGTCCTATTTGAAATATCTACAATGAGACTGACTGGTTCCTGTGGTTGTTGTTGTTGTTGTTAAGTGCCATCGAGTCGGGTCCGACCCATAGCGACCCTGTACAGGGTTTCCGAGGGTGTAAATCTTTACGGGAGTAGAAAGCCTCATCTTTCTCCCGCGGAGCGGCTGGTAGTTTCGAACCGCTGACCTTAAGGTTTGCAGCCAGATTCGTAACCACTACGCTACCAGAGCTCCTTTGGTGGTTGGGGCCAAATGGCAGCATTTACTTGACAAATATAAGGAGCTCTGGTAGCGTAGTGGTTACGAATCGGGCTGGGAACCTTAAGGTCAGCGGTTCGAAACTACCAGCCGCTCCGTGGGAGAAAGATGAGGCTTTCTACTCCCGTAAAGATTTACACCCTCGGAAACCCTGTACAGGGTCGCTATGGGTCAGAACCGACTCGATGGCACTTAACAACAACAACAACTTGACAAATATAATGTAGACATGATTACTGTAACAGACAGCAGAGTCAAAGTAGTAATCAGAACAGATTGACTCACATGACTTTATGGCACTGGCTACTTAGGTAGGATGTCCCTAGGAGTGCAATAGATAGGCAACCTACTAAATATTTACTTGATCTGTATAATTATAGGAATTCTAGGTTAAGTGAATGGCAGTCTAATGTAAATCACCAGAATAGAGAGTCACAGCTCATTTGATTCCCCAACTTGAGATGGATTGACAAAATGACAGCGTCAATGGGCTCAAGCGTGGCAACAATTATGAGGTTGGCCTAGGATTGGGCAGTGTTTCATTCTGTTGTGCATAGTGTAGTGATGAGTCGGTACCACTTTGATGGCACCTAACAGCAACAACAATCTGAGGATTATCTTAAAGTGGGTCCAGTGGATCCCCTAAACCATCCTGTAGTGATACTCAAATTTCAGAATGCATAATTGGAATAGACATACTCAGCAACTGCCAGAACCCGTACACTGATTCTTGACATCTGGAATAAGGGTTATTATAGTAGGAAAAGCCAAATGGAAGGCAGTAGAATTGCCTTTTCCTAGGAAAATAGTCAACGAAAAGCAATACTACATTCCTTGTAGGATTGCAGAGATTATTGCCACCACCAAGAACTTGAAGGATACAAGTGATTTCCACTGTATCAATCCCCATTTAACTCACCTATTTGGACTGTGCAAAATATCAAATAAATCTTGGTGAATAATCATGGATTATCATAAATTTAACCAGGTGGTGATAAAAATTTCAGCTGCTGTTCCAGATGTGGTTTCATTGCCAGAACAAATTAATACATCCCCTGGTACTTGCTATGATAGCACTATGTCATAATTTAGTTCACAGTGACCTTTATTGCCTTTCTCTTTCACAAGATGTCATACTGGTCCATTACACTGATGACATTATGCTAATTGGAACAAATAAGGAATAAATAGAAATGATTTTAGATTTATTGGTCAAACATCTGCATGTTGGAGGGTGGGAAATTTACATGACAAAATTTATGTGTCTTTCTCCTCAGTGAAATTTCTAGGGGTCTAGTGTTTCGGGTCATGTTGAGATATTACTATTAAAATGAAGCATATGTTATTGCATGTGGCTCTTCCCAAAAATAAAAAGGAGACACAACAACTGGTAAGCAATTTGGGTTTTTGAAGCAACATATTTCCCACTTGAGTTGCTACTCTGGACAATTCATCTGGTTACTAGAAAAGCTTTGAGTGAGTGAAGCTCAGAAACACAGAAGGCTCTGCCACGGGTCCAGGCTGCTCTACTGTGCACACTTCTCAGTCACTTGGGCCATTTGAAGTCCCAGTGGCAGGTACACAATCTATTTGAAGTCTTTGACAGGTCCTTATTGGTGAATCATAACACAGACTTTTAGGATTTGGGAGAAAGGCCTGACATTCTCTGTACACAATGACTTTCCTTTTAAGAAATAGTTTATGGCTTTTAATTATATTTTAGTAGAGACTGAATGTCTAACCATGGGCTACAAAGTCGCCACATAACCTGTGCTGCCCATAAGGAACTGGCTGTTGTCTGACCCATGAAGTCGTACAGTTGGATGTGCATAGCAGCTCTCTATCATTAAACAGAAGTGGTACATATGAAATCAGGATTGCCCAAGACCTAAAGACACAAGTAAATTGCTTACGGAAATGGCCCAAATACCCCTGGACTCTACTCCTGTCACATTGTTTTTCCTCCACCATTCTACACATATGGCTCCCGGGGAGTTCCTTAAGGTCAGTTGACTAAGAAATAGGAGTCATGCTTGGTTTACATGGTTACATTATATGCAGGCACCATTCAAAAGTAGACAGCAAAAACACTAGAGCCCCTTTCTAACAACTCCCTGAGGGACAATGGTGAATAAAAACCCTGCCAATGGGAATAACTTAGAGCAATTCCCCTGATTGCCCATTTTGCTTGGAAGGAGAAATGGCCAGATGTGGGACTGTATATTGACTCAGGGTTGTGGGCAATGTTTTGGGTGATTAGTCAGGGACTTGGAAGAAACATGATTGGAAAATTGTTAACAAGGATGTGTGATGAAGAGGCATATGGAAAGCTCTCCTTAAATGAATAAAAAGAGTGAATACATGTGTGTATCTTGTGAATGGGGGACTATGAAGTCAAGTTGTAAGTAGAATTTTATCTCAGGATTGTCAAAAGTGGGTTATTTCAGATAGGAGTATTTTAACAATCAAGATGATAGGATGGCATATTCTGTGAAACCAATTACACTTTTCCCAAGTTACTCCTGCTCTTGCCCAATGGATTCATGAACAAAGCAATCATGGTGCCAAGGATAGAGATTACATATGGGTTCAGCAGCACGGACTTCCACTCATCAAGGCTGACTTGGTAACAGCTACTGTTGCGTGTCCAATCTGTCAACATCAGAGACCAACACTGAGTCTGTGATATAGGTCCATTCCTCAGGGACATCAGCAATAATCTCATGGCAGGTTGATTACATCAGATCATTTCCATCACGGAAAGAGCAGTGTTTTATGCTTACCACAATAGATACTTTCTCTGGGTTTAGATTTACCTTCCCTGCATGCTATGCTCTGCCAATTCTACGATCCTTGTACTTACAGAATGCCTTATCTGCTGTCATGCTATCCTATATAATATTGAACTGCATTAAGGGACTCACTGCACAACAAATGAAGTACTGTAATGGGCCCATGCTCATGGAATTCATTGGCATTTTCATGTTCTCCATCATCCCAAAGTGGCTAGCTTTATAGAATGATGGAATTATTTTATATAGATCCAATTATAGCATCATCTAGCTGGAAATACTTGGGGGCAATGTTTTTGGGAAGGCTGTTTATTCTCTAGAACAGCATCCAATATATAGTGCTGTTTCTCATAGTCAGGAATCAAGAGTCCAGGGACCGAGGGGTAGAAATGGGACTCTGAGTAACCCACTTGCAACATTTTTGTTTCCTGTCCCTGCAGCCCTATGCTTTTCAGGTCAGGAGGTCTTAGTTTCAAATAGGAAAAGAAAGAGTCCCCACTGAATAGCTATCATTTTGTCTAGATGGGTCTGGTGAAAGGAGATGGGGATAAGATTCGTA
>NW_006408519.1:56352295-56369892 GCF_000296735.1 Chrysochloris asiatica
ATATATATATATATATATCTGGAATCCAGTTGATTCCTTAAGATGTTTCTTTCTCCTACCATGTCCTATGATTAAAGTCAATGGTAAATGATATAGAACAACTCAGTTCCAAAATGACTACTGGTATCCCTGAGCCCTCAGGAATGAAGATTTGAGTCATCCACCATGCAAAGAACCATGACCAGCTGAGGTGCTTGGTGAGGGCAAAAGAAATATGGAATGGGTGGTAGAAGAAGATATTTCTAAATACCAGTTCTAACTATGTGACCAGTTGCAGAAACCAGGGCTTTAATTGTTATGAGTATTTTTTCCCCTGTATGTGTGCTTCAAATATTCTTGTTTTTGTTAACATATAAAATATAGCATGAAAAATGGTTAATGGGTTTTTGGTTGTATGTGTTAGTTGCATCATGTTAGGCTAGGTATGACAATAATTTTCTATATTTAGAGATTATGCATGGATTGACACTTTAGGATAAGCACTAAATTGCTAACTGCAAGGATGAGTTTAAACTTACCACCCACTCCTCGGAAGCCCTATACACAGTTGCTATGAGTCAGAATCGACTCAATAGCACTTAACAACAGCAATAGTAATAAATATATGGTTTAAGTAGATGTGCAAAGATGCCACGTTGACAAGGGGTGGTCTGAGTTAATTAAAGTTGTGTGTAAACTTGGCTGGACCAGGAGCTCTGTGACTTGGCAGTTAACATGTAGTAAACCCTTATGTGTTGCTTTAGTGTCGTTGAGACAGTTCTGACTAACAGAGACTCTGTACAGGATTTCCAAGGAACAGTTGGTGGGTTTGAACCAATGACCTTGTGGCTAATAGTTCAGTGCTGATTCTAAAGTGCCACAACAGGACTCTAATCCCCTATGTGATCAAATATAATAGACTAATCTCCATGTTGAGATATGTTGTGAGTATTGAATTAACTGAAAGGAAGTTTCCACAGAGGTGGACTACTTCTAATACATTGACCTTTCAGTCAAAGCTTACTTGCATTTACTCGGTCTGGTTCCTGCATCTGGCTTGTCATCCAATTTATGGCTCTTTGGACTTAAGTCATCTACATTGACTGCCAACCCTGGGAATCAACCTGCCATCTTATCTGCTGACCTTGGATTTATTCACTTCTATAGCAAGAAGCCTGATGTTTGATCTGCCAATCTTGGATTCATCAGTTCCTGAAGCTACGTGATTTAGGAGAAGCCTCCAGTTTGACATCTGGCCTACTGACTTGGAACTTTTCTGCCTTTACAATTGTTATATGTATATATATATATGTATTATACACATATATGTATATGTGTACTCACACACACACACACACACACACACATATAAAATGGTCAGATAAGTTATAGTGCCAGAAGATGAGTACCTCAGATTGTAAGACACTCAAAATACAACTGTGGAAGTGCTGCCTCCTCAAAGTGATGCTGTGGTTGGAGCAAAGCTTTTAGGATCATCATTTTCTGATGGTACACAACTCAAAATGAGAAACAGCTACAAAAATCAATTACTAACTGGAACATGGAATGCACAAAAAAAGAATGTAGGAAAATTAGAAACTATCAACAATTAAATGGAATGCACAGACATTAATATCCTAGGCATTAGTGAGTTGAAATAGACTGGTATTGGACAATCACATGATTTACTATGCCTGGAATAACAAATTGAAGAGAATGACCTTATATTCAACATCAAAAAGAACATTTCAAGATTTATCTTGAAGTATAATGCTGTCTGTGATAGGATAATACCCATATACCTACAAGAAAGACAAGCTAATACCACTAGTATTCAAATTTATGCACCAACCACTAAAGCAAGAAATGATGTAATTGAAGAATTCCACCAACTTCTTAAGTCTGAAAATGATCAAACATCTAATCAAGATGTACTGATAAATGCTGGTGATTGGAATGCAAAGGCTGGAAACAAAGAGAAAGGAACAATAGTTGGAAAATATGGCCTTGGCAATAGATGATGCTGGAAATTGCATGATAGAATGTTGCAAGACTGATGACTTCTTCACTGCAAATACCTTTTCAAACAACATAAAAGACAATTATACATATGCACTTCCCTAGGTGGAATACGCAAAAACCAAACTGACTAAATCTTTGGAAACAGATGGTGGAAAAGCTCTATATCATCAGTTACAACAAGAATGGGGGAGACTGTGGAACAGACCATCAATTGCTCATATGTAAGTTCAAGCTGAAACTGAAGAAATTAAAACAAGTCATCGAGAGTCAAAATATGACCTTGAAAATATTCCACCTGAATTTAGAAATAAACTCAAGAATAAATTTGATGCATTGGCCACTAAAGACCAAAGACAAGACGAGTTGTGGGATGACATCAAGAACATTGTACAGTAAGAAAGAAACAGGTCATTAAGAAGGCAAGAAAGAAGGAAAAGACCAAAATGGATGTCAGAAGAGACTCTGAAATTTGCTCTTTAGTGTAGAGATGCTAAATAAAAGGGATGAAATGAAGAGATAAAAGAGCTGAACAGGAAATTTCAAAGGCAGCTCGAGAAGACAAAGTCAAATATTATAAAAAATGTTCAAAGACCTGGAGTTGGAAAACCAAAAGAGAAGAAAACTTTCAAAATTTCTCAAGCTAAAAGGACTGAGGAAAGACTTCAAATCTCAACTTGAAATACCGAAGGATTCTTTAGACAATATTTTAAATGATGCAGAAGGCACCAAAAGAAGATGGAAGGAATACAGAGTCATTGTACCAAAAAGAAATGGTTGATGTTCAATAATTTCAAAAGTAGCATATGATCAAGAGCCAATGGTACTGAAGGATGAATTCCAAGATTCACCAAAGACTGCAAAGAACAAGGCTCTGGGAACTGATGGAATGCAAATTGAAATCTTTGAATAGACTGATTACAGGAGAGGAGGCACTCACTCTACTATGCCAAGAAATTTGAAAGCTAGCCACCAGGCCAAATGATTGGAAGGAATCCATATTTGTGTACAACACAAAGAGAGGTGGCCATATTTGTGCACAACACAAAGAGAGAATGCAGAATCATCAGACAATATCATTAGTATCATATGCATGTAAGATTTTACTCAAGATAATTCAAAAAGTGCTACAATACTACATTGACAGGGAACTGCCAGAGTTACAAGCCAGATACAGGCAAGGATGTGGAATGGGGGATGTTAGTGCTGACGTCAAATGGATCTTGGCTGAAAGCAGAGTTGTTAACTTCTCTAGCTGTGAGTTTATTCCTTTTTAGAGTAGAGGTGGCTATCTATGTTGGTTGATGGCAGGTTTAAAGAATAACAGTTTTCTTTCTCCAAATAAAAATTAACTCTGAAGTTAAATGTATAAAACAGGTAAATGACAATTTTAGATGGTTAAATTTTAGGTTTGGTGTTTGAGTCAATTCCAACTCACAGAAGCCCTAAAAGGATAAAACAGAACTGCTTCATAGGGTTTCCTAAGAAACTCTGATATCATGGAGTCCTGGTGTGGTGCTGTAGGATGAATCACTGGACCAAAAGTCAGTTTGAACAACAAGGTTTGCAGTTCAAACTCAACAAATGTGCCTTGGAAACCCCATACAGGGTTGCTATGAGTCAGAACCGACTCAAGGACATTTAATGACAACAACATCAACATCTGGTAGTGTAGTGGGCTATGAGTTGGGCTGCCAACCACAAGGTCATAAGATTGAATTTACTAGTTAATCCTTGGAAGAAAGATGAACTTTTCTGCTCCAGGAAATATTTACAGCCTTGGAAACCCCATACAGGTGCACATAACCACCAATGCCATGGGGTTTCCTAGGTTGCAATATTAATTGGAAAATATTTGGTTGGTTTAAACATAGACTTTACAGTTAGTGGTGGAGTGCTTTAACAATTATGCAACTGGGGTTCCTAAGGTTCAGGATATGGGACAATGAACAAAAAACCACTGAATGGAGTTGTGGGATGTACATTTAGAAAACCACTGCATGACTTCTAGGGTTATTTGAAGTTCTAACATTCCATGAGTACAAATTGTATTGAAAGTAGGTGAGGATTGAATTCTGACAGCATATTATAAAATCCAACATGATAGAGAGGTAGGAATGGAGAAAAGCAAGACCACTAAAGGAGGTATTTATAGTGTGGTTTTTCTTTTATCACAATGTTACATTTGATCATTGTTTATTTAGGGATCAAAACCAAGCAACTTATTACAGCTTCAGCTGTTTGAATCTTTGAGCCTTTGAGTATAATCCTAACTGTAACCTTCATCTTCAATCAGCTACTTTTGCCTTTGAATAATGTTGCCAAGGAGAGTAAGGAAAAGATAATCAAGGAAAAGAGTCAGTGGTAGCATAGTGTGATCAAATTGGGAGTACTGACTAACTGCCCTCATCAAATCTGCAGTCCTTACTCTAGCTATAGGGTGAACAACAGTTGCTTTGTAACTTAACGATTGACATTCCTATCAAGTATTAAGTGTACTGATTTTAGTTCAGTTCATCAAGCATTCATTGAGAGCCTGCTCTATGGCAGTAACTGTTAGGTAGCAGAGGTAGAAAGAGAAATACCAGACAGAGCTAATCATTTGAATAGGCTATTTCAAATGCAGTTTAGAGATATTGTAGTTGAAGAAGCAAAGAGGAATTAAAAATTAGTGTGTGCCTTTTTTTTCTTATTCTTATAATCATGGTTTAGTTACACAAAGTGAAAAAAATCCAAGGAAAAAAATTGTATGTAAATATGTTTGTATTCAAGTGGCCAAATTGAGTATAGACTGTTTTCTAATCTTAGACACCTTAATTTTTTGTTTGTTTTATAGAGTATTGAGTTTCCTTTCTCACATCTATTATATTACGAAAGAAATGAGAGATGAATGGGCTAGATAGGAAGTAAAGAGGCGATAGCAAGTGTGTATATTAAAGGTTAATGGGAAAGAAGATAGGAGATTAAGTTGGAATTGAGAGAAAATGTTAGTAGAGTACTGAGAAGGAAATTGAATGGGACTAACATTTGTTATAAAAAAAATAGAAGAGATACAGGGAGCAAACAGAAGGGAAACAGAAGTATGTATTTAAAAATTTTAGAAACAGGAATCTTTAATCAATTTATTATATTTGTAGCTAATTTTAAAATGATACTGATATTTTAGGCTTAAAAATTTTAATTCAGATGGAATGTCACTGATAGAATGTGGGAGGTAGACTTATGGGAAATGCTAGAAAGCAAGATGATGCTATTTTGTTTTAGAGATTAGTATGCATATTTCAGGTAACATAATATTTAAATATATTATGTAAAATGAAAGAAATAATCAAACATTTATATAATATAAATTACATTACTGGTTATTGTTGTTAAGTGCTGTTGAGTTGGTTGCGACACATAGTGACCTTGTGTAGGGTTTCCAAGTAGCGGCTGGTGAGTTTGAACTGCTGAACTTGCAATCGAATGCTTATCCTACAGTACCACACATAGTATTCAATAATAAGTCTTTAAAGAAACTGTTTCCAAGTTGTTTCTAATACTACATGCTAACAACAAACTTCAAGTACAAAATTCATACCTATGTTAAGTTTAGTAAAATTAAGGATTATTTGTTGTTTGAGTTATTTGTTATGTGGCTAAAAACTCTGGGCCCCACACCCCTACCATATAGAATCAAGAACCATCAAAATAAAAATACAAGAAACAGATAACAAGGCATATAATAGATCTTATGCCTTGGGAAATGTTAACAAGTGAACTCTTTCTCAAATTTCAACCAACAATTCATATGAAGAAAGGTCTATATCAGTATAGCTGCAGCATGATCCCGGGCACAAGATGCTCTGAAGAAAGGAAGCATGTGTACCAGTACTTTCAGCAGACCTTGTATGAAGCAGTGTCCAGAGCAGGAAGCCAATGTTTTGGGTGATGCAATTCACTAACACATAGCTTTTTTGCTTGGATTGCAAGTTCATTGTACAGAAAATTGGATTCTAACTATGAAGCTAGCTTTTACAAGTTTTTAAGTGTGGGCAAGATATATAATCTCTCTTTGCCTCAGTTTACATAGTTGTAAAATTCAGGTATTAATAGTCCTTCATAGAGTTGCTAGCAGAAGTAAACATCTTTCTGGTATTCTTGCTTTCAGCTGAGATCCATCTTATGTCAGCAATGCTATCCCTCATATCATGTCCTCATCTGACTCTGGCTTGAATCTCTGGAAGTTCCCTGTTGATGGGCCAACTAAGAATTAGCTAGAGCCCTGGTGTGGCACTGTTGGCTAATGCATCAGATTGCAAAGCCATTTGAACCACAAAGTCAGTGGTACAAGCTCACCAGCTGCTCCTTGCAAACTCTATACAGGGTCGCTATGGGTCGGAATCTACTCAACAACAAGAATTAGCTAGAATATTCTTGCTGCTATTAGGAGCCATTTAGTCAGTTGTGACTCATAGCACATACAACAGAACAAAACACTACCAGTTTCTGTACCATATTTACAGTCATTCTTAAATTTGAGTCCATTATTGCAGTCACTGTGGCAATTCATCTTCTTAAAGGTCTTTCTTTTTTTCATTGACCCTCTACTTTACCAAGCATGGTCTCCTTCTTAAAGGAATGGTCTCTCCTGGAACACTTTAAAGAGGTCTTGTGCTAGAGGTTCGACTCATGCAATACATCAATTGATTTTTTGATTGCTGCTTTCATCAGGGTTGATAGTGGATCCAAGCTAAACGAAATATTTGGTTGACAACTTCAATAATTTCTCCATGTATCAGTCCAATTTTGAGGATTTCTGTTTTCTTTACATTGAGGTGTAACCCATATCAAAGATCGTAACTGATCTTCATCAGTTATTATTTCAGTTCCTCTTTGCTTTCAGCAAGTAAGGTTTTACCATTTGCATTATTGCAGGTTGTTAATGAATCTTCTTCCCATCCTGATGCCACTTCATATAGTCCAGTTTTTCAGATTATTCATTCAACATACAGAATGAATAAGTATGGTGAAAGTTTACAACATTGGCACACACCATTCCTGATTTCAAACCATCCAGCATTCCCTTGCTTTATTCAAATGACTAATTGTTAGTCTATGTCCTCTGGAGCACAATTGTTAGGTGCCATCGAGTTGGTACCGACCCATAGCGACCTAATGCACAGCAGAATGAAACACTGCCCGATCCTGGGCCAACCTCACTACTGTTGCCATGCTTGAGTCCATCTATGCTGCCACTTGGCCAATCCATTTTGTTGGGGGTCTTCCTCTTTTTCTCTTCCTCTCCACCTTACCAAACATGATATCCTTCTCCAGTGACTGGACCCTCCTGACAATATGTCCCAAGGATGAGAGATGAAGTTTGGCTATCTTGGCCTCAAAGGGGCATTCTGGCTGCACTTCTTCCAAAATGGATCTATTGGTTCTTTTGGCAGCCCATGGCACTTTCAATATTCTCTTCCAACACCATAATTCAAAAGCATCAATTCTTCTATAGTCTTCCTTATTCACTGTCCAGCTTTCGCATGCATATGAGGTTATTGAAAATACTATGGCTTGGGTCAGATGCACCTTATTCCTCAAGCTGACATCTTTGCTCTCAAATACTGATTCTTTGCAATGTTATCTATAGCTTGTCATAATCTACACAGTTGATTATGTTTCCATAGTCAATGTAGAAGTAAACATCTTTCCGGTATTCTTGCTTTCAGCTAAGATCCATCTTACATCAGCAATGATATCCGTCATTCCATGGCCTCATCTGACTCTGGCTTGAATCTCTGGATGTTCCCAGTTGATGTCATGTTGCAGCCATTTTTAAATTATCTACTGCAAGATTTTACTAACATATTATATTTATATTTTTTGATGATTTTCACATTCTGTTAGGTCACCACATTTTGGAATGGGCACAAATATGGATCTCTTCCAATCATTTTTCCAGGTAGCTTTCTTCCAAATTTCTTGGAATACATGAGTGAGTACATCCAGTAATGTATCAGTTTGTTGGAATATTTCAATTTGTATTCCATCAATTCCAGGTACTTTGTTCTTTGCTAATGCATTTGGTGCACTGTGGACTTCTTCCATCAGCACCATTTATTCTTCATCATATGCTACGTCTTGAAATGGCTGAACATGACCATTTCTTTTTGGCACAGTGACCCTATGTATTCCTTCCATCTTCTTTCTAATGCTTTCTACATCATTCAGTATTTTGCCCATTAATTCATTCATTATTTCAAGACAAGGTTTGAATTGTTTCTTCAGTTCTTTCCGTTTGAGAAATGCTGAGCATGTTGCTTCATTTTGGTTTTGTAATTCCAGATCTTTGCACATTTCATTATAATAATTGACTTTGTCTTCTCTTCTCAAACTGCCCTTAGAATGTTTTTGTTCAATTCTTGAACCTCCTCATTTCTTACATTTGCTTTAACATCTCTATGCTGGAAAGTATGTTTCAGAATCTCTTCTAACATCCACTTTGGTCTTTTCTTTTTCCCGTCTTTTGATTATTTTTTGCTTCCTTTCTGTATGACGTTCTTGATGTCATTCCACAACTTTTCTGGTCTTTGGACTAATGCATCCAATCTGTTCTTCAAATGGCCCCTATATTCAGGTGGGATATGTTCAAAATCATATTTTAGCTCTCATGGACTTGTTTTAAATTTTTTTCAGTTTTATCCTGAACTTGCATATGAGAAATGAATGGTCTGGTCCACCGAGGCTATAAATCTTTACAGGAGTAGAAATTCTCATCTTTTTCTTGTGGAATGGCTGGGATTTCAAGCTGCTGACTTTGAGGTTAGCAGCCTGACTTGTAATCATTATGCTATCTTGTATCAGTATATTAGGATCTTACCTTTCTTGGAAAAATGGCAAAATGCAATTTTTGAAATTTTACAAATGAGTTGACTGGACAGTGACAGTATAATGATGGAAAGAGAATGAAACTTCAGATTTACCATTTGCCATCTGTGCAATTTTGAGCAAGTTACCTAATCATTCATATGTTTCCTCATATATCATGTGGGGATAACAATCCTATTTATCTTAGAGTTTTCTTTTTAAAAATACAATGAGGTAGTTTATATGAATTGTTTTGCACATGGCAAAGCCTAAATATACATTTTTTTCTGAAACATATTAATTTATGTTTTTAGTCCAACCAAGACTTATTGAAGTACTTGTTAAATAAGATGTGGTTCTCATGCACGGGAACTTTCAGCGTAGAAATGTAGCGGGACTATTAAGGAGGTAATTACACAATGATAGAAGCACTGCTATAGAGATAGCAGGGCATTTTGGTAGCACAGAAAAGTTAATTTTTGAATCATCAGAGAATGGATTGCTGAAAGTCAGGGAAGGATTCATAGAGAAAATACAGTCTGAGCTTAGCTTGTAGCAACAGCAGGGACAGAAAGCAGATAGAGGAACTGCAGCAGTGCAGAGCATGGAAAAGGAAGTATAGATGGTTCTTCAACAGTAAGAAGAGAATGTGACATCACTGTGAAAGTAAAATATGGAATGTTAAGTACATTTCCTGTTAACAATATGAGCAACAATATATATTATCACAGGTTCTTAGAGGATATGTTTATGTTTAGTGCCATTGAGTCAGTTCTGACCCATAGTGACCCAAGGACCAGAGAGTAAGCTTGAACCACTGATCGTGTGGTTCAAATCGACTTTTCAGTCTAATGCACTGATCCACAGATGACTCCATAGAGGATCTAGGACATTTTTTATATATCTCTTAGATTTTTGCCCAAAACACCAAAAAGAAAGGCAGGAATTATTTTCTTCCTTTCATAGAGGAGAACATCACATTTGATTTTAAATAGAGTAGCCTGTGGTAGTGCACCTAATACTGCAAATGAAACCTGACCTTTGATCTTTCTTTCGTTCTCCTTCTGTGCCAGTGCAGAAGCAGAAAACTAGCACCTACTTCTACCACTTTGAAAAATCCTGGAAATGATACTTGTCACCTGATTATGTCCCTTAGGACAGTGGTTCTTGGCAAAATATTATTTGCACTAGTATAGTGGAGCCCTGGTGGTGTAGTGGGTTATGCACTGGGCTGATCAACATAAGGCAAGCAGTTCAAATCCATCAGCTACACTGTGAGAGAAGAGGAGGCTTTATGCTCCCATAAAGATGTACCTTCTCAGAAACCCTACATAGGGTCACTATGAGTCGGGATTGACTCAATGACAGGTGATTTGTTTTCAGGAGGGTTATGTAGTACCACGTTGCACTGACTAAGACTAGGTTTATATGTGAAACATTTCTACTAATCAGTATCATTTAGAAAACTGTTTTCAAAGCAGGATGTAGGATAAAGCACTGGATCACAAAGTTGGTTTGAACCACAATGTCGATGGCTCAAACTCACCAGCCACTCCTCAGAAACCCTATACAGAGTTGCTATTAGTCAGAACCAACTCAATGACACTTAACAAAAATGACATTGAAAGAATGAGACTCTTGGTGTGGCGCTGTAGGATCAGTACTGGACTGTGAAACATGAGGTTGGTAGTTCAAACCCACCAACTGATCCTCAGAAACCCTATCCAGCGTTGCTATGAATGAGGACCGACTTGATGACATGTAACAACAATAAGAAAATGGGATGAATACATGATTAAATACTCCATATCATCATCTATATTTTTGTTAGTCCTGGTGTGGCATTGTAGGATAAACACTGGACCGTAAAGTCAATTTTTAATCACAACGCCAACAGTTCAAACTCAACAACTGCTCCTCAGAAACCATATATAGGGTTGCTATTAATTGGAACTGACTCAAAGGCACTTAACAGCATCAACAACAAGTTTATTCAAGATACTGTTTGAAGATATAATTAAAAAGTTTTCTTAGTTGCTTTTTACATACAGATGATTAAGAATGCATGTTGAAATGTCAGCATATTATTCACTTTGCATTATAAGAAGATGAATGCTTATTAAAGAACAAATGAATTAATTCATTATGGTATAAAGCATTTGATGCAGGTCTAACATGTGCTAGGCACCAGGGCTGAGTAGGACAAATATCACCTGATCTAATCCTCACAACAATCCTGTGAGAAGGCTTTATTTTCTCCTCCTTTTGCAGATAAGGAAACTCTCAGTAAAATATAACATTTGCCCAAAGTCACCACAGTTAGTAAATGACTGGGATGCAATGTCAAACCAAGATTTGTCTGCCTCCAGAGTCTATCTGCAATTCAATTTTAGTATATTATTGCTATTCATTTAACTTTCACGTCTCTTTTGTAAGTTCAATCTTTTATATGCATTGTCTATAGGAATCATGCTACTTCTTTAAATTTGGAATGCCTCTTGCCCTAGAATATGGGATAAAGGATGAACATTTTTGTGCTTTATTATTCTTTTTATATACATTATCATTGATATTTTATAAATTGTGCATATGCTTTCTTAGGGATCTGTATAGAAAACTCTCCAGCAGATAATTTCACCAGAATATAATTTATAAAACCTAAGATTTCTGTTTTGGGTTGTTTGCATTTTATTTCTTCAGTATTTGCCAATACTTTGCATTTATTTAGCTAGAGATTAATTTAACAAATACAGTTTTATTTTCTTCAATAAAATAAGATTTCTTCTTATTTAATACATTTCATTTGAAAGAATGGATTCTTTTAGGGTTTTATTATATTGGGGAACGCCAGTTCATTTTTAATTTTAGTCTAAGACTAACAGAAGTATGTGGACTTTGAGTCTTAGCCTTTGAGGGTAGTGACAGTAGAGCCATAAATAGTTAAATAGTTAGAAAATGCCACCTTTTTCCTCTTTTTACTATACAGGATTAAGTTACAAATTTCCTTTATATCAATGCTGATGCTTTGGAATAAAGTTAAATATCCAAGTATCCTATTCTGTTTCATGACATTGTCTTTCACATTTGTTTCTATATCTAGAGATTCCCGGGGTGTGTGCATACTAGGTAAAAAGAGAACATTTACAATTATAACTTTTTGTGTATGTATAACTCAGATGGTTATAAGAAATTGCTTGTTTTAGATTTTCTCGCCAAATACAATTATTTAGAGAAGTACATGTTGCCTTCAGGTTTATTTCCTTAGTTATTTAGAAGATTTCAGAGCCTGCCTTTTCTCTACATAACTCTTTATGAATCACGAATGGATAGGACTCTGGACATTTTCTATTCAGGAAACAGGCTGAACAATTAAGAGGCTTTGATTAACACTACTGATGCTTTAATGACCCATTTTATATCCTAAAAACTGGGGGGAAATATGTTCCCTTCTCTAAAGACTGTAGTTTATGTGATTCACTTAGCATAGAGAACAAAAGCATGGGATAACTCTTGTGTTAAAAGAAGAAATGAGTGTTCTTATAATGCCAGTTGCATATATTACTGAACTGTTACAGAGGAAAGGAAATTACCCAGTCAGAATAGATATGTCTCTGTAGCCTTGTATCCGCATTCTAATAGCCACAGAGTTTATCTTAGTCTGAATGGAGCTCTAAGTTATTAATTGTTTTAATGATTTCATTGATTTCTGTTAATCTAGGTAATGTGCCTTACTAAACTCGGTAGTTTATTTTGCTTTTCAATTAACCTTTTCCGTTTGTTATATCATTTTTTATTAAAAACAAAGGTTTTATCTGAATTTTAATGATATGCCTATCTTAGCATGTTATGAATTATATTTAGCTATCTATAGTTCAGTGTAATGGCAAGCTCTAATGGCTCAGTATTTTTATTACAAGTTATAATTGATATGAAACATTTAAAGTTACTTGAATAGCTGCTAGAATCTTTTATTTTTAACAAAAAATATTTTTAAAGTACTTTGAATTTTTTTGCAGAAATACTATAGGTTTTTACAAATCAAGTTTAACAATGATGCTTTACTTTAACTTTATTAAAAGATATTTTAATCAGGTTCAATTAAGAGATAGAAACATGTCATATACTGCTTGAAAATACTAAAATGGCATATTCCAAAAGATAGGATGCATTTATGTGCACTCTTTCTATATAATCTTTCACTAAATTATACAGGTTATCTGATATCAAGATACACTTTTCCTAATTAAATTCTTAATTTACTTTGACATTTATTCATGGCATTATTTGTGTGTTCAGAAAAAACACTAACAAATAGGACTTGCCATGATGCTGAAGTTGGTTTTCTTCTCTTCATTCTTGGGAAGTCAGATTCACATATAACTTTGTACCAATTAAAAACTATTAATGGCAAAACATTGTAATTGATTAGTCTTGGTATGTTTACAGCTCACTTTAATTGCTGAAAAACGCCATTTGTCAGCTTCATGTTCTATTGACAATGCTATTGATTTATCTGAATTTGGCTTTGTCTTGTCTCTTGTACATAAAACTCACATATGCAGTTCAAATGGGAAATGACTGTATTGATTTCCTTAACTTGAGCCCAAATGCTAAAGATTTTTGGATAAGCTTTCTCATTACTTAAGCCAAAATCAATAAGAAAGAGCATCTTTTAATGAAAGAGCAGTTTGAGCAACGTACTTCAGAAATAGGGTCCTGTTCATTCTTTGCTTTACAAATCGATCCCCTAGGTTCCTTAAGTGAGGTCCAATTGGTTGACATTGTGGTTTGTCTTTGTGTGTAAACTCGCAGTTTCAGAAAAGAGAAGATGAGCTGCAGAGACAGTGGAAAGAAACAATTTTCCTGAGAAAGAAGATGGTCCAATAGCAGGTATAAAATCTAGTGTTGAATTGCAAAACAGCTTACAGATTTTTAATATCTTTAAATTCATGCTTATATATTGTATGACTGCACATATTTTTCATGTGCTTCTTCACTGATTTGTCTTTTTAATATCTCAGCATGCATATTATATGAATTTATGCCAATAATTTTTTTAACTTTGTGGAAAAATCTTGTATTAATATTTACTTTAGTTTTAGAAATTTTCTCACTGCTACAGATTACATTTATGTGGTTAATGGAAATAATTTATAGAAGCATCAGGTAAATTTTAAATCCATTTTCTGAGTATCCTTTAAGCTTCCTTTTTTAATGCTAAATTTCATATATTCTGTAGGAAGATGTTCATAGAATGTGAATTACAGAAATTGAGTGTCCATTCTAAGAAACATCAGAGTACGCTGAACATACACTCTAAAACAAGTTATATGGACAGGCCAAACGACAGGTACTGTACTATGATATCATTAACTTCCGTGAACTACATAAATTAAGCTGATTATTCCTTCACTTAATTAACTGAGAATGACCTATTGATGTAGGTTGAGTTAGCTAGAGACTGCTTGGTGCACTGTACTTAATTTATTGGTTTTCAATTAGTTCTTCTTTTGCCTGTGATTGCTGAAAAAGAAAAAAGTTCATTTACACTGTCTATATCATATAGTATGTTTTTATGTAGAGTAGATTATTACTCATTCTGAGTATTCATTACTTTTTTCTTTTTATATAGACAATGCTTAGGCTGATGTGAGTGGTTTTTCTCATTTTTACATAGAATTGGGTTCATGGAATGAAATAAATATGCAGATTTACTATTGTTAATGTTGTGA
Organism: Chrysochloris asiatica; assembly: GCF_000296735.1. Lineage (NCBI taxonomy): Eukaryota > Metazoa > Chordata > Mammalia > Afrosoricida > Chrysochloridae > Chrysochloris > Chrysochloris asiatica. The sequence goes on from NW_006408519.1 coordinate 56,366,875, forward strand.
TCGAATTATCTTTATAAATACTCTCATGTTTACTTCAAGAAGTATCTTGCCTTAACTACATTTTGAAAACTAAATTTTATCAAGATTACTATTAAGCTGTATTTTTGTGAAACATTCTCAATAATGAAAGTTCTTAGATAAGCATTTAGGTTTGTGGAATTTTTGCCTAAAAACTTTTTTGGGAGATTTTTCTAAATAGAAAGATTATAGTAACTGCCACTACCTATTCCTTATAGTAAATGAAACTAATGCATATGAGAGTATCTTCTGAAGAAAGTTCCCTATAAATTTTGACCCTGTATTTATTGATTTTTCTATTGGTTATTATGCCTCTCTATGTTGCCTTCTATTATGTAGTCATTATAATCTACTAATTAAAAGCATGTTTTAATATATAAAATAATTATATTTTCTTATTACCTTCATAAAAGAATACTTCATCAGGCTGGTGTTTTGAATCCCTGGTTGGTACAAATGATTAAAGGTTGGCAATTGGAACCCACTCAGAAATACCTCAGCAGACAGGTCTGGCTATCCTTTGGCCTTGAAAACTCCATGGAGCAGTTTTATTTTGCACACATGGAAAGCCATAAATATTTGTAACAGTATGTGCATCTACAAATTTTAATATCATACCCTGTGCATGTATTTTGGTGTTGAAAGAATTCTAAGAGGCATTGTTGTTTGTACTACTTGGTTTTGTTATTAAGTGCCATTGAGTTGGTTCTGACTCATTGTGACCCTCTATAGGGTTTCCAAGGAGCATCTGGTAGATTTGAACTTCCTACTTTGTGTTGCTGTAGGACAAGCACTCAACCTCAAAGTTGGCTTGAACCACAGGGTTTGTGGTTCACACTCACCAGCTGCTTCTGAAAACTCTATATAGGGTTGTTATGAGTTGGGACCGACTTAATGACACTGAACAACAACCATCTTATGATTAGCAGCCCAGTGATTATCCTACTGTGTCACACCATGACCCCTACTCATATATATATATACCTCATGAACTATGTGATTCAAGTCAACTTGCAATATTGAAGGATTCTATGGGCAAAATACTGAATGATGCAGGAAGCATCAAAAGAAGATAGAAGGAATATTGGACGTCAATAATAAAAAAAGGCATGATCAATTTTCAACCATTTCAAGAGATAGTATGTACCTCTTCAATAGTACTGAAGAAAGAATTCAAAGCTGCACTGGAGGCATCGGCAAGAAACAATGTTTCAGGAATTGACAGAATTCAAATTGAAATCTTTCAACAAACTGATGTAGCACTAGAGGTGCTCACTCATCTATGCCAAGGAATTTGGAAGACAGCTACCTGTAGGCCAACTAAGTGGAAGAAACACATATTTTTGCCCATTCTATAGACCAAACAGAATGTGGAAATCATCAGACAATATCATTAATTCTATAGGTAAGTAAAATTTTACTAACGATGACTCAAAAGTGGCTACAACATTACATTGACAGGGAATTGCCAGAGGTTTTCTAACTGGATTCAGATGAGGACATGGTATGAGAGATATTACAGCTGATGTCAGATGGATCATGGCTGAAATCAGAGAATACCAGAAAGATGTTTACCTAAGCTTTTTTGACTTTGCAGTCATTTGAACACTGAATGCTTAAATTCAGCAAAGGTGTGTGCCTGGTTTGTATTCTTTCATCATACTTATTCAATCTGTACATTGAGCAAATAATCTGAGGAGCTGGATTATATGAAGAAGAACATAGCATCAGGATTTGGAGAAAGACTCATTAACAACCTGAAATATGCAGATGATACAAGCTTGCTTGCTGAAAGTGAAGAGGACCTAATTACTTACTGATGAAGATCAAAGACCACAGACTTCAGTATGGGTTGCAGCTCATTGTAAAGAAAGAAAAATCCTCATGACTGGGCCAATAAATAATATTATGATAAATGAAGTAAAGATTGAAGTTGTGAAGGCTTCATTTTGCTTTAAAACACTATCAACACTCATGTAAGCAGTAGTCAAGAAATCAAATGATGTATTGTATTAGGCAAATCTGCTGCACAAGACTTCTTTACAGTGCTCAAGAGCAAAGATGTCTGTTTAAGGAGTAAGGTGCAGTTGACTAAAGCCTAATTTGCATGAGAAAGTTGGGCAAGAAGTAAGGAAGGATGTAGAAGAATTGATACATTTGAGTTATAGTGTTGGAGAAGAATATTAAAAGTACCATGGACAGCCAGAAAACCTTAAAAATCTATGTTGAAAGAGGAACAGTCAGAATGCTCTCTAGAAGCCAGGATGACAACTTTAATCCCTTCTACATTTATCATGTTGTTACTTATTGGTCCAGTTTGTTTTCTTTACATTGAGGTGCAACTCATAATAAAGACTGTGGTCTTTGATCTTCACTAGCAACTATTTTAAGTTCTCTTAGCTTTCAGCAAGCATTTGCATATCACAGGCTGCATCAAATCTGTTCTTGAGATGATCTCTAAATTCAGGTGGGACATGTTCAAGATCAATTTTTGGCTCTCCTGTTTTTATTTTCATCAGCTTCAACCTGACCTTGCATAAGGTATGTTCCACAGTTTGCTCCTGATCTTATTTTGGCTGATATATAGAGTTTTTCCATGATCTTTTCTGATTTTGGTTGTTGTCAGGTGCCATTGAGTTGGAACCAACTCATAGCGACCCCATGCACAGCAGAACAAAACAATGTCCGATCCTGGGCCAACCTCACTACCATTGCCACACTTGATGCCATCAATGATGCCACCTGGCTGACCCATCTCGTTGGGGGTCTTCGTTTTTTTCTCTGACCCTCCATCTTACCCAGCATGGCATCCTTCTCCTGTGACTATTCCCTCCTGACAATATGTCCAAAGTATGAAAGATGAAGTTTAGCCATCTTGGCCTCCAAGGAGCACTCTGGCTGCACTTCTTCCAAAACAGATCTATTGCTTCTTTTGTCAGTCCATGGCACTTTTAGTATTCTCCTCCAACACCACAACTCAAAGGCATCAATTCTTCTATG
>NW_006408519.1:56370405-56372961 GCF_000296735.1 Chrysochloris asiatica
TCTCCTCCAACACCACAACTCAAAGGCTTCCATGATAGATCTTGTCAATTTGATATCTGTGTACTCCATCCTGTGAAGTCCATGTGTTTAATCATCCTTTTGTTGTTTAAAAAGGATATTTTCACTGACTAAATCATTCATTACTCTTGTAATATTCTATTAAGCAATCTTAGTACCAGTTCTATCATCAAGGCCATATTTTCCAATTACTGATGCATACTCTTTGTTTCCATCCTTTGCATTTCAATCACCATTCATTATCAATATACCTTGATTGCATGTTTGATCAATTTCAGACTGAAGCAGCTGGTAGAATTCTTCAATTTCATCATTATTGTCTTTAGTGGTTGGTGTGTAAATTTGAATAATAGTGGTATTAACTGGTCTTCCTTGTAGGTGTATAGAAATTATGCTAGCACAAGCAGCATTATACTTGAAGATTCATCTTGAAATGTTCTTTTTGATGATGGATGCAATGTCATTCTTGCTCTATTTCTCATTTCTGGCATAGTAAATGGGATTCAAAATAGCTAATACCAGTCCATTTCAGCTCATTAATGTCTAGAATATCGATTTTTCTACATTCCATTTCATTTTTAACAATCTCCAATTTTCCTACACTTATAATTAGTTCATTTAATTTCTGATTATTAATGGATATTTGCAGCTGTTTTTTCTTTCTTGAATTGTGGTCTATCTGCAAATGAAGGCCCTGAGATCTTCACTCCATTTGCATCTTTATGGTCAACTCTATACTTTGAGGAAGTAGATCTTCCCAAGTTATATTGTGAGTGTCTTCCAACTTAAGGAGCTCACAACCTTGTTATTGTTATGTACCCTAGAGTTGTATAGGGTTTCTGAGACTATAAATCTTTACAGGAGCAGAAAGCCTCATCTTTCTCCTGCAGAACAGCTGGTAGTTTTGAACTGCTGATTGTGAGATAAGCAGCCTGATTCATAACCTCTATACTACCAAAGCTTCTTATTCTAGCACTGTAACTGACAATATTTTGGTGCTATGAATTATGTTTCAATATCCAGTATGCTACTGCTGTCTGCTAGTATTCCACTGTTCTTCATGAGGTTTTCAGTGGCTATATAATCGAAAGTAGTCCGTATCTCTGTATTTTTAGTCTGTCCTAGTCTGAAAGCTCACCTGAAACCTGTCCACCATGGGTATACCATACTGGTATTTAAAATAATGATGGTATAGCTTCCAGAATCCCATCAATATGCAAGTCACCACAGTACAAAAAACAAACAAACAAAAAAAAAGATGCATGGTGGAAAAAGAATTACTGGAGTAAAAAAAGTTATAGTTTAATTTATATCTGAAATAATATTTAGAAGTAAGTTTTCCAAATGTATATAGCATTTTTAATTGTTTAAATATCTTTAAGTACAATGTGCAATGTATTGTGAAACATTTGTTCATCTATGAAACGTCTGAAAATTTCACACTTTATTCAAGAGATTGTTTGGATATTGTAAATATAAAAGTGGATCAAAAATACCTCCTTTGTAAAATAGAAATTTGAGTGAGATAGAAAGGAATGTTGGGAGACATGATTGCAGAAAGCTTGCAAGCCCATCTTTCGCCTATAACTGATTTGGAATACCTAAAAGGGTTTCTAGAACTTTCCCAGTGAAATAGGCTTCTTGCAGAGCCTTTGCAGTGTATAGGACCTTTGGTGGGATTCTGAACCCCATCCAGAACCTTTTGAGGTGTGACATTCCCACTAGAAAGGACAATAACACCAGCCTGAAAGAGCTAGAGCAGTCCAAGATACATCATTAAAGAAAAATCAGCAGGAAAAGTCCAAAATAAAAATGGCAATATGATTGGCTACTACAAGAATAAGCAAGTTGGTCTCTGGGGAACCATCAAGACAAGCAATCAAATGCCTTCAGGACAACCACCCCCCTCCAAGACTGAAACTCAAAGGGAACACATGAGCAGGCATGTATGCTTGCTAATGACCACATTCGTCTACTGGTGGGTAGAAGAGGGGGAAAGGCAACAATGGAGAAATGGGCTGATTTTAACCACATTCCATAGTCTCCTATTGACCTAGAGATGAGACAGAGAAGAGGAAGGGCTAGTTGGTCTGAGGCCTCCTGAGTCCATGGACAAGGACATAGCCAGGGAGGGCTAGAGTTGAGAGTGAAGCATTAGGCTGATACGTAGTGAGGGGAGACACATAAGAATGCCCAAACTTGCAAATAGTACCCATTTGACCAAGCCTTGATGGCTTGATAATCAGAACTCAACTAGAGAAAGATTAAAAAACAAACAAGCAATTTTTGATAAAGGAAACAACTGTAAATTGCTAAAATTTGATGAACTTGACCTATACTTATGGATGTAGTAGCTCAAAATATCAATTGAGAGGGAAGGAGTACTCACACCAAGTATCAATCCTATCCCCTCTGCATACAGAGTATATAGGGATGGGCAACTTAAGCACTGGCTACCTAAAATGAGGGGGCAATAAAGGCACGAAGTGACTTGCTTACACATTTTCAAGCAGGAGTTTAGTTTAAGAGTGTATGGGG
>NW_006408519.1:56373466-56385874 GCF_000296735.1 Chrysochloris asiatica
AAATAATAATTTATTTAAACTATTACTTAAAATCATCATAATAATAAAAGAATAAAGACAAAATAAAATACCTCTTGCTTTCAAGCATCTCATAATCTAGTAAGAAGACAATCTGAGTATACATATAAATATTAAAATTGAAGTTCTGTGCTAGAACAATACATGTTTTACTCTAAGAAAATCTAGGTCAGAAAATGTTTCAGTTAAAAATGAACTGAATGATTTTTAAGAATTCTAAGTATTCATATTTCTTTAAGCTGTTGTTATTTAGTGCATTTGAGTTAGTTTGGACTCACAGCGACTCCGCATAGGGGTTCTGAGCATTGACTGGTTGGTTTGAAATGCTGACTTTGTGGTTAGCAGTCCAATGCTCAACCTACAGCACCACACCAGAACACCGCTTATTTACAACAGATAAAGTCAAATAATCATGCTGAGCCCTTGCTGTCTCTTTTTTTAAAATGAGAAGAGTGAATTGATTGTCTTCAAACTTCCTCATTTGATGTAAAAGACAAGAATTTTCATGAATTTAGGATCTTTCACTTTTTAAACATATTTCTGAAATGTCTGTTAAGATTTTGTAGTTACATTTGTTTGGATTTCCTTGTGATTGTAGTTTATGGAATGGATTATTGTCTGATAGTTAAGGTTTTGTGCCAGCATTCTCAGCAGTTTAGCAGTTAATATGTACTTATAACATGTATGACAATATCTAATATGATGCAATCACTCCATTGCATAATCTGATGTGATCAGTTCTGAGCTGATGTAATTATCCTATGTATTGTATCTTACTTCTATGAGGTTAATGAAGTCAGATACAATCTAGAGGATTTGGTTATATTTTCAGTCAATCACTTTTGGCATACAAAAGGAGAGAAAAGTGAACAAAGAGAGGAAATTTACAACCACAAAGACAGAAGTGTCAAAAATGGAGTATATCCTTTGACTTGGGGTCTCTGCACTGTGCAACTCCTAGATCCAGGTCAAGATCAATGCCTAGAAGTATGGAGATCTCCACGGAATACTGGGCTTATAAATGCTGAAAGGAGAGACGCTCCTTTCCCCACAGCCGACAAACAGAAAACCTGCCCCTAGAACTGCCACTCTGAATTAAGACTCTTAGGCTCCTAAACTGTGAGAAAACAAACTTCCGGTTGTTAAAGCCATCCATTTGTGTTATTGCTGTTACAGCAGCACCAGATAACTAAAATATTGTCTAAATCTTTTATGCTTACTTACTTCATATGTTAACATTTTTTTAATTTATTACTTTACTTCTTAGTATAATTGTTAGAATTTATGATGAAAGTTATGTTATAGCAGATGTTATTCCCATGTAGACTATCTTACATTACTAAAAACTATAAAATTAGATAAACTTACAAATTAAATTCAATCACATATAACTTTCTTCTGATAAACTATCATGCTTCCTCTATTCAAAATAAATTTACTATAACTATTTGCTACAACTATTTGCAACATGAGCCCTGATGTGGCACAAGGTACTCCCAGAAACACTATATAGAGTTGCTATGAGTTGGAAACAACTCCACATCACACAACAACATCTGTAAAATTTCTAAGTTATCTGCATTTTAAAAATTAGTATTTGTAATCCAGAAGTATGCTTTCATAAAGCTCCAACACCTTTGAGAGGTATTTGTAAGAGTATTCTTCTATAAGCATTAACACATACACACAATGTGCTTTATCAAATGGCGAATTTTTTTTAACGTATATTTAATTTCCAACTTACAATATATTTGAGTTTTGCCAAACTACTCTTATCACTCTCCTTTTTTTGTACATCTTATCGTAAGTAATATGTACTATATAGAATGTCCCAGTGTGTAATTTACCGATATTATCATCATCAGTGCTTACAGAACTAATAGTCAGGAAATCGAACAATACATTATGTTGTTCAAATCTGCTACATAAGACTTCTTTGCAACGCTAAAATGTAAAGATTCCACTTTGAAGAATAAGGTTACCCCAACCCCAACCAAAGTATTTTCAATTGCCTTACAAGTAAGAGAATTCTGGACCAAAGAATAATTGATTTATTTGAAGTATAGTGAAGTGTAGCAAAGACTACTAAATATACCATGTTCTCCTAGAAAAATGAATATTAATGTCTTAGAAGATGTGCAGTCAAAAGATTCCTTAGAAGCCAGAATGGCAAGACTTCATCTCATGTAATTTGGACATGTTATGAGAAGGAACCAGTCCTTTGCAAAGGCCATCATGCTTAGTAAAGCATAGGATCAGCAAAAAAGATGAAGACTCCTCAGGAGATGGATTGACACATTAGCTGCAACAATAGGTTCAAACATTTGTAAGGATGGTGCAGGGCTGAGTAGGACTGGATAGTGCTTCGTTTTGTTGCATATAGGGTGGCTATGAGCTAGAGCCCATTTAAGGACACTTGGAAATAATATCATTCTCATGCCAATCCCAAACAGCAAATAAAAACCAGATTAATAAAGATACTGTGACCAAAAAGAAATAATAATGAAAACTTTTTTTTTTTAAATGAGGTATTTGACTTTAGAGTAAGTCAGAACTGACTTAACCACAGAGTCCTCAGTGCAGACTATTATCATAAGTAGGGCAATACCGTATGCAATTGAATTTGTAAAATGTGTAGCCTTTTGGTATTTAATATCCTGTAATCAAACATGTGTAGTGGTTACGAATTGGGCTGTGAACCGAAAGGTCAGCAGTTCGAAACTACCAGCTGCTCTGCGGGAGAAAGATGAGGCGGTCTGCTCCCGTAAAGATTTACAGCCTCGGAAACCCTGTTCAGGGTCGCTATGGATCGGAACCGACTCGACGACACTTAACAACAACAACAACAACAACAACAATCAAACATGAGAGTGAGTCTCAAAAATTGTTTGAACCAACCTCTTCATTTTATAAATTAGCAAAATGAGATCAGGTGTGAAAAGACTTTCTCTAGCTAGAAAATACCTTGAAGCATTTTGTTTAGGTTGTTGTTGTTGTTGTTGTTAAGTGCCGTAGAGTCGGGTCCGACCCATAGCGACCCTGTACAGGGTTTCCGAGGGTGTAAATCTTTACGGGAGTAGAAAGCCTCATCTTTCTCCCGTGGAGCGGCTGGTAGTTTCGAATCGCTGACCTTAAGGTTCGCAGCCCGATTCGTAGCCACTACGCTACCAGAGCTCCTTTGTTTAGGTTAGTATCACTATATTAAAATACTATGCTCTTCTGGCACACAATTTTTCAAATACTATGGACTATATATAGTACAAAATTATATAATTTTAAAGTTCCGATATTTCCAGGCAAAAACTAAGTAATGTATACTTTAGTACATATTTTGGTAAAACCATTCAAAAATTGTACAAACTTGTAATTTCATTTCCTTTAGTCTTATACAATTCACTCTAGCTGTTCCAAATATATTTCTTCTAAGTTTTAAGCCCAATGCACTTTATTTTCATTCCATCATCCTTTTTAATTCGGGAGAACTTATAAAATCATTATTTCCACATTTACTAAAAGATGAGTATGTATACCTTCTGGGGCATTCAATGCTATGTGAGTGGAAAAAATTAAGGTTCTAAGGTTCCTGATATATATATATTTTTATGATAAAGGTTAACTTGACATTTCTCTTTGGGTTAGCATCCCTTTAGTATGGAATATGGCACCCAACCCCTAAGAACAACCAACTAGCTTAGCAAACAGAATAATTGGTACCATTCTTATCACACAAAAAAGTAAGTTAAAACAGGATAGAGCTTTTTATCATCAATTGATTCTTAGAACTCCTTTCTTGATACTTCAGCCCTAAGGCTTATATCAAAGTTGTTTCTTTCAATGTGGAAACTTCAAATTTCCAATTCACCAGTCGGCAAACCCGAGTATCAAAGCACACCTGCCCTGTGATCCACAACTTAGCACTTGCTTTCTTGAAGTGATGCTTAGTGCTCTGATTCTGCATTAAGATCTAACAGTACTGTTATGAGAAGATAAATTAGGGAACTAGACAGATTACACTCTTCAGCCTCCACTGAACTCTTTCTGAAGCAAGAAAACTTGTGTCCAATTTCTCTTTGACCGTCATTGTCTTCAGATAGTGGCCACTGCTCACGATACTTACTTGACTTACACACCATTCCTGAGAGCAGAGCCTGATTGCTACACAAGATAGTTGAAAGTCCATGCAGACCAAAGGGGTCTAAAGAACTGTGTCGCCTTATCCTTTGTAGCTACTGTTTTATTTTAAATACAAAACCTGTGTTGTTTACTACTATAATGGCTATTCAGAGCTTAATTTTCCTGGATTTAAAAAAATTTCAAGATACTTTCTCATTTCAATCTATCTGTCTGGTGGTTTTTATAATGATATTACCTATAATTGTTTGATATTGCCTGCTTATTACATTTTCATAATTTCATCTAGGTTTCCTCATGTGCCATGTGTTAAGCATAATTAGTGCTCAATAAGACATTTAATTGTTTTGTTAAATTATTTAAAATAAATGATAAGGTATGAAGGTTAGATACTTATTGTTGAAAGTATTAATACTGCAGGAAAGATTATTTCTCAGTTACTTTTCAATTGTTCTTCAAAGCTTTTTTTCCCCGCTACCCTGCTGAATGTCTTAAATCCATTTGCTTTCTTCTTTCCTTCTGTCTTTTCTTTTTACCCCCCACCCCCTTTCTCTTAGTTCAGGTCTTCAGATTCTCTGGTATTTCAGTACATACTCTCCAGATACTTCTTAGTATCACCCTCTCTTATTCTTCTTCCTGCTTCTAGTCTGATTTAAAAAAAAAATGTACACACATTTCTTGTATACATACTGGAATCTGATCATACTGCTTTTCCACTGAGAGAGATCACACAAGTGGTATTTTTAGCCTTTTATTTCTATTTCAACTATATAGTGATCTATTTTTGTGTATTTTCCATATTGTTGTTGTTGTTAAGTGCCATCGAGTCGATTCCGACCCACAGTGACTCTGAGTAGGGTTTCCGAGGCTGTAAATCTTTACAGGAGCAGAAAGCCTATCTTTTTCCTGCAGAACTGCTGGTAGTTTCGAAGTGCTGACATTGAGATTAGCAGCACAATTCATAACCACTACACTTCCAGAGCACCTTATTTTCTATATTAGATGCAGCTAAAATTGTATTTGAAAAAAAAAAAGGCAATTCTTGTGGTGATTTCATATAATGAACAGCTCCCAAATCTTAGTGTCTTATTTTCACAGAGATTTACTTCCTTGTGTATATGTATTTAGATTGGCTGAGATGATTTTGCATAAGTATTTGGATGCAGATATTTTAGGTTTTCTATACATGTCTATTTTAGTATCCATGGCTATTGTGGCTTGTTTTTTTTTATGTCACATTCAGATGTTTCAGGTAATACATTTCAAAGTTTTCACATGCCTTTTTTGCTCATATTTCATTGGCCAACAATATGACATTGTCAAGAAGCATACTCAACTGACAATGAATTGAGGGAATGAAGGATTGAATGAAACCAATATTATTTGACAGAGAAAAGCTCTGCTGTTCTAAACAACAATTTAAAAATTATTGATTTGCTGGATAAAGTACAAAACCTTAAGGGGAGAAACGGAAGTCTGCATAATTTTTTTCTTATGTAACTTTCAGTTATTTCTTCTGAGACTCCCTGTGATCTCTTAATACTTTTTTCAAAAAATCTCTCATAGCTCCTTCCATATGCATACAATCCTTCCTACTTTGAATGCCTTACTTCCTATGCTTAGGAAACTAGCTCTCATGCTGCATAACCAAGTTCAATAGCTAATTCTTGGTATCTACAAATAAAGCACTGTTCTGACCAAAATGAACAAATCTTAAAACCAAATGCTTCATATGTATATAGTTATATATACATTAAGTTCATCCAAGAAAACAAAGCAAAACTCAATCTAAAGCAAAACTTTACAAAGAAATGCTACTGATACTGGTTTTGTATATCTGGTTCAAGAATCTTTACTCAGGTAGTTAAAATTTACTTATCCAAGGTTATAATAAACAATAAATCTGGGAAAAGGGATTGTATCAGGTGAGATTGAAATAGACTTCATAGTTAAGAACCATAATTTATATAAAACAGACAATGTTAGTTCACTAAAGTTTTTACATTACTTTCCTATTAGGGCATAATTAAAATTGTTTGCTTTTTAAAACTTTTACTGAGACTTAAATGAAGGTTTGCAGAGCAGATCATCAGCTTTACATTCAACAAATCATTCACTTTGCTTCAGTTCAATGATTATGTAACCCCTTCAATGAACATCACTTATACCAGTTACTCCCTGTAGTTCTTTTTGGCTGTATTCTTTCTTTCCTAGCCTTATTTACTTTTGTCCTTAGATAAATGCTGCTCTTTTAATCTTGAATAATGTTGTTGTTAAGTGCTATCGAGTTGGTTCCGACCCATGGTGACCCTGTATAGGACTTCCAAGGATTGGCTGATGAGCTTGAACCGCCAATCTTTGCAGTTCAAACTGACTTTGCAGTCCAGCACATAAACCCACAGTGCCACACCAGGACTCCATGTCTATAAATATTATTTTGGTAGAGAATTAAGTTTCTAGAAACAAGCCAGAAAGCTTTATCTTTTCTTATACATAGATCAGTGACTCCAGAAACAAATAAAATCATCTTTATTCATTAAAAGTTAGAATATAATTAGAAATATACTCCACAATATTTCCTATGTTTTATTGACTTTGTGTATGTACAGTTATACTTTCTCACAATGGTTTAAATCCACCAGTTGCACCACAGGAGAAAAGACCTATCTGCTTCTGTAAAGATAACAGAATTCCCTATGGGAGAGTTCTACTCGGTCACAGGGTCTCTGTGAGACAGAATCAATCAACTTGATAGCATAGGACTATAAAAACAATGTTCATTTATTCAGATTCATCTTCACAATGGGAAGAATATGTTTGTACAACATATTATTTTAACCTTGAGCAATTTAACATAAGTCCCACTTTCCCCATTTATTTGGCAAAACAATAATACCCATTTCATAACACTGTTTTAAGCACTACATGGGGAAAAAAACAACACAAAAACTTGTTAAGTAACCAGAGTGTAAGTCACTTAACTAATATTTCTAAAGCAGTTATCTTTCAGAAACCATTTTTCTGTAGATTTATCCCTTTAGGTCTTCTACTGATAATCACTCCCATTACTGAATATCTGAGAGGTTCACTTTGATTATTCTAAGGTATTATTTCCTTATTTATGTGTTCTAGATTATAAGGCTCCTAAGTATAAAAATTGTTTTTCTATTTCTCATGGAATCCCAAATCCATAATGCACTGTCACATTCAAAGTGAACTTAAAACAAATATTTTTTGTTGTTGATGGTATGATTATAGGCAGAGGCTTGAAGGAACAGGTACATCAACTTTTAATAGAATTCCAAAAGAATTCATACTTGCACTGAAGCGCTCTCTTCTACACCACACTTAAACACACAGTAATTGTATTCTTTTTCATGACATGTGTATTTGTTTCAGTATTCTTGAAATCTGAATGCATGCCATTCAAACACATATAATAATATTCTCCAAAGCATAATGACAAGATGGAAAATTTTTAGGATACAGTAAAATTTAACTGAAAACAAAACTATATTAGATTTAGTTTATTTTGCAAAACTCAGTTTTTGTTAAATTTACTTACTTTTAAATGGCTGGGTGGCTTTTCTAGTATATTTAAATGTTTTGCCTTATCAGATATTTTGTTCCTGGACCCAGGAATTCTATAGATGTTTAAGTCTTGACTCAATAAGTGCCTCATCCTGAATACAAATACGTAAATCAGTAACCACCTTTTAAAATAAAGGTTATGATTGTCTGTATGTGACTGAATGAATGGAAGCCATTTATGTCAATGATAGTGTTGTGCTTTAAAACTAGCTCATCTCTAATTCCTTTGTTTGTCTCTTGCTTTTAAAATTACTCCCGAAACAAGAACAGTAGCAAGCTAATTTTCTATATTCATTTACATAATTGCCATCATAACTTCTTTTATCTGCCATCAATTTACAGCTAAATGCTCAGAATGTTTCAATACAATTATTGTTTTTTTACATTAGATTTCTAAAGAACTATTGAAAAGGTTGATGATTCTAAGCCATATCCTTATAAATATTAAACTAGAACAGAGCAAACAGGTGTCTTTTCATATTAGGAATACTTACTGTAAGAGGAAAATAATTTCAACATCATATAAAGAGAAATTTTATTTGTGGAATTCATATGGCAGGTTTTAACTAGATATTAGAGAATAAATCATTATAAGGAGTATGCACACTAAATGAAAGTAGGTATGTTTGGTTATCTTTGTGTGATTTGGATGCATTGAAAATAAAATTTAAAAAATGAATGAACACAAATACACTCATCAGTAGTTTTGACTATATAATATTTCAGTCAAAATTAGGTAGCTAGTTTGCTCAAAGATTGCATAAGTCAAATATTTTCATTAATCTATTATCAAATATTACATGTAAATTTATGAATTTTTATCAAGAGAAAATTGGAACTAGCATAGTGTAGGTTCAGATTAAATTGTTATGGAAAACAAACCACCAAACATCAAATGAGATGCATGAATCTCAACCATATTTCTAAATGTAAATAGGCATCTTGGTGGTGGTGGTTATGAGCCTTGGACTCCGTTCTGACTCATAGTGACTCATAGGGTTTCTGGAGATGCACAACATCATGGAAGCAGAAAGGCTCATCCATCTCCCATGGAGTAGTTGGTAGATTACAACTGATGATCTTGCACTTAATAGCCCAACTCATAATGCACTATGCTACCAGTGCTCCTTACATAGACCTTTTATAGAGAAGTAAATCAACCTGTATAACATAATATGTTTTGTTGTTGTTAGGTGCTGTTGAGGGGACTCCAAATCATAGTGACCCTATGCACAACAGAATGAACCACTGCCCAGTCCTGCACCCTCACAATCCTTGTTACACTTGAGGCCATTGCTACTCCCACTGTAAAAATCCATCTTATTGGGGGACTTCTCTTTTTCACTGGCCCACCACTTTACCAAGCATAATGTCCATCTCTAGGTCCCTCCTGATAATATTTCCGAATCATGAGGTATGAAATATTGCCATCCTGGCTTCTAAGGAACATTCTGAATGTGCATCTTCCAACTCAGATTTGTTCTGGCAGTTCATGTTACTTTTATTACTCTTCGCCAACACCAGAACTCACATGCATCAACTTTCCTATGGTCTTCCTTATTCACTGTCCAACTTTCCCACACATTGAGGTTATTGAAAATACCATGACTTGGGTCAGGAACACCTCAGTCTTCAAACTGACATATTTGCTCTTGAACACCTGAAAAAAGTCTTGTGCAACAGATTTGGCTAATTCAATAAGTCATTTGATTTCTTGACTACCACTTCCATGGTGTTGATAGTGGATCCAAGCAAAATTAAGACTTTGACAACCCCAATCTTTTTTCCATTCACCATGATGTTACCTATTTATCCAGTTGTAAGGATTTTATTTTCTTTACTTTAAGGTGCAATCCATACTGAAATCTGTGTCTTTGATCTTCATTAGTAAGTATTTTAAGTCTTCTTCACTTCCAGCAAGCAAGGTTGTATCATCTGCATATCACAAGTTGTTAATGAGTCTTCCTCCAATCCTGATGTCATGTTCTTCTATGCCATGTTCTATAATCAAGCTTCTCAGATTATTTGCTAAACATACAGATTGAATAACTATGGTGAAAGAATAATACCCTAGCACACAACTTACCTGACTTTTAACCATTCAGTGCCCCCTTTTTCTTTTCAAATGACTATCTCTTGTTTTATGTACAGGTTCATCAGAAGAACAATTAAATGATCTGGAATAGACATTCTTTGCAAAATTATCTGTAACTTGTCATGATTCACACAGTTGAAAATGTTTGCATAGCCAACAAAACACAGGTAAACATATTTCTGCTATTCTCTGCTTTCAGCCAAGATTTAGCTAAAGTCAGCAATAATATCCCCCATTCCATGTTCTAATCTGAATCAGGCTTGAACCTCTGGCAGTTCTCTGTCAATGTAATGTTGCAACCCCTTTAAAATTCTCTTGAGTAAAATCTTACTTGCATATGATACTGATATTGTCCAATGATATCTGTATTCTACTGAATTACCTTTTTGAGATGGGCACAAATATGTATTTCGTCCAACCAATTGGCCAGGTCTCCCAATTGAGTGTCTCCAGTGCTGTTTCGGTTTGTTGAAAGGTTTCAATTTGTATTCCACCAATTCCCGAAGCCTTGTTCTTTGCCAATTCTTTAAACTTTTTCCTTCAATAACATTGTCTATTGATTATATGTTACCTCTTTAAATAGTTGGACATCAACCTTTTCTTTTTGGTACAGTGACTCTGAGTATTTCTTCCATTATTTTTTATACTTTCTGCATAATCCAATATTTTGCCCCCAAAATCCTTCAGTATTTGCATGTGATATTAGTTATATTGTCCTATGATTTCTGCATTCCACTGGGTCACCTGTTCAGAATAAGCAAATATGGATATCTTCAAATCAGTTGTCCAGGTTGTGTTCCAAATTTCTTGGCATAGATGAGTGAGTGCCTCCAGTGCTACATTAGTTTTTTGAAAGATTTTAACATCCACAAATTCCAGTTATTTTTTCTTTGCCAGTGGCTTTAGTGCAGCTTGGACTACTTCCTTCAGTACCATTAACTCTTGATCAGATGCTACCTCTTGAAATAGTTGAACATTGATCAATTTCTTTTTGGTGCAGTGACTCTGTGTAGTCCTTCCATCATTTTTATGCTTTCTGCATTATTCAGTATTTTGCATATAGAATTCTTCAATATTGTAAGTCGTGGCTTAATTGTTTTCTTCTGTTCATTCAACTTGAAAAATGCTGAACATGTTCTTCCCTTTTTGTTTTCTAACTCTAGGTCTTTACACATTTCCTTATAATACCTGAGTGTGTCTTCTTGAGCTACCCTTTAAAAATTTCTGTTCAGCTCTTTTAGCACCTTATGCCTCCCATTTATTTTAGCATCTCTATAATGGACAGCAAGTTTCAGAGTCTCTTCTGACATCTTGTCTTCTTGATGTGCTTTTGCTTTATTTCTATATAATGTTCTTGATATCATCCCACAACTCTTCTGTTTTTCCAGTAATAATGCGTCAAATTTGTTCTTGAGATGGTCTCGAAATTCAGGTGGGATTGGTTCAACGTCTTATTTTGGCTCTCATGGACTTGTTTTAGTTTTCTTTACATTCAGCCTAAATTTGTATATGAGCAATTGATAGTCTATTCTACAGTCTCCCTAGCCTTGGTTTGGCTGATGATAAGGATTTCTGCACCATCTCTTCCTACAGATGTAGTCAGTTTGATTTCTGTGTATTCCATCTGGAGATATCCATGTGTATAGTCATGTTTTATACAAATATTTAAAAAGTATTTGCAAGGAATAAGTCATTGTTCTTGCAAATTCTATCATGAAATTTCTATCATGATTCTACCAGCAAGGTCATAGTTTCCAACTAGTGATCCTTCCTTTTTGTTTTCAACCTTTGCATTCCAAACACCAAATGTCTTTAATGCATGTTTGATCAACTTCAGACTGAAGAAGCTAGTAGAATTCTTCAGTCTCATTATCAGTGGCTTTCATGTTTGGTGCATAAATATGAATAATAGTGGTATTCACAGGTCTTCCTTGTTTTTCTTGTTGTTGTTAAGTGCTGTTGAGTGGATTCCTACCAATAGCCATCCTGTATAGGGTTTCCAAAGAGCAAGTGGTGAGCTTTAACCACTGACCTTGCAGTTCAAATGACTTTGCAGTCTGATGCATTAGCCTACAGTGCTACACCAGGGTCCAGTCTTCCTTGTAGGTGTATGGAAATCATTCTATCACAGACTGTATTATACTTCAAGATAGATCTTGAAATATTCTTTTTGATGATTAATGCAATACCATTCTTATTCAATTTGTCATTCTCAGCATAGTAACCCCTATGATTGTCAGATTCAGATGGCCAATACAAGTAGATTTCAGCTCACTAAAGCTGAGGATATTGATCTTTGTGCATTCTCTTTCATTTTTCAATTTTCCTAGATTCAGACGTTTTACATCCCATATTCTGATGATTAATGAGTGTTTGCAAAATTGTTTTGAGTTTGTCCATTAGCAAATGAAGGTCCTGAAAGTGTTACACCCTTTGTGTCATCACAGACAGCGCTACTTTGAGGAGACAGCTCTTCCCCAGTTATATTTTGAATGCATTCTAACCTGAGAGGCTCATCATCTGACACTATATCTGACAATATTCTGGTGGTATTCATAATGTTTCAATATCCA
>NW_006408519.1:56387199-56387741 GCF_000296735.1 Chrysochloris asiatica
TTTCTGATATGCTCTGCTTTCAGCCAAGATCCATCAGACATTGGCAATGATATCCCTCATTCCACGGCCTCTTCTGAATCTGGCTTAGTTAATGAAAGTATCATCTTTTAGAATACATATGTAAATAAATACAATTTAATATTACCAATGGTTAAGATATATAAAAACAAACTAAATTTATTTTTCATGACTTATTGTGCAAGAATAACAGCAAAATTAAACTCATAGGATGCATTTTTAATAAATTTTTTAAACATATCATGATATTTTAACCTGCTTCACCCACCCTCTGCTCCTCAGAAACCCTATACATGATTGCTATGTGTCAGAACTGACTTGATAGAACTTAACAACACTAATGTATGAAAAGATAGGCATTTCAGTATTGAAAAAATACCTACTAATAAGACTGCTTATTATGTTCCTTTTATTATCAGAATTCATATCTCTATCTATCTATCTATCTATCTATCTATCTATCTATCTATCTATCTATCTATCTATTCATATATGCAGAGCACTGAAAACTCTTTGAAGCAAAT
>NW_006408519.1:56388875-56390418 GCF_000296735.1 Chrysochloris asiatica
TTCTGCTCAGCCTACAGGTTGAATGAGTATGGTGAAGAATACAACCTTATCACACACCTTTCTTAATTTTAACCCATTCAGTGTTCCCATGTTCTGTTAAAACAACTGCTGCTTGGTCTATGTACAGATTCCTCACGAGCAGAATTAAGTGTTGCAGAATACTCATACTTTGCAATGTTGTCCTTAGCTTGTCATGATCTACACAATCAAAAGCCTTTGTGTAGTCAGTAGAGCACAGGAAAACATCTTTCTGATATTCTCTGCTTTCAGCCAAGATTCATCAGACATCAGCAATGAGATCTATTGTTCAATGTCTTTTTCTGAATCTGGCTTGAACCTCTGGAAGTTCTCTGTCAATGTATGCTTGCTACCATTTCTGTATACCTTTAGTAAAACTTTATCACATGGGCTATCAAAGATATTGTCTGATGATTTCCACATTCCGTTGAGTCACCTCTGTTTGGAATGGGCACAAATAAAGATCTCTTCCAATCAGTTGGCCAGATAATTGTCTTAAAAATTTCTTAGCATAGAAGAGTGAGTGCCTCCAGTGCCACCTCACTTTCTTGAAAGCTTTCAAATTTTTTCCATTAAGTCCTGGTGCCTTGCTCTTTGCGATTCTTTCAGTGCACCTTGGCGTCTTTCTTCAGTATCATTGGCTCTTAATCATATGCTACTTCTTGAAATAGTAGAACATCAACCATTCCCTTTTGGTACAGTGACTCTTTGTATTCCCTCCATCTTCTTTTGATGCTCTCTGCATCATTCTATAATTTGCCCAGAGAATCCTTCAATAACAAAAGTTGAGGCTTGTACATTTTCTTCAGTTACCACAGCTTGAGAAATGCTGAGCGTGTTTTTGGTTTTCTGACTGCAGATCTTTGCACATTTCATTGTAATATTTGACTTTGCTTCTTGAGCTGACCTTTGAAATTTTCTGTTCCGCTCTTGTACCTTCTCATTTCTTCCATTTGCTTTAGCATCTCTACGCAGGAGAGCAAAGTTCCGTGTCTCTTCTGACATCCATTTTGATTGTTTTCTTCATTCTTGTCTTTTTAATGACTTTTTGCTTTCTTCCCGTTTGATGTGGTTTTCATTTAGTCACTGAATACCATAGAATTTACAGCATTATAAATCTTTATGGGAGCAGACAGTCTCATCTTTGTTCCTTGGAAAAGCTGTTGAGTTTGGCCAGCCGACTTTGTAATTAGCAACCCAGGTCTTATCCCACTATGCCACCAGGTCTCCTAAAATACATTGCAGGATTGAGTCAATGTCCTAAGATATATTTTATGTTTTTATTTTGGGGTTTGTTTTGTTCTCTATAGACAGTATTTACAGGTCCAGAAATCAAGGGGAATTAATGAGAAGAGCTTTTCTCAATATTATCTCTTTTGGTCTGTTTGTGAAACTTTTGTTTCCTATACCCACAACTTTGGACTCTGCTGGTCTTGTAGTCTTAATTTCCAATGCTAGAATGCTTTCATTAGGGGACACACAATGGTTATCTTCTTAGGATGGATTCTCTAGAAAGTAAAACCAT
>NW_006408519.1:56391799-56392890 GCF_000296735.1 Chrysochloris asiatica
CAAAGTTCAGTGCTGATCCTACAGCACCATACCAGGAGTCCCATATATATGACATTTATTAAATATTCCTTCTTTATATTTATACATATAAAATATTTTCCTTGTATTTATATATACAGTTCACAGCCCGATTCGTAACCACTACACTACCAGAGCTATATATATATATTTGTATATTTAGATATTTATCTATCAATTTTTTTTCTCTTCCTTTCATTGTCCTGCTATCTAACACCAATGTGTTAGTACTAGTTAACTTAATAGTTAAGCATTTTATTTATAGAATATCAAAGAAGGAGTGTGACTTAGCTAGAAGAATGAATACCAGTTTCAAATGGATGAATTAGCTTGTTTTCAGTTGAAGTAGTATATAAATTATTTTGTAGTTGTTAAGTGCCATTGAGTCAGTTCTGACTCATAATAATGCTGTATTGTGTTTCTAAGGCTGTAAATCTTTGTGGGAATAGAAACCCCACAATCTTTCTCCTGTGAAGTGGTTGATGAGCTTGAGCCACTGATCTTCTGGTCCTCAATCAAGGACTTATTGTACAGAGCCATTTCCCTCCATATAGAGTATTGCTGTTGCCTTCTAGTGGGTTCCAACTCAAAGTGACCCCATATAGGGTTTCTGAGGAGCATCTGGTGGGTTAGAACCATTGACTCTGCAGTTGGCAGTCCAGTGCTTATCCTACAGCACCATACCAGATGGTTGTTAAGTGAAAAAAAAGTTAGTCCCAACACATAGCGACCCTTTATACTGTTTCTGAGGAGCAGCTGGTGGGTTTGAACTGCTGACCTTGTGGTTTGCAGTCCAGTGCTGATCCACCAGGAGTCCCCTATAGAGTCTGTTGTTGTTGTTAATTGCCATTGAGTTGGTTCCAACTCATAGCGACCCTGTATAGGGTGTCTGAGGAGCAGCTGGTGTGTTTGAACTGGCAGCCTAGTGGTTCACAGTCTAATGCTGATCCTGCAGTGCCACACCAGATAGGTGCATCAGATTAGTAAGAGGATGCATGACTATGTTGAAGTTAGATATAGTTAAAAGATATGTGTTTGGGTATCAAGGAGTAGACTGTAGAATGTATATATAT
>NW_006408519.1:56393710-56399792 GCF_000296735.1 Chrysochloris asiatica
AGAGAGAGAGAGAGAGAGAGAGAGACATTATTAATCAATGCAGGATTTACTTTTACAGCATTATAATTAGGGTCTTCAATATAATGATCTTCAATTAGCAAGTCCTGGTAGTATAGTGGTTATGAGTCAGGCTGTGAACCGCCAGGTCAGCAGTTCGAAACTACCAGCTGTTCCGTGGGAGAAAGATGAGGTGTTCTGCTTCCATAAAGATATACAGCCTCAGAAACTCTGTACAGGGTCGCTATGAGTCAGAACCGACTCCACGGCACTTAACAACAACAACAACAACCTAAAATTAAGAATTTTACTCATTGCCACTGCATCGATTCTGACCTTATGTAGGATTTCCAATACTGTCATCTTTATGGGAGCAGGCCTCATCTTTCTCCCACGGAGCTGCTGTTGAGTTTCAAGCACAGATCTTGTAGTTAGCAATCCAGTGCTTTTCCTACAGCATCACCAGGCTCTTTAAATTAAATAAATATGTTACTATAAGTGCCATTGAGTCAGTTCCAACTCATAGTGAGCCTGTATAGGGTTTCTGAAGAGAAGCTGGTGGATTTGAACCTCCAACCTTGTGGCTAGATAATCTACGCTCTAACACAGACCTCCTGACACAGACTTCCTGAAACCACCCTAGAGATCATTCTTTTAAACTATCTAAATATACGTCCTTCCAGGAGCATGCTGTGCAAGCATGTTTCTAAGACGACTCTGGTAAATATTTCTTCACAAACCACATTCTTGTTTACTGAGCATGGTTAAAAGTTGTGCAAGAAGTTCACAAGGCTCCAGATCCCAGGCTCTATTCTCTTTTTCTTTGTAAGGAGCACTCATGATTGCTAAACCTTTTTCCTGATAGTGTTCTAATAGTGACCCTTAAGAGTTCCAGGAAACTGTACTCATCCATTTTCCAGCTGATAGTTGATATTTGAACTGTTTCTTGGTCAGTGATTTAGGATGTTTCCATTCCATACTCTGCCATTTACTCTTAGGTGAATAGTGATGAAGCCATGTCTTGTTGCCAGTAATGCTATTTTAGACAAACTTTCACGTTCCTTCAAGTGTAGGTCCAAATTTCATTTGAAGATTTTCAAGTGCTTCTGTTTATGCCCTTCTGTGAGTTGTTTCAGTACTCATTTCACACAAACTTTTCGGAATCCAAGTCTGTTGTGGATTATTTCATATGCATTACCCTGATGATTTGCAAATGATTTGCCACATAATCCACTGTCACTTGTCTGTTCAACAGAATCATTTCATGTTCATGCTCAATGTTGTCATCAGCTGTGGACATGGCATATTCATATAATTGGAATGCAGATAATTTTTTACTCCCTCTCTCTTATGTGTGTGCATGTTGTTGTTAAGTGCCACTGAGTCAGTTCTGACTCATAGTGAAACTATATACGGTTTCCAAGGAGTGCCAAGTGGGTTTGTGCTGCCAATCTTGAACAGTCTAGTGCTGATCCTACAGTGCCACACCAGGACTCCATTATCATTGACTTCTAGAAGAACAAATGAATCTGTGTAAGAAGAAGTACAGCCAAAATGACTCTTAGAAGCTAGGATGAGGAGACAGCTTCTCTTATTCATTACACATATTATCAGGAGAAGGACATCATGCTAGGTAAAGTGGCTGGTCAGCGAAAAAGAGGCAGTTCCTGCCCCCTCCCCCCACCAACAAGAATGATTAGCACAGTGGAAGCAGCAAAAGAATTCAATCTTAATTAATATTTTGAGGCTATTGCAGGACAGGCCAGCGTTTCTTTCTGTTGTGCATAATGTCACTATGGATACGTTGTTAGATGCCATGGAGTTGGTTCTGATTCACAGATTTTCTTAAAGGACACAGGATGATCACAAGTGCTTGTTGTGAAGAAGTTTTAAGAAAACTGAAAGCTACAGTGATGAAAAGAAAGACAGAAAAGTTGCCCAGAGGAAGTACTTTCCATTATAATAATTCACCTGCTCCTTCTTAAGGTTAGGGTGTTTAATAAGATTTTCATTAGAATACATTACCCCATCCACCTTACAGCCCAAATCTTTCCACTTCAGACTTCTTTTTGTTAGCAAAATTCAAAAGATTTTTAAGTAACACAATTTGAGTTTCTGATTTTTTTCTCACCACTGCAATTTTCAATTTTCTTAAAACTTCTTCATAATAAGCATTTATGATCATCCTGTTTCCTTTGAGAATGTCTAACAAGATTATCCCTTTGGAACCTCTCCAAACAACCACATAACCTTCTGAGTTTTGAATTTAACTGATCCTGCAGAAGCTGTTCGAAGCCAAATGTTGTGATTGGACCTTGTTTTGAAGGTACTTTAATAAAACTAAGACAAGCGTATTTCTGATATAGCTTATCTGCAGCCATTCATTGATTATAAAGACATGTTTAACCAGCTTTTGTTTTTTTGTTTTGAATAAGCTCTTGAATGTATGAATTGCAGTTCTAATATGGATACTTTTTACTTTACCTTGAATAAGTAGTTGGCTGAATTTATTATTTTTTTTTTGCTTATGAACTTATGTTTTCCAAATTTCAACTGAGGTGGATATGTTAATTGCTTTAACAGTTACATTAACAATCCTAAAAAATTAGCTGTTTGATGTTATAAAAACAGCTATTGATCTCTATATAATATCCAATACCCATGTGCTCACTCAAAGCTCACTCCTGCAGTTAAGTTAGCAACTTGCCAAAGAAGCTTAGTTTATGAATCTTCATTGATGACTCGAAGATGAGCAGTACTTAAATGGACCAAGGTCAATCTTGGGAAATATGGATTAAAGTATTTGGTGTATAAAGTCAAAGATAAGTTTTAGTGTTGTATTAAAGTATTGCTTGATGACAAAAAATGGGTAATTTGTAAAACTTATGGTATTTTTACATAGAAGAAAGAAGTCTAGGATCCAATCTAGATCAAGTCAGCTTTATGCTGGAATTTTTTCAGGCCTATGTTCTCTCATGCATAAAAGAAGACGATGGAAAAATCAATCTCTAAACTCTCTGAAAAGGACAACTTTGGAAGTTTCAGAAATTCCCACTTTTTTTTTCCCCTTCAGAACAGGCATGCCACTGTCTGATTAACCAGGACCAGAATGGGAAGCAAGTAAAAAACGGTTGAAATGATGCCTTAATTAGTGATAATAAATTGACTTAAATTTTAGTTATTTCTTTGTTTTTTTTTTCCTGTCCTTAGACTAGTCTTAGGCACTTGAGCTGCCTATTCAAACTACATGTCTTTACCTTTTAAAAATACCATATATCTACCATAATCACTTGTCTATCTTGGCCTGCATCTTTTTAATACTGACCTCCCCGTCTTTTCTATTATTGGTATTACTGTTATACTGTATTTCTTTCACTTTTTTTTTTTTTTTTGAATATTCAGGTCAGCTTTCAATTTTTTTTTCAAAATTGCTCCTGTAACATTCAAGTGAATGTTGTTGTTGTTAAGTACTGTTGAGTCAGTTCTGACTCATAGCGACCCTATAAAGGGTTTCTATGGAGCAACTTTGGAACCGCTGACCTTGTGGTTCACTTTCTACTGCTGATCCTACTGCTAGAAATACCTTACTGGAATCCCAGTGTGACACTGTAGTATAAACACTGAATTGCTAACAAAAAGGTTACGGCTCAAACCCATAAGCTATTCCTTGAAAACCCTACACAGGGTTGCTATGACGTGGGACTAACGCAACAGCACTTAACAATGACAAAAACATGGAGTCCTGTTGTGATACTGTAGAATAAACTCCTTGGAAATCCTATTCCGGGTCACTATGAGCCTGAACTAACTCGACAACACACAACAACTACAATTTGATTAAAAGATAATGTGCACAGTGACCAAATATCTAATTGCATAAAAATTCTAAAATTTGTCAGAGTGTTTCTAGTTTATCCAAGGAGGTTTTTTTTTTTGTTTGTTTGTTTGGCTTAACAGTGGAAAATGCAAAGGATTGAAGAGATTTTAGTTGATTTTTATAAAATTTCAGTCTCGTGTGATCTAATCTCCAAGTCAAAATTTCTCAGTGTTATAAGTTGCTTCTGAAATTATTTGTGCTACTATTATAAATCAGCTAGTTATCCAAGTAGGAATTCCATAATGCACTGTTAAAAAATTAAAATGATAGAAGGTAATAGACTCTGAAATGATCAATTTAGACAGTAATTACATATAGTAATATATTCTCTAATTAAAAAGTAATTAGGTATGGAATTGTATCAATGGTCCATGTATTATTGATTAATGCCAATATCTTGAAATGACAACATAATTAAATTAACAACATGTTCCAAATTAAAGATAAACCATTTTTCAAATAAATTTCTAACAAACAAAAATCAAAGCTATAGACTTGAAGTTGGAGAAGAATAAGGATTTAAACTCTGTGAGATATTTAACTTTCATAGCAATTGGTATCAGGGTGGACTTTTTTTTGTTTTTTTCAGGGTGGGACTTTTATTAGACTCTTAGAGATTCAATACTTTGCAGAGCATGAATATTAACTGACAGCAAATTTTCAGAAAAGGGACAAAAGTACTGTTTATGAAGTAAGAAGAGAATTTTTTTCCCTGAGAAAAAGAAAGATAATGAAGATTAACAAGAAACTGGAATTAGTTTAAGGCAGTGAGGAAGATACCAGAAAACTGAGAAATCTTAATGTAACCTTAGTCATAATTCCCAAACCTTCAACAAGTTAAATTCCCTTTAACTCAAGAACTGCTTGATGCATTTGTTTCATTTTCACTATTATTTTATAATTAGTAAGGTGCTTCCACGAATGTTCTGGCTTTCTGGATTATGTGAGTGGTTTTAGATTGGTACTCACTAATGTGGCCTCCTGAGGCTACTGAACATGTGAAATTTGCCTAGGCTATGTGTAATAAAAAGGAGCTCTGGTAGCGTAGTGGTTATGAATCGGACTGCGAACCGCAAGGTTAGTAGTTCGGAACTACTAGCTTTTCCGTGGGAGAAAGATGAGGCTTTCTGCTCCCGTAAAGATTTACAACCTCAGAAACCCTGTACAGGGTCGCTATGGGTTGGAATCGACACGACGGCACTTAACAACAACAACATGTGTAATAACACACATAATATTGAGAAATTAGGATTTAAAAACAATTTAAACAAGCCTCCAATTGTAAAACTTCTATATAGTAAATGAGCACCAGTTGGGGGAAAAAAAGTAAGCAAACTGTAAAGATAATACTTGTCATATGTATAACCAAAAATGCACTAATATATAAAGACTTGGTATCAATCACAAGGAAATCGAATATACCGAGTTTGGAAAAAAAAAAAAAAAAGTAAATATAAGTGTCTCACAAAAGATACAGATAAATTGGCTATTGAATAAATTCCTATAAAAATATTTCATATCACCAATCAGATGAGAAAATACTGAAAAGAATAATAGTGTACCATAATGCTGAATGTATGGGGAAAAAGGTACTTTTCATACAATTTAGTATAACCTTACTGAAGGGGAATTTGTCAATGAGTACAAAAACTATTTAAACTGTCTCTTGTATGAAATTTCAATCCTTCAGGTATGTCAAAACTTATGCTTATGAATGCTTATTACAGTGATTTTTTTTTTTTTTTTTGAAATAACAAACATATGCAATAAAATATACATTCCAAATTTGGGGATTGTTTGAAAACTTTGCACTTATAAAATTGCTAATTATCGTCATTTAACATAACATGAAGCCATATTTTTTTGATATGGGAGAATGCTCTACAATATACAGATAAGTAAAACACTTGTCTATTGAATTGCTCTTGTTGTTAGGTGTCATCGAATTGGTACCTATTCATAGTGACCCTATGCACAACAGAACAAAATACTGCCTTGTATTTATGCACAAGCTCACACTTGTTGCCACACTTGAGCCCATTGATACCGCCACTTTGCCTGCCAATACATCTATCTCACTGGGGTCTTCCTCTTTTTCTCTGACTCTCCACCTACCACACATGATATCCTTCTCCAGCGACTGGTCCCTCCTGACAAAATGTCCAAAGTATGAGAGATGAAGTTTGGCCATCCTGACCTCCAAGGAGC
>NW_006408519.1:56401172-56412795 GCF_000296735.1 Chrysochloris asiatica
CTTGATGATATGTACCTCTTGAAATGGTTGAACATCAACCATTTCCTTTTGGTACAGTGTATTCCTTCCATCTTCTTTTGATGCTTTATGAATTATTTGATAATTTGCCCATAGAGTCCTTCAATAACCAAAGTCGAAGCTTGATTTCTTTTTCTTCAGTTCTCCCAGCTTGAGAAATGCTGAACATGTTCTTCCTTTTAGGTTTTCTGATTCCAGATCTTCGCACATTTTATTGTAATATTTGATTTGTCTTCTCCAGCTGACCTTTGAAATTTCTATTCAGCTGTTTTACATCCTTGTTTCTTCCATTTGCTTTAGCATCTCTGTGCTGGAGAGCAAGTTTCAGTGTCTCTTCTGACATCCATTTTGATCTTTTCCTTCATTCTTGTCTTCTTAATGACTTTCTACTTTCTTCCTGAATGATATTCTTGATGTCATCCCACAACTCTTCTGGTCTTCGGTATTTAGTGCTTAATGCATCAAATCTGTTCTTCAGATGATCTCTAAATTCAGGTGGGATATATTCAATGTCATATTTTGGCTCTTATGGACTTGTTTTCATGTTCTTCAGCTTCTGTTTGAATCTGCATATGAGCAATTGATGGTCTGTTCCACAATCAGCCCCTGACCTTGTTTTTACTATGATATGGAGCTTTTCCATTGTCTCTTTTTGCAGATGTAGTCAATTTGATTTCTGTGTATTCAATCTGGTGAGGTCCATGTATTTGAAATGAACAAATCATTGATTTCACAGAATTTTATCAGGCGATCTCCAGCATCATTTCTATCAACAAGGACATATTTTCCAACTACTGATCCTTCCTCTTTGTTCCTAACCTTTGCATTCAAATCACCGGTAATGATCAATACATCTTCTTGCCTGTTTGATCAATTTCAGATTGAAGAAGTTGGTACAATTCTTCTATTTCATCCTCACTGGCTTTAGTGGTTGGTGCATAAATATGAATCATTGTGGTATTAACTGGGCATCCCTGTTGTTGTTGTTGTTGTTGTTAAGTGCTGTTGAGTTGGTTCTGACCCATAGTGACCCTGTACAGGGATTCTGAGGGTGTAAATCTTTATGGGAGTAGAAAGCCTCATCTTTCTCCTGTGGAGCGCCTGGTAGTTTCCAACCGCTGACCTTAAGGTTCGCAGCCCAATTCGTAACAGACAGCGTTGTACCTCATGACTGATCTGGATATGATCTTATTGACAATAAATGCCTCACCATTCCTCTTCAATTTGTCATTCCCAGCATAGTAAACCATGGGTTGTCAGATTCAAAATGGCCAGTACCAGTCCATTTCAGCTCACTAATGCCTAAAATATCTGTTTATGCATTGCTTTTCATTTTTGACAACTTCCAATTTTCCTAGATTCGTACTTTGTACATTCCATGCTCTGATTATTAATGGATGTTTACAGCTGTTTCTCTTCATTTTGAGTTGTGTCCCAGCAGCAAATTAAGGTCCTGTGGGCTTTTACTCCATTCACGTCATCACCGTCAACTCTAATTTGAGGAGGCAGCTCTTTCCCAGTCGCATTTTGAGTGCCTTCCTACCTGAAGGGCTCATTTTCCCACACTATATCTGACAGTGTTTCTCTGCTATTCATAAGGTTTTCAGTGACTAAATATTCAGAAGTGGTTTGTCACTCTTTCTTCCTAGTCTTTGTCTTGAAGCTCATCTGAAACTTGTGTGACCCTGCTGGTATTTAAAATACCAGTGGCATAGCTTCCTGAATCACAGCAACTCACAAGCCACCATAGTATGGAACACTGACAGAAGAGTGGTGAGGCTATGTAATAGTAACCATGAAAATAATAATAATAAATTTGGAATCACATTTTTTTATCTTTGTCTCTCAAAGATTCCATTTTTTTCCCTTGAACAAAGGAGAGAGTAATAGTACTGAACTGAACAAAGTTTTTGTGAAATGAATGAGGTAGTATCGGTACAACTCAAACAGTCCCTGGCATGGTAATAAATATCTAACACCATGGCAGGTGTTGTTTGAGTTGTATCGCTACTACCTCATTCATTTCACAACAACCTTATTAATTCAGTGCTATTACCATCTCCTTTTTTCAAGGGAGAAAACTGAATATTTGAGAGACAAAGATAATGTGATTGCCAAAGGTCACAAGGCGCTTCTGTTGTGTCTTGCCTTTTATCCATCATCTATCTACGTTTACTGTTGCTAGGTGTCAAGTCAGTTCTAATTCATAACAACTCTATGCACAACAGAATGCAACACTGCCCAATCCTGTGCTATCCTCACAATTATTATGTTTGAGACCACTGTTGATGCCACTGTATTAATCCAACTCTTTGAGGGTCTTCTTTTTCATTGGCCCTTCATTCTACCAAGTATGGTATCCTTTACCCATGACTGGTCCTTCCTGTCTGGTCCTCCATATCCAAAGTATGAGAGATAAAGTCTCACCATTCTCATTTCTAATGAGCATTCTGGCTGCGCTTCGTACAAGACAGGTTTGTTTGTTCTTCTGAAAGTCCATAGTATTGTCAGTATTCTTCATCATCATAATTAAAATGCATCAGTTCTTCTCCAGTCTTTTTATTCATTGTCCAACTTTCACATACATTTGAGGAAGTGAAAATACCATGGCTTGGATCAGAAAGTTTCTTAGTCCTCAAACTGACAGCTTTGCTCTTTAACACTTCAAAAAGGTCTTTTGCAGCAGATTTGCCTAATGTAATACACTGTCTGAGTTCTTGACTGTTGTTTGTATGCGTATTTGTTGTGGATCCAAATAAAATGAAATCTTTGTTTGGTACCATTGAGTAGGCTCTGACTCATAGCAACCTTATGCTCAAAAGAATGAAATACTGCCCGGACCAGCTCCATTCTCAAAATCAGTGTTACGCTTGAGCCCGTTGCTACTGCTACCGTGTTCATCCACCTCATTCCTCTTTTTTGCTGACCCTCCACTTTACCAAATATGATGTCCTTCTCCAGGAACTGGTTGCTCCACATAATATGTCTAAAGTATGAGAGATGAAGTCTCACCATCCTAGCTTTTAAGGAGATTTCTGGCTGTACTTCTTTTAACACAGATTTATTTGTTCTTCTGGCAGTCCATCTTACTGTAATATTGTCACCAACACCATAATTCAAACACATCTATTCTACTATGGTCTTCTTTATTCATTGTCCAACTTTCACATGCATATGAGACTACTGAAAGTACCATGTCTTGAGTCAGGCTCACTTTAGTCCTCTAACTGACATCTTTGTTTTTAAAGAGATCTTGTGCAGCATATTTACCTAATGCAATACATTGTTTGATTTCCTGACTGTTGCTTCCACCAGTGTTGATACTGGATCCAAGCAAAATGAAAATGAAGTATTTGACAACTTTAATCTTTTCCCCATCTATTATGATGTTCAGTGGTGATGATTTTTGTTTTCTTTACATTGAAGTACATCCCATATTGAAGGCTGTGATCTTTGACCTTCATCAATAAGTGTTTTAAGTTCTCTTCACTTTCAGCAAGCAGGTTGCATCATCTGCATATTATCTTCTTCATACAAACAATCATTTGCTAATCATTTGCTCAGTATACAGACTGAATAATTATGATGAAAGAATGTAATCTTGTGTCACACCTTTCTGGGTTTCGAAATATTCAGTATCCCCTTGTTCTGTTCAAACAACTGCATTTGAGTCTATGTACACGTTCCACATGACAACAATGACATGTCCTGGAATATCCTTTCTTATCAATGCTATCTGTAGCTTTTTAAGACCCACACAGTCAAAAGTCATTGCATAGTCAATAAACACATGTAAACATTTTTCTGTTATATTCTAATTTCAGCCAAGACCCATCTGAAATTCAGATGAGGATGAGGAATGTCAGCAGTGATATTCCTCATCCTCATCTGAATCTAGTTTGAACTTTTGGCAGTTTCCGGTCAATGTACTATTGCAGCTGTTTTTGAATTATCTTTAGCAAAATTTTACACGCACATAGTATTAACTATGTTGTGCAATGACTGCTGCATTCTGTTGGGTTGCCTAACTTTAGAATGGCCACAAATGTGGATTTTTTCCAAGCAGTTCGCTAGGTAGCTGTCTTCTAAATTTTTTGGCATAGATGAGTGAGTGCTTCCAGTGCTGGATCAGTTTGTTGAAAGATTTTAATTCATATTCCATTAATTCCCATATATCATGATGTTATTTATTGATGAAGTTATGACAATTTTTTTTTTTCCTTACAGTGAGGTACAATCCATACTGAAGATTTAGCCTTTGATCTTCATCAGTAAGTGCTTGTGCTATCTGCCTATTGCAGGTTGTTAATGAGTTTTCCTCCAGTTCTGATAATCACATTCTTTTTCATATAATCCAGTGTATTGGATTATTTGTTGAGCATAAATATTGGGTAAGTATGGTGAAAGGATCCAACCTTACTTTAAAAAGAAGCATACTATTTTAACATGTATCAAGTATAAAACACTTGGCAGTTCTTCAAGATGAATACCTAATATGTAAAGAGAGAGAAGATCAAAGTCAATAGTTTAGGAATTTACTCTGTATGATATGTATATTGACTTTCTTGGGTCAAACTAAATGACTTCTGATTTTAGGGAGAAATTGGACTGTCTGTTTACATTTTAACTCTATGGAACTTAGAGTATTTCAAGTTTTGGATTAAAGTTCAAATGACTGTTCTTTAAATCTTATATTAAAGGAATATTCATTTATTGGGTTGTTTCATAATCATAAGACCATTGTAGTCAAGTCAACTCTAACTCAAAGCAACTGTCCAGAGAGAGGAATAGGATTGTCCCAAACTCAAAGCAACTGTCCAGGGGAGAGGAATAGGATTGTCCCATAGGGCTTCCTAGGTTGCAATATTTACAGAGCAGACTTACACATTTTTCTTTAGAGAAGAAGCTTTTGAGTTCAAACCATCAACTTTTCTGTTGGCAGCCAACTGCTTAAATGCTGAGCCACCAGGGACCCCTAGCCACAAGGCTATTTGAAAAAGGTGTTAAAAATCAAATTGAGTAAATACTGTTTTTAGTCTTCTAGTATTAAATTTTATTTTTCAGATATATTAATATAGAAACTGAATAGTTAGAAAACGTGAAAACGAGAAATGGAGTTTCTATGAAGAAAAAGCAATATATATCTGCTAAAGTTGTAATAAGCAGTCATGTGTGCTTAATTAGGAGAATATTCATTTTAAAAATTCTTAACACAAAAACTTGAAAATAATATATAATGTCACAAATATATATTACTTTAAGTTTTCAGTAACCTTTCTTACAGGGGAGATTAATTTTTTTATTTTTATTTTTTTATCACCAACCATGAGATATACAGATTGCAGATGTTTCTTTTATATTCTAATGAGGAAACTAAACTGGCATTCCAGGTCACATCTAGGAACCAAGCAACTAGTGTTATTTCCCCTCAACTCCCACACCCAGCATACATCACTGCTTTCCAGTGGAAATTATGACACAGAAAAGTTACACTAAAGGGAATATTGTCAAACACCAGAATCAAATTAAAGTGCAGCGTATTCTTAATGTAAAATTTGATAGCAATTTGTTTTTCAACAGCAAGTTATAGGTAATTTAGCAGTTTTTTTAGTGGCTTTTTATTTCTGAAATTGTGTTGTACTGACTGCTATTTTCTTGCTCTTTGCATTCTTTGTCACTTTTAATATCTTTAGTGATTTTGAAATATTTGGTGCTGGATCATTCTGCTGCAAATATGACCTGTCATTCCAATAAATGGACTGATTGAATCTGTCACACTGGTGGGATTTATAGCAAATTCACCACAGCACAAGTAAAACCATTAGAAATTGCACTGGTTAAGTGACTTAATAGGAGATTCTTCTGATTTTATCAGCACCCTGACTTTTTATGTTCCCTGCAAATAAGCATAAAGAATGTTAAAATTAAACCAACTTTAATGTGTATTTGTTACCATCTTGATTTCTTTTTCAGACTTGTAACATGATTTATGCTTCTAAAATCTCTGTACTACAATAATTTATGAGAAGGGTTAATGAAATTTTATGCTGCACAACGTTTGGCTTTAAAACTCAGAATTTGATATATATATTTTTCAGTTTAACTATGATATATATTCGCACTAATGTAAACAAATGCTTTTTGTGTATATATTACAATACTTTAAATAATTTATTTTACACATTTTTGCTTTCAGATATTTGTACAATTGAAAATGAAAAATAATATTATGTTACTGAGTAAAACCTACAACCTGGAGTATGGTTGCAGGTATTGATAATTTGGTAAGTGAGTCAGTAGGCTTTTTATTACTGCTGTTATCATGATTCATATAATACTTGCTAGTACAAGTAAAATATTTAAAACAAGGTTCACTTTAAAGTAAAACAAAATAAAAAAATTAGATGCTCAATTTTTATTACATAACTAGATATTTTCTCAAAATTACATTCTTATTTTATATAGACAAATCCATATAATTTATGTGGTTTGTATTCACTTATTGGATCACACATGTTTTTTTTTTTTTTTTTTCGATTTTCTTCCGATTTAATGTAGTCATAGTGCACTGTTTATTTTACTTTGTTAATCTAACAGTTTTTATACTATCCCTGTGTAAATACTGAAGCTATAGTGAAAAAAAAATAATAGACTTGTAAAAAGACCACATAAAATAGGAACATTTATTTTAGTTGAAGACACATGCTAATTTTTTATTGAAAGATGCATTAAACATTGATACATCCAACCTCCGATTGAACCTTCAGACTTGTCACATGTAAGGGCTGTTGAAGATTTATTGCACAATATAAAATTAGGCATATATAGTAAACTTGATAGTAAATGATGTTTGTAGGCAGTACACTGCCACAGAGAATAGTAGCATAGTAGAAGTGAATTTGAAAAACATATTTAAAGACAATCATAAATGAGTGATGGAAACCGAAATATAGGATAGAGAAAACTCATTGAAAGAACCTTTATCCAATGTGATAGATAAATTTAAAGAGTACTTTCTATAATGAACAGATATTTTCCATGCCTCTAATTCATGTATTACATATTAAAGGACTGTTGTATAAAAATGTAAATAGCTTTATTTAGTCATGCTTTTTTCAAACAATCCATATGAAATATAAATATTAAAAATTTGTTTCCTTAAAAAGGTACAAATTGATAGAGAAATGAAGATTCACCTAGGACAAATATTGTGCAAAATCAAGGCAAATTGTGTTCTGACAGGAGGCTGGTTTCACTGTGAATTGCTTTTAGTGCATATTTCATTTCTGTTTTATCCATTGCCCTCTTCTCTCTGCTTTTCCCTCCCCTTGTGTTAGAATTGTCTCCATAACAGTGAGTTTGGTTTTGAATTTGGTTCTCTTCTCTTTCTTTCCCTTCCCTTCAATTCCTTTCTCTTTCCCGTTCTCTCTTTGTCAAATTGATCATCTTTGAGCACCAGTCTTCTCTTTGAATAACAACAAATATGTCTGCAGCAGTACAAATTCACTAGTAGGATGCTGTAATGATTCCTTAATTGGAATCCAAAGAAATTGGTTTAAAAAAAATCTTGAAACTCAAACATCATTTTTTTCAAAATGTTTCTATTTTTAAAAACTTATGACAGGTTTACAAAGAGCTATATAAAATATTTTTAAATGCATTCAATACTAATGAGACCAGTTCTATTTGTAAGACCAGGAGTCCTGTTGTGGCATTGTAGGATAGGAGCTGGACAGCTAACTCAAGGTTGGCGGTTTAAGCCACCAACTGCTCCTGTGTATTTCTGTTTGCTATGAGTCAGAACAAACTCCACAGAATTTGACAACAACATCAATTGATTTCTGGGAAAAAATAAACTAAAATGTGTAACTATCAGAAATTTTTGCTCATAATGAGTTTTTTGTAGTAATGAATCAATTATTCTTAAGTTGATAGGACAAATCTATTTTCTACAATACAAATTTTAAATTTTACCGCAGCAGATTTTATGAATATGTCTGAACCTATATTTTCTTAATCTTTCTGTAGTTTTGTGAGGTTTTATTTTCTGATGTAAAGAGATCACTTACTCAGAGAGGCATATTAAAATTCCCTGGCTTTTGTTTAAAAAATAATGTTGTTGTTAA
The DNA here is from genome assembly GCF_000296735.1 of Chrysochloris asiatica. Lineage (NCBI taxonomy): Eukaryota > Metazoa > Chordata > Mammalia > Afrosoricida > Chrysochloridae > Chrysochloris > Chrysochloris asiatica. Next base: position 56,409,317 of record NW_006408519.1, read on the forward strand.
TTGGCCACTAGCAGGTGGTGACTCATTGGGACTCTCTGTAGTGTTTCTGAGGAAAGGTTTGAGCCTCCAACTTTGCGAATAGCTGTCCAGTGCTTAACAACATTTATTATTTACTTTTACTTTTTTGGTAATATTCTTGCCATCACTCCTATCCCCACTTTTCTTTCTTTCTTTTCATTTACTAATTTGTATTCTTATTTAAACAAATGATAATATCTGTTGTATTTTAATAAAATTAAATTAGTATACATTCCTGGGGTACATGGAATAAGTGAATTAATGGTTATTTCAGAATTCTGGGAATCAGATGCAATCATTCACTTTTGAGTTCTAAGAATAAAGGTCAAATCTGAAGTAATAAAGAATGCTCTTTATTACTTGTGTTGGAGGTAGGGAAATTCTTTTGAAGTAAACATGCTCATACCATAGATCCCCATCAAATAGGTGACACTGCTAAGTTGTGGAATTGATAAACACAGAATTTCTCTTTCTTAGGTTAGAGATATGATACCAGAGATAATGAAGAGACCACTCTAAGGGCTGAACTTAATTGCTAACACAGTACTGCATTTGGTTATTGTCTGTTCTGTTTCCAACTCATACTATCTTCTGGGATTCTGCTTAGTTGTTCCATCTTTTTTGCTCTTTATTACTTTAATTTTCCTTTCTTCCTTATTTTTTATTGAGTTCCTATTATGTCATGGATTACAAATATGGAAAGAATTAACAAGTTATTATCCTCTCCACAAAACACAGTTTAGAAGGAAAGCTGTTTAAAACTGGAATAAAGATTCCCAATGAAGAAATTTTTATTTTAACCAGAGTTAACTCTACTTCCTCCCCCTACAGAAAATCATTGAAATTCATCATCTTTGAGTTCCTTTAAATTATTTTGGGCTTTTAATGGCACTAGACACTGAAACACACTGACATGGGACTTTACTCATGTACCCATTGAAGGAAAGCTGGTAGAACACTTATCATTGTCAAATTGTACTGTTACTTCCTCCAGTCTCTTTAGCTCCCACTGCTGATTAGTCTAACCATTCTCTAACTATGACTCTTGGGATGTTTGTAGGTAGAACAGTGTGCACATGTTATAAAGATTTGCATATTTTGCCATCTCCAGATTGCTTATCTACTAAAATGACTGCAATCAAGTTATGTCTCAGGGCATTTGGTCTGAATTTTGCTGAAGTCAGTGTTTGATGAGTGAGTAAATTCTGGACTTGGGAATTTTTACTTTTTTTAAAGTTTAATTTACACTAAGGCTCAGCAAAAATATTTCAAACCTAGAATTAGCCATAAAATCCAGTATATTGGTTTGATAAAGTGTGTATGTTAGAGAAATAAGTTTATTTGTTACTTTTGAAGTGTTTTTTTAGCTATAGAATAAGCACTCCACCATAAAGCTCATTTGAACCACAAGGCTGGTGGGTCACACTCACCAGTTCCCTCCTTGGAAACCCTACACAGTGTCTATTCCCTCCTTGGAAACCCTATTCCTACTCTGAGTCAGAATCAACTAAAATATACTTAACAAGTAATTTAGAAATTTAGGAAGCATCAAAAGAACATGGAAGAGATTTATTGTCACTGTATCAAAAATATATGGTCTACCCCTTTCAAGAGGTAGCATATCATCAAGAACTAATGGTATAGAAGGAATAAATCTAAGATACATTGAAAACATTGGTGAAAATCAAGGCTCCAGGAATTGATAGAATTCAAATTGAAATCTTTCAACAAACTGATGCAGCATTGGAAGTGGTCACTCGTTTGTGCCAAGAAATTAGCCAGCCAATTGGAAGACAGGTCAACCAATGGAATGTAGAAATTATAGAACAATATCATTAGTATTACATGTAACTAAAATTTTGCTGAAGAAAAATTTTAAATGGCTGCAACACTACATTGACAAGGAACTGCCTGAAAATCAAGCAGTGTTCAGAAGAGGAAGTAGAACTAGGAATATCATTGCTGACAAAAGATAGATTTTAGCTGAAAGCAGAGACTATCACAAAGATATTTTCTTGAGCTTAATTGACTATGCAAAGGCTTTATAATATGTAGATCATGACAAGCTATAGATAACATTGTGAGAATATGTGGATATTCTAGAACACTTGATTGTGCTTATGAGGAACTTGTACATAGAACTTGTGCATAGTCCTTTGAACAGAACAATGGGATACTGAATGGCTTAGAATCAAGAAAGGTGTGCATGAGGGCTGTATTCTCTCATCCTACTTACTGAATTATACACTAAGCAAATAACCAGAGAAGTTGCATTGTATGAAGAAGAGCATGGCATTAGGATTGGAGGAACTCATTAACCATCTGCAATATGAGATGATACAATCTTGTTTGTTGAAAATTAAAAGGACTTAAAACACTTACTGATGAAGTTTGGACTACAGCTTTCAGTATAGATTCACCTCAATGTAAAGAAAACAAAAATCCTCACCACTAGATCAATAAATAACATCATGATAAATGAAGAAAAGATTGAAGTTGTCAAATACTTCATTTTGCTTGGATCCACAATCAACACTCATGGAAGCAGCAGTCAAGAAATCAAATCTGATGGACTCCTGTAAGATGGTGGACTAGACAGATGCACTATATATACCCTCTACAACAAAGATACAAGAGACCAAATAGATACATATGAAATTCCTGGAACCCTGAACTTCAGAAGAAATGGTAATCCACTGGCCGGACGCAGTAGTACCATCTTGAACCTTTGTGACTGGTAATCCACTGGCCGGGCGCAGTAGTACCATCTTGAACCTTTGTGACTGGTAATCCACTGGCTGGTCGCAGTAGTACCATCTTGAACCTTTGTGACTGATAATCTACTGGCCAGGCACAGTAGTACCATCTTGAACCTTTGTGAGCAGCATTGGCAACAGAAGTAGACCTGGCAGAGCAGAGTCAGACAGACTATTGGAAGAGTATGAGTGCTTCTTCTTCCCCAAGCTCTCCTAGTGACCAGAGGTGTGGCCAGTTTTCACCACACCTACCACCAGGACAGCCCCTGCTCTTTGGGAGTTCAGAGTCATGTGGTTGGGAGTCACACCAGTATGGACCAGCTGCACCGTTTTTGTGTGCCATTTTGGTGCCTGGATTCATTTGGGCTTGGCTTAGGACCTACAGAACGCAGAGTCACTAGGCCAGAATGTAACCTGTCACCTTGCCCTCAGCTACCTAACAGTTATTGAAATTGGCTCCTTCAAAGCAATCCAGGAACTACTATCCGATTGAGTGCCCTGAGCATGGATAATACCAAGGCTGATAGGAGTTCCATCAAGGGCCAGGAACTCCACTGTCACATTCTTCTCACACTTATCTCAGGAGATCCTTAGCTTGCAGGATCCTCCTAGTTTTCTTCTCTCCAGGTCCAACACTTAAATTGCTTTTTTTGTTTGTTTTGTTTTGGTGTTTATTTCCCTTTGTTGTTTCATTGTTTTTGTTTG
>NW_006408519.1:56419571-56420309 GCF_000296735.1 Chrysochloris asiatica
AATGAATGAATGAATGAATGAATGAATGAATGTTCTGTCTCTGCTTACAGCCTGATTGCCAGGTGTTCGGCATGCCGCACATTGTTCTTGACTTTCTATAACTTAGGTTCGCTTTCTCTTTCTGTGTCTCTTCTCTCTCTCTTTGTCATCCTGCCTGGTTCCTATTTTTGTTCACAATTATATGAAGGCTCAGAACACCCCAAAAACATCTTTGCTCTTCCTCCCCTTTCTAGACTCTGAATGCAAATAAGCCAGAACGTCTCTTCTCTCCTTCTTTAAATATTTTAAAGTTATTGATTCACTGTCTTCTTAATTGCATTGTTTCTGATGAGAAATCGGCTATTTTTATTTGGTGCCTCCATATGTGACACTTCTTTTTGTCTCTGGTTACATTTAAATTCAAGTAATAAATTGTCTTTATTTCTAATTTTGAGTATTTTTCATTAGAATGTATCTTGGTATAGAATGATTTATAATTTACATCAAAATTAGAAAAATATAGCCATTTTTTTTCCTGTATCTTTCATTTCAGGAACACCAATTACATCCATATTGAAGTTGACCCATTTTATCTTTACATTTTCTTTCTGTGTTACATTGTTTATAGATACTATCTGGATATTTTCAAGTTCAAGAATCTCATTAATCTTTTTCTTCCTCATTACTTGATCTATCATTAATCCAACTCAGTGCATTTTCATCCCACAATTGTAATTTTCATCACTAGAAGTTTGAATT
>NW_006408519.1:56420409-56424655 GCF_000296735.1 Chrysochloris asiatica
TTTTTTTTTGTCTTTTCTTCTCTCATTTTTATCTTTTCTTCTGTCTTCCATGTACCCTCTTCATTTTCTCTACCATCCCCTTTCCATCTTCCTTTACCACTTTTGGCTTTCTTTGTCTTTTCATCTTCCATCTCCCTGTTTTTTTAGGGGTTATATTTATTTCTATTTCTTCATTTTACTTTCTCTTCTCTAGTTCCACTTTCTTATGCCTCTTTTCTATTTTTAATTATTATATTCTTTTTCTCTGGTCCATTCCTGTTTTTAATTCTTTTCTTTTTTTCCCCTTCTTCTTTATTACTTTCTCTTTTCACTGTTGCTTGCTTGTTTTTTTCTTTTGTTTTGCTTCCAGGTGTGTGTGTGGTGGAGGCCAGTGAGGGGCATCTCTTCTTTCCCATCCAACAGAAAACAACAACTGTGTCCATACAGTCCAGCCACAAACACAACCACATTCTTTACAGCTCCACCCACTGGAAAAGAGCCAGTATCAACTCCATTGATATTATCTGATCAATGATAGGCAGCAGCTCACACCAGCCAAACCCATCCTAAATTAAGGGGCACAAATGGTGAATGGAAAATGGTGCACTTGCTTTCATTTTCTAACTACACCCACTGGATACAGTTGGTGAGTGCCTAAGAATTCATGAACATACAGTCATCAGTTAAATACAAATAAAACAAGTCCACCATGTCCCAGAGAAAACAGGCAATTTTAGTTCATGAAAAGAAACAAGAGAGAATGGCACAAACAAATGATTGAGATGCAGATCTAAAAAACAGTTCTGTGGAAGAAAAGGTAATAATGGAAATAACTTAAAAATAATTCAAAATAATGATATTGACAGAAATTATTGACAGGAAGATCAAGCAAAGCAAAGAGAACAGAAAGAACTTCAGAATTCAGGAAAATGCTACAAGAAAAAACAGACAAAATTAATGCAAATTTTGAAACAATAAAAAACCTGCAATTAGAAATTGAGAAGATTAACACTAAGATTCCAGAAATGGACTATGCATGGAAAGGGCAAAAGAGTAGTTTTAAAGTAATAGAATTCCTGAATTAGTCAACCTGAAGATAAATTTCTCAATGCTAATATGCTAGAAGAATAATCAGGAAAAAGAATGAAAAAATCCAAAGTAAGCCTAAAAGTCATGTGTAACACTATGCAGAGGAACAATTTACAAGTGATTGGAATTCCAGAACAGAAAGAATAATAAAAAGGACATAGAAAATTATCTCAGAGTTAATGGAAAAAAATTCCCCAAATAATGAAATGTGAGAAGATTAGCATACAAGAAGCAGAACATACACCAAACAGGATAGACCTCAAAAGAAAATCAGCAATATGTATCCTAATAAAATTTTTCCATGATCAAAGACAAGGAAAGAATGCTGAGAGCAGCTCAGGAAAAACAAAAAGTTATCTATAAAGGAGAATCAATAAGATTAAGCTCTGATTTCTCAGCAGAAACCATTCAGACAAGAAGGCAAAGGGATGACATATACTCAACTGTGTAAGAAAAATTGCCTTCCAAGAATCATATACCCAGCAAAGGTGTCCTCAATTATGATGGCAAAATTGTGATGTTTCCTGACAAACAGAAATTAAAGGAATTTGTAAACGCCAACTGACTTTATGAAAGATGTTAAAGGGTATTCTTTGGACTGAGAACCAACAACAGTTAATATCATGTAGAATTCATTCAAGATATAGAAGTCTCTAAAGTAAAATAAACCTTTAAGACTGAAAATAAAGAACCAGAGATATCAATTTGTAATGAAGTCAACCACAAAAGCAGAAAGAAGGAATAGTGTAGATGCAGAACTTCCAAATGGCAAGGAAGTCAAGTAGATTTCAAGATAAATCAGAGGGAAAAAAATAAAAATAAAGGTAATCTTAAAGAAAATTAGTATACCTGCATATCAAATTTTTTTAAATGGGAAAATCAGAAAGATTTAGTAAAGAGTAACGTAACAGAAATGAAAATGAAAAGAAAACTCACTAACAAAATGAACCCAGTGCAGAAAATTATGTGGACTATAGAAACCAGCAGCACCCTTCCCCACCCACAAAAAACCACATAACAAAATGACAGCAATCAATTCATACCCATTGGTAATTGCACTGAACATCACTGGATTATATTCACCAATCAGGAAACAAAGAGAGCAGAATGGATAAGTGCTTAGAGTAAGTCTGACTTCCTTTGGCTTCACAAGGGGGAATCAAACTCAAAATCAGCTCAAGATGGATTTCTAGGAAGTAAAGGTCAGACATGCCTCCACCCTACAGCCTTCTTTACCCTATTCTAATACCAATCACCCCTCCCACAACACTCTCTGTTTCACATCTGGGTTTGATGATCCATTGCAATGGCTACACTGAACTCGTAATACTCACAATTATGGAGTTTATTAGGGAAATGAACAGGTATGATTCAGGATCAGAAAAACTCAGGACATAGTTTTTCAGTCAGGAATAACTCTTGTGTGCCATACTGTGGGCACACCTCACTCTTGTCTTCGGCCTCTCAACTGTGTGGTCCCTTGGTCTCTGCCCTTCTCTGGCAAGTGTTACAAAACACTTTTAGCCAGCCTGTGAATGTCCAAAAGTCACCTGGACTCAGTTTACTCAATCCAGGACTCTAGAGTCTCCAGCTACTCTGTCTCTCCATGTCACTGTCTCTGGCATCACCTCTACTATTGCTGACCTTCTAGGTAGATATCACACTCCACTCATGTGCTTCCTTTCTGATTTTCTTGGAGTCATCTTTTCTTGCTTCTGAGATGGCACCTTTTAAAACTAACTGGATGGCAAAAATAACCAATCCCAGTCTTAAGAGTCCTGTACATCTTATTTTCATGGTTCCACCCAATCACTTGGTGGAAATTAAGAACACAGTGGATAGAAAAGGCATATCAAGTAGATTCAAGATACTACAATAAGAAAGCAGGATCCTTCAGTATGCTGCCTATAAGAGACATATTTAAAATATGATTACAGGCCAAATGTCCATCAATAGAAGAATGGTTGAGCAAATTTTGGTACATATGCACAGTGGAATACTATGTAACATTGAAGAATAATAATGAATTAGCAATATACCTCACAGCATGGATAAAACTTGAGGAGATTATACTGAGTGAAATTTATCAACCACACAAATATTATGTGAGACTAATGTTGCAAAAAATTAATGAAAGATTTTCTTGATAAAAGAAAGAATCTATGATGGTTACAAGGAAAGGGAAAGGGAAAATTATTCACAGACTAGAGGGTAGACATATGCTAACATGAGTTATAGGGTAGGTAATATATAACCAGAAGAAAGTTAGCAGAGGAAAGATGAATGTAGTGGGAGACACAGGAAGAAATGTAATAGTTTAAGGGAATAGAGGTAAATATTATTTACACTTGGTACCTGGCGGGGATTGCAATCATGGTAATGAAGCAAAATGTATGATTTGTTGAATGTAAAGCTGATGGTCTACTCAGTAAACCTTCATTCAATTCACACAAAAAAAAGTTTTAAAAAAATCAAATCTGCTGCATGTTGTTGTTGTTAGGTGCCATAGAGTCGGCACTGACTCATAGTGACCTTACGCACAGCAGAACGAAACAATGTCCGATCCTGGACCAACCTCACTACTGTTGCCACACCTGAGTCCATCAATGCTGCCATCTGGCCAATCCATCTCATTGGGAGCCTTCCTCTTTTTCTCTAACCCTCCATCTTACCAAACATGATATCCTTCTCCAGCAACTGTTTCCTCTTGACAAAATGCCCAAAGTATGAGAGAGGAAGTTTGGCCATCCTGACCTCTAAGGAACACTTTGGCTGCACTTCTTCCAAAACGGATCTATTGGTTCTTTACAAAGCACATGGCACTTTTAGTATTTTCCTCCATCACCATAACTCAAAGGCATCAATTCTTCTACAGTCTTCCTTATTCACTGTCCAGCTTTTACATGCATATGAGGTTATTGAAAATACCATGGCTTCAGTCAGCTGAACCTTAGTTTTCAAGATGACATCTTTGCTCTTCAACACTTTAAAAGTTCTTGTGCAGCACATTTGCCTAAAGCAACATACGTCATTTGATTTCTTGACTTCTGCTTCTGTGAGTGTTGATAGTTGATCCAAGAAGAATGAGGTACTTGACAACTTCAATCTTTTCTCCGTTGATAAGAATGTTGTTTATTGGTCCAATGGTGAGTATTTTTGTTTTCTTGACATTGAGATG
>NW_006408519.1:56428690-56437374 GCF_000296735.1 Chrysochloris asiatica
TTTTATTGGATTTCAGATACTGTGAATTTTATCATCTTAACTTCTGGAGATTTTTAAAATTTCAGTCTGTTTTCTTGAAAGTTGTTCTGGAATGTCAAATTACTAGGAAGAGTTTGATCTTTGGGGTTTTTGTTTTAATAGGCTGCCCAACACGTCTGTCAGTTTGTTGTAATCTGGTGGCTTGTCTGTTGCTATGATGCTGGATGCTATACCATTGTGCTATTTAAAGTTTTGTGTTAACTTGACCGATCTAGGATTCTCAGTGGTTTAGCGGATAAGAGGAAGTAATTTCTCATGATGAGATCTAACATAAGGTAATCAACTCCATGATGAAATCTGCTATGAGTATGCCATAGTAGCATAGTGGGTTACAAGTTGGGATGCTAACCTGAAGGTCAGAAGTTCAAATATACCAGCTTTTCTGTGGGAGAAGGGTGAGGGTTTCTGCTCCTGTAAAGATTTTAAACCTTAAAAATCCTACACAGGTTGCTATTAATCATAACTAAGTCCACAGCGTACAACTACCAACCACCACCAGACAGAACAAGGGATATGTTTTTGTTCGGTCTGGATCCTTCATCTGGTTCCTTATGTGACCTCTAGTTTTTTGGATTTGAGTCAGTGTCTTCTGATCCTGGGAGTTAGCAGCCGCCTGCTATCTTACCTACAGACATTGGATAAATTTACTCTGTAGCTAGACACTATTTGACCTGCTGATCTTGGGTTCATCAGTCCCTGCAGCTACATTAGTTAAGAGAAGCCTGGCATTTGACTCACTTGCCCACTTCTACAATTGTGTGAGCCATTTAAAAATATAAACCTCTCTCTGTATATAATGATACTTTTGTTAAGTGATGTCACGTTGATTCTGACTCATAGAGACCCTGTACAGGGTTTACAACGAATGACTGCTAGGTTTGAACGATTGAATTTGTGGCTAGAAATCCAGCACATATGCTACAGTGCCACACTAGAATATATATATGTATGTATATATATAAAAGGTTCACTGGTTCTGTGATTCTAGAGAAACTATTCTAAGACAGCAATTGGTGTTTCAAATACTACCAGCATAACTCATGTGGAACAAATTTCAGTGGAGTGTCCAATCTAAGAACGGACTAGGAAAATGGAATAGGCAATCCAGTTATGAGGGATTGATTAGTCACTGAAAATAGCAGCAAAACAGTATCTGATAGTGTGCTAGAAGATGAGCCCTTCAGATTGGAAGGCACTCAAAATATGATTAAGGAAGAGCTGCCTTCTTAAAGTATTATGGATGGAACAAAGATTTTGGGGAATGATTAAAAAATGAGGAGGAATGGTTGCAAGCCTCCATGTATGAAGAAGGCAAAAAGCCATTAATAAGACATGGAATTACAGAGTATGAATTTAGGAAATATTCAAGTTTTAAAAAATGAAATGGAATACATGACTGAGTGAAACAGACTGGTTTGGGCCATTTTGAATCAGACAATCATATGGTTTACTATGCCTGTAATGACAAATACAAGAGGAATAGTGTCCCATTCATTTTCAAAAAGAACATCTCAAGATCTATCTTAAAGCACAACACTGTCTGGAATAGGATAATATCTATAGCCCTACAAGGAAGACTAGTTAATACAACTAGTATTCAAATTTATGTGCCACCCACCAAAGCCAATTATGTCTGAAATTGATCAAGCATGCAATCAAGATGCATTAATAATTACTTGTTATCAGAATCAAAATTTGGAAACAAAGAGGAGGGAATCAATATTTGGAAAATATGACCTTTGTGACAGAAATAACACTGGAGATTGCATGATAGAATTTTGAGACCAACATCTTATTCACCACAAATACCTTATTTCAACAGCTCTTGCCAGATGGAATGCGCAGGATTCAAATCAACTACATGTGTGACAAGAAATGATGGAGAAGCTCAGTATCATCAGCCAAAACTAAGCTAGGGGCTAATTGTGGAATGGACCGTCAATAACTCATAGGCAAGTTTAGGCTGAAGCTGAAGAAAACTTAAAAAAATTCACCAAAGCCAAAATATGGTCTTACATATAACCCCCCTGAATTTAGAGACCATCACAGGAACAGATTTTACACATTGAGCAGTAATTATGGAAGATATCACAAATTATAAGATGACATCCAAAACATCATGTATGAAGAAGGCATAAAGCCATAAATAAGACAGGAAAAAAAGAAATGGACAAAGTGATGTCAGAAAACAAATCTTAAATGTAGAGTAGCTAAAACAAATGGGAGAAATTATCAAGAGCAGCTTAAGAATACAAAGTGTTATAATGAAATGTGCAAAGACCTGTAGTTAGAAAGTCAAAAGAAAAGAACATGCTCAGGATTTCTCAAGCTAAAAGAACTGAAGAAAAAATCAATCCTTGGCTATTATTGAAGGATTCTATGGGCTGTAGTATAGGGAGAAGAGTGGCTCCATGGGATAAGTTCATGCCTATGAACCACAATGTAAGTGGTCCAAACCCCACAGCCACTCTATAGGAAAAAAGTGAGGTTTTCCTTTCTTACAAAGATTAAAAAAAGACTTGAAACCCTATAAAGGGTTGCTATGAGTAGGAAACAACTTGATGGCACTTAACAACAAGATGAGCTGTAGAATCAACACTGATCTGCTAACAGCAAGGTGTGTTGTTCAAACTCACCAACGGCCCCTCAGAAACAGGATATCTATAAGTCAGAACCAACTTGACAGCATTGAACAACATCAATAGGCAAAATATTGAAGATGCAGGAAGCAACAAGAAAAGTCTCATGGAATCAATGTGTCAAAAAGAATTAAGTAGGACTCATCCATTTCTGGAGGGGCATATGATCAATAAACACTTGTGATAGTTAGGTTTTGTGTCAATTCAGCTAGGTCAGCATTCTCAGTAATTTAGCAGTTAAAATGCAGTTATCACCTCCATGATGAGATTTAATACAATACAACCAATCCCATGATATGATTTGATGTCATAAGTCCTGATCTGATGTAATTATCATATGTTATAAATTTTCATTTCTTTAATGTTAGTGAGGTCAGATGCAATTTTCAGAATTAGATTGTGTCTTCAATCAATCTCTTTTGAGATATAAAAAGAGAGATAAGTGAATTGAGTTAGAAGGAACTACCACCAACATAGAAGAGCCAGAAGTAGAGTATTTCTTTGGGCCTGTAATCTCTATACTGTGAAATTCCTAGATCCAGGAGAAGACTGATGCCTAGGCGTATTGAGATCCCCAAGGATTATTGGGCCTACAGATGGTGAAAGGAGACAAGAACCCTTCCCTACAGGTCACAAAGAGAAAACCACCCCTAAGATCCAGCACTCTGAATTTGGTCTTTTAGCCTCCTAAATTGTGAGAGAATACATTTCTGATTGTTTAAGCCATTCACTTGTGTTATTTAAAATTAGATAACTTAGTTAAAATTAGATAATGAAGACACTGATAATGCTGAAGGAAAATGTTCAAGCTGCTCTGAAAGAAATTGTCATAAAAAATGATCCTCTAGGAATTGATGGAATACCAACTATACTGTTTCAGCAAATGGACACAATGCTGGAAGCACTCATTCATCGATACTTTGAAATTTTGCAGAGAGCTACCTGCTCAATGTAGGAATTAGCAAACTATTTCATTAATGTCAAATTTTTAAAGTAAAATTTTGCTAAAGATCATTTAAAAATGGTTGCAGCAATCCACTGATAAGGCACTACCAGAAATTCAAACCAGATTTAGAAGAGGACATGGAATAGGAACAGTCACTGTTGATATCAGATGGATCTTGGCCAAAAGAAGAGAACACCAGAAAGATGTTTGCTTGTATTTTATTGACTATGCAAAGGCATTTGACCTTGTAGATAATACCAAACTATACATAACATTGTGAGGAATGGAAATGCCAGAACACTTAATTGTCCTCATGGCTTGGTATATACATAAAGTAAGAATCAGTCATTTGAACAGAACAAAGGTATACTACTACACGGTTTAAAATCCGGGAAGGTGTGCATCAGGGTATGCTTTCACCATACTTATTCAATCTTTATGCTGAGCAAATAATCTGAGAAGCCAGACTATTTGAAGAAGAACATGGCATCAGAATTGGAAGAAGGCTCATTAACAATCTGTGATATGCAAATGACACAATCTTGATTGCTAAAAGCAAAGAAGACTTGAGGCACTTGCTGATGAATATCAAAGACTACAACCTTTAGTATGGATTACAACTCAATTAAAAGAAAACAAAAAGCGTCATAATGAGACCAATAAATCATCATGATAAACAGAGAAAAGATTGGAGTTGTCAAAGATTTCATTTTACTCAGAAGCACGACCAATGCTCAGGAAAGCAATCAGTCAAGAAATTAAATGACTATAAATTAAATGACTATTGCATTGAGTGGATTTGCTGTAAAAGACTTCTTTAAAGTGTTAAAAAGCAAAGATGTCACTTTTAAGACTAAGGTGTTCCTAACTCAAGCCATGATATTTTTAATCACCACATATGTATGTGAAAACTGGACAATGAATAAGGAAGACCTTAGTAGAATTGATGCATTAAAATTTTGGTGTTGGAGAAATAGATAGAAAGTTGCATTTATTGCCAAAAGAAGATACAAATCTGTTTGTTTAGAAGAAGTATCACCAGAATGCTCCTTAGAAGTGAGGATGGTTACACTGCCACATGTGAATGGGGCATGTTATCAAGAGGGACTAGTCCCTGGAAAAATACTTCATGCTTGGTAAAGTAGAAGGTCAAGAAAAAAAGAGGATGATCCCCGGTAAGATGGGTTGACATTGTGGCAGCAAAAATGGGCTGAAACAGGCTTAATGGTGGATTAGGGAGAAGAGCGGTGCAGACCTCTGACAGTAATAACACAGAATACCAGATAAAGTAGATTCAGGGGACAGTCCCAGAACTCTGAACTACACATAAAAGAATATTTAGAAGGATTGAAGATTTACTGCTAGTGAAATTTGTAGCAGAAGCAAGAAATGTGACATTTTCAGGTCTACAGCTGCCAGCGGGTACTGGATTGGCCATCTTGGGCATGACGGAGCAGGAGCAGGAGCAGGATCAGAGACATGCTTTCACTGCAGAGGTCTGACCGATCATCAGAGATAAAGGTGTGAACATTTTTTTTTTTCCTGTTCATTGGTATCTCATTGTCTGTGCACCTCCACTCTGGTGATGAGATGGGGCGGCTGAGTGAGTAGACACCCCACATCAACCCCAGGAGGGTTCTACTATGCATGCACACAGATCTGTTCAGCAAAGACCACAACATGCAGGATCTTAGAAAAGGGAGAAGTCAACAGGAACTGCTTAAAATGGAATGGTCTCCCAGCACAGCTCCAGCCACTGAGTGAGGGGCATTAAAGTCATACTCATACTTTGCAATTTTGCTACTTTCCCCCCCCCAGTTATAGACTATAGTAACCAGACTGTTTATTTTGCTGCTGTGGTTTTATTTGTTTATTTATTTTTGGTTCCCCTTTTACCTTGGGGTGGGGGCTCTTTCATTCCCTATGTTATCCAAGAAGAGACAGAAATTGTGGTCATATAGCCAAGCTACAATCGCACCCTATAAAATCCCACCATCCAGGCAAGACCCAATACCATCTGCTATCAGCTATATTCCAGACAGATAGCCAACACATGCTACCATTACTATGAGTTGAGGAATAAGAAAAGTGAAAACTCGGAATCCCATCTACTTGAAGGCAATCAAAAAGCTTAATAATTCATCTAATTACTGAAATCGCAAATAAGTGAGATAAGCTACAAAAGTAAGGTTTATTTTAGCTAACAGAGAACTGAGAATACACAATCTAAATGAACTATACTCCAGGAAGTTCTTAATTGAAGATGCCCAAAAGACAGTCAAAGATTTTGGCACATATCCAGAAACAAGATAGAGTAACTGAAACAAATAAGCTGCAGGTAGACCTAGACTTCTCATTAGAAGGAGGGGAGGCTTGGAACTGCCTGAGAAGGAATTGAAATGATATTAAGGTGCATCCAAATTCTCCACAGAGTAGTTGAGAAAAACAAGAAGTCAGGAAAGTCCTATAGAAACAATCAAATAAGATAGATACAGCATTGGAAACAATTCAAAGCCTACAGAAAGAGGTCCAAACGATTAATAATAGAATAGGGTGGATAGGGATGGACAAATTAGACATTGCCTACCTAAAACGGGGTGAGGGGTCTATAAAGGCATGAAGTGACTGGCTTACAAGTTTTCAAGAGGGAGTTTAGTTTCAGAGTGTGGGGGAAGTTAGAATCCCCATTGAATAGTTTTCATCTTGTCTAGGCAGGTCTGGTGAAAGGGGATGGGGCTAATACTCTTATGATTCAATGAGTAATTGTTATCATGACTAACTGTGATTGTCACAACTCTAAAGGTAGATGCTTTGTAACATAAAGGGGGGAGTAGTTAATGTAATATTAACATCTTACATTCCAGGAAAAGAGGACCCTAAGACCATCAAGGGAGAAGAGCATGAGAGGAATGGGGGACCTTATCTAGAGAAGCATCAACATCAGAGATGGAGGCAAAGATGACATGGAGAGAAGGACTCTAGACTCATGAAAAGAGAAAGCTGTGTGCTGATGGCCATTAGGAAGGCTTGCAGAATGTGCCCTTGGGTTGTTTAAATGTTTATATATTCCTGAGTGTTATTATGTACATCAAAAACAAAAAATCACAGAGGGAATAGGAGCAAATACTGTTGAATGGTGATGCATGGAGGGGATTGTAATCATTGCAATGATAAGAAATACGATAAGTACAAAACTGATGTTCTCCCATGTGAACTATCACTCAATGCACAATAAAAACTTAAAAAAAAAATGGCCTCAAACATAACAATTGTGAGGATGGTGCAGGGTCAGGTAGTGTATTCTTCTGTTGTGCATAAGGTTACTATGAGTTGGAGTTGACTTCATAGCACCAAACAAAAATAACAAAAGGAGAGTCTGAAAAGTGTTCCATCTATGGCTGTTTACTCCTCATAAATGAGAGAAGGCCTTCCTGTTTCTCTACCCAATGCCCCACAATTCATGATATTTCTTTTTTTCTAGCTAGCTGGTATCAAAAGATTCTATTCCTGGTCCTGTGAGAATTATAGACACATTTAACACTAATCATTTTGTATGGTTATTTTCTGGCCTTTTGTAGTTTGTTAATTTTATGCACTGATCATTATTCACCTGATTACTTGAGGGGCAGCCTCAATAGATTTGTACCATGGTAAATGTTTACTAGTTTGATTGCTTGCTCCTTACCCTGTATATGGTATATTTCCCTGTATAAGGAGCTCTGGTAGCGTAGTGGTTACTAATCGGGCTGCGAACCTTAAGGTCAGCGGTTCGAAACTACCAGCCGCTCCGCGGGAGAAAGATGAGGCTTTCTACTCCCGTAAGGATTTACACCCTCGGAAACCCTGTACAGGGTCGCTATGGGTCAGAACTGACTCGACAGCACTCAACAACAACAACAACATGTCAGATTACTTTTCTTTCTCCATTTATGGCAAGCATGTGAGCAGCTATGGGTCTGGTCTCTTCTCTCCTCTCAAGGTCTAAGAACTTCCTAGAGTATAGTTCATTTAGATTGTGTATTCTCAGTTCTCTGTTAGCTAAAATAAACCTTACTTTTGTAGCTTATCTCACTTATTTGAAAGTAATGGAACTTTCTGCCACCTATGCAAAGGAGTTCTCAATCTGATATATTCTTTTTGCAGCACATCCTTTAATGATTATTTTGGTGAGAGTCTCACTCTGTATCTGTGAATGTATATCAATGATTTTTAATTTTTCTTTGATCTTGAGTAATAATTTGATTGAATGTAAAATTCTGTGTTGTAAGCCATTTTCCCTTAGTCCTCTTACTATATGTCTTCATTGAAATTAATTGCTACTGAGAAGTCTACACAGAACCAAATATTATTGCTTTTTTTCTGATAATTTTGAAGTTGTATCTTTATACACACAGTTCTGAAGTTCTTTATAGTATGTGTAAATCTGTATATACTTTAATTTACCCAGTTTAGTATTTGGAGTACAATTTTAAGTAGATTTAAGTCCCCTTTTGACCATGTCATGTTTTTAGACATTTATATTTTCAAATATTTTCTTTTCCATTCTTTTGATTCTTCCTATTTTGTATACATATGCATATGTGAGGTTGCTGTCTCATAGCAATATGAGTTCTGACTCATAGCAACCCTGTAAAGGGTTTCCAAGGAGTGACTGATGGGTTTCAACTGTGGACTTTGTGGTCAGCAGCCCAGTGCTTATCTTATCTCCATACCAGGACTCTTATATGCATATGAATGTTCTTCAAAATGTTTGTGGAAAAATTTCATTATCTTTTTTTCTTTTTTTATTGTGAACTGAGTGATAGTTTACCTCGACTTTACACCATTATTTCATTGCAGTGATTATAATTTCCTCTGTGCATCATCATTCAACAGTATTTGCTCCCATTTCCTCTGTTTTGTTTGTTTGTTTGTTTGTTTTTGAGGGGTGGAGATGCACACAGAAACACTCAGGAATATGTAATATTATAAACAACCAAAGAATACATTCTGCAAGCCTGCCTCCTGGCTGCCAGAACTCAGTCCCTCTCTTTCCATGAGGCTAGAGTCCTCAGCTGCTC
>NW_006408519.1:56437966-56438631 GCF_000296735.1 Chrysochloris asiatica
AGTAATGATCAATACATCTGGATTGCATGTTGGATCAATTTCAGATTGAAGAAGTTGGTAGATTTCTTCTATTTCATCCTCACTGGCTTTAGTGGTTGGTGCATAAATTTGAATAATAATGGTATTAACTGGGCTTCCCTGTTGTTGTTGTTGTTGTTGTTAAGTGCCATTGAGTTGTTTCTGACCCATATGGACCCTGCATAGGGTTTCTGAGGAGCAGGTGGTGAGCTTGAATGCCGACCTTGACCTTGCAGTTCAAATGGCTTGGCAGTCTGGTGCATTAACCTACAGTGCCTGTAAGTGCATGGATATTATCCTATCACAGACAGCATTGTACTTAATGACTGATCTGGATATGTTCTTTTTAACAATGAATGCAACACCATTCCTCTTCATTTTGTCATTTTCCGCGTAGTAAACCATGTGGTCATCAGATTCAAAATGGCCAGTACCAGTCCATTTCAGCTCACTAATGCCTAAGATATCGATGTTTATGTGTTCCGTTTCATTTTTGACAACTCCCAATTTTCCCAGATTCATACTTTGTACATTCCATGTTCCGATTTTCAATGGGTGTTTACAGCTGTTTCTCTTCATTTTGAGTTGTGCCCCATCAGCAAATGAAGGTCCCGCAAGCTTTTCTCCTCTGGGCTTTACTCCATTCG
>NW_006408519.1:56438731-56446648 GCF_000296735.1 Chrysochloris asiatica
AACCGCTGACCTTAAGGTTCGCAGCCCGATTCGTAGCCACTACGCTACCAGAGCTCTGGATAGGGTCCCACATTCTGCTTGTGCTCTTTTCCTTCGATGGTCCTAAGGTCCTCTGTTTCTAGACTGTAAGATTGATTACTCCTCCCATTTTTGATACAGAATTTCTACCTTTACAATTGTGACAGTTGCAATTAGTCATGATAACAGTTACTCATGATTGAATCATAAGAATCTTATCCCCATCTCTTTTCACCAGATCCATCTGGACAAGAAGAAAACTATTCAGTGGTAACTTTACCTTTCCATGCACACTCTTAAACTAAACTCCCTTTTGAAAATTTGTAAGCCAGTCACTTTAAGCCAGTGCCTTTATTGCCCCCCTCATTTTATGGAGCCAATGGCGGAGTTGCCCATCCCTATCCACCCTGTATAAGGAGTTCTGGTAGCATAGTGGTTACGAATTGAGCTGCGAACCGCAAGGTCAGCAGTTCGAAACTACCAGCTGCTCCATGGGAGAACGATGAGGCTTTCTGCTCCCATAAATATTTACTGCCTCGGAAACCCTTTTCAGGGTCGCTGTGGGTCGGAACCTACTCGACGACACTTAACAACAATAACATCTACCCTGAATACAAAAGGGATAGCATTGATACTTGATGTGAAGACTGCTTCTCTCTCAGTTGGTATTTTGATCTACTACATCTAGAAATACAGGTGAAGTTCATCAAACTTTAGCAATTTACACTTGCTTCCCTTACCATTACCTTTTAATTTCATTTTTCTGCAAACTTTTTGAAGTCCCTTCATATATGCATAAATATGCCTATATAAGGTTTCCAAGGAGCAGCTGGTAAGCTTGAACCACCGACCTTGTGGTTCCAACAGACTTTGCAGTCCAGCGCATTAACCTGAAGCACCACACCAGGACTCCCCTCTCTCTCTACACACACACACACATATAATATATACACATATATAAAGGAGCCCTAGTAGCACAGTGGTTATGCATCTGACTGCTAATCACAAGGTCGACAGTTCCAATCTACCAGCCGCTCATTGGGAGAAAGAGGCTTTCTGTGCTGATAAAGATTTACTGCCTCGGAAACTCTATACAATGTTGCAATGAGTCAGAACCGACTTGATGGCATACCACCACCACATATATATTTAAATTCTTGTTTTTAAGTGCCGTTGAGTCAATTCCGACTCATAGCGACCCTGTATAGGGTTTCCAAGGAGCAGCTGGTGACTTTGAACTGCTGACATTGTGGTTCAAACTGACTTGCAGTCTAGTGCATTCTCCTGCATCGTGACACCAAGACTTTTTATATAAGTTGTTGGTAAGTGCTGTCAAGTCGGTTTCTACTCATAAAGACCCTGTATACGGTTTCCTAGGAGCGGCTGGTGACCTTGAACCACCGACTTTGCAGTGCAAACCGACCTTATGGTCGAGTGCTTATCCTACGGCACCACACCAGGAATCCTGGTATGTGCCATGGAGTCGGTTCTGACTCAGCGACCCTGTGCAGGGTTTCCGAGGCTGTAAATCTTTATGGGAGCAGAAAGCCTCCCTTATCTTTCTCCCACGGAACAGCTGGTAGTTTCGAACTGCCGACGTTGAGGTCCGCAGCCCGATTAGTAATTAACCGCTTAGCTACCAGAGCTCCTTCCATTATAAACAAGGCAGGTATATATATCTATTCTCCTTTTAGTTTATCTCCTTGTAATTTATCTCTATCTGCATTGGTTGAATATTTTCTTCACCCAATATTATCCCCAATATAATCTTCCACTTAATAAACGCATCACCTTTCCTTTTGGTGCTATTAAATTTTTACATATCTGATTATTTTCTATTGTAAAGACAGCTTACTATTTATTTTTATAGATACCAGATATTAGTTTTCCTTTCATACTTTTAAATGTGATTTCATTTTATCTCAGATCAACTTAAACATCTTTATTTTAATAACATTTTTACATTTTTTATAACATTAATATAAAATGAATCCATATTTCTTTTCATGACTGTCTTGCTTATTTTACATAACTTTACAGTTTTCACTTATTTCAGACTTTTGATCATCAGTTTCATTTGTTCTGAAGTTTTCTTTTCCTTTTACTGTCTTCCCCCATTTCCTCTATATTGCTCTCATTGTGAAGTGAGGGTGATTTTAACATTTTTCCCTTGTTGCCTACAGTCCAGAACTAGGTCTTACCATGGTTTGTAAGAGTTACAACTGAATGTTGATGTGGTGGAGTGACGATTCAGATCAGCAACAGAACGAGCAATTGCTTGTTTTGGTTTCAGATTGTTAGACTCTATCTGTGCCTCCCACCCTCTAAGAACTGCAGTTCCAGGCATCATTTGACAAAGGTTTTTCTTCATAAACTAAGCTCTTAGAAGGTAGACTGTTGTTTCAAGTTCCTTATCTCCAATGTGAATATTTCATCTTCATAATCATACTTCCTTATATTTATTATCCCAACATTATAAATAAAATTAATTGCTTAAGTACATTTGCATTCTTCACTCGGTTTTTATTCTCTAATATAATCTGACTTGCATTTCTTTGAAGATTCTTTTCAACATGGTGCTATTCCTATTCATTTATTTAAAAGAAAATTGGTTATTATCTTTAAGAGTGGAAGTTTCTGGTTAAGATAATTTAAAGTGTTAAAGGTTTAGTTGACTCTTCTCTTGAGAGAGAGAAGTATACTCCCATGTAAGTGTAAGGTGAGCCATAAATATCAACCAAAAGTAAAAAAAAAAAATTTACAGTAGCCACATTTTTAAAAGTAAAAAGGAATTGGTGAAAATATTAATTTTATATTTTATTTAACTCAATATATATAATTATAATTTTAATATAAAATCAATATACAAGTTTAATGAGGTATTTTTACATTCTTTTAAAAAATGCTTAGTCTTTTATGCATATGTTTTACTTACAGAATATCTTAATTCCTACTGGTCACATTTTCTGTGTTCAACAGTACATAAAGCAAGTGGCTGTGTGTTAATGCCTAACCCAGATTTAGACAATAATATTTTGAAAGGGAAAACACTATCTCTATAGATGCCAAGTATTCATAAGCTCACAGCCAATCATATTAAATGGAGAATTTTTATCACAATTACAATGTATATATATTTCTATCCAAATTATTTCAAAATCGAATGCTTTTTCCCCCTTCTATTAAAACTAGTTTTCCTTAGAAAATATTCTCTTTTAGCATGAAAAGATACATTGTTTCTATTCATAATTTTCTCACACATGTTCCCAGATGTATATTCTGTAAAGATCATAATGTATAATGGTGTGTGTGGTATGGGGAGGTGGCCTCTAACCTCGTCTGATTTCAGAAGGAAGAGAGAGAAGAATCACCACAGGCATCAGTTCAAGGCTGATTCCTGCGATGTGGAGGAGGCCAGATATACCTTTACCCTTTAACCTTTTAACCAGTTCTGACACAAACTGTCCCTTCCATGCTACTCTACTTCTGAGTTTGATAATTCATTGCAAAGGCCACAGAGAACTCACAGACAATCCTCACAGCCATGGGGTTTATTAGAGAAGTAATTAATGATCAGAAATGATTCATTTCTGTGTCCAGGACAACTTTTTCACAGCCATGCTTGCAGGCACGCCTCTTTCAAGTCTTGGGTGCTTCTCTGCTACATTAAGGCAAACGTTTACAAAGCTCTTTCAGCCCTCTGTCTTACAGCTCTATTACCCCTTGGCCTGGACTCTGCCCTTGCAAGTATTATAGAACTCTTTTAGTTCTGTTAATAAATGCTCATCAGAGACACACCACTCATCAAACAAGCCTCCTGACTGAAGGCACTCAGCTTTTTTACACTGTGGGCTTGGAAGTCAGCCACACTATCTCCTACTGGTCTGCTAGTTGTACTGCTTCTGCTACTGCTAGTCCTCTGTTACTGCTTTTGCCTGTCTCTCACCATCTAGGTTGTCACAGGTCTCTGTCTCCTGGGTTGAGGAGGTTTAACTCCGGAATTCTGGATCATACTTCACTCCCGGCTCTTCTTTCCTGATGGTAGTGAGAGTCCTCTCTCTGCCTGAGTTGCCTCATTTTAAGTTGAGTGGGATGGCAAAACTGACCAATCCCATGTTAGAGTTTCATCCACCTTATTTGCAAGATCCTACTCCAAAGGTGTAATGTAACTTTACACTGTTTACAAGTTGTCCAGTCACCTTGTTGGGATACAAACACCTCACATTTACATAGTCTTAGCTAATCATTGGAGTCCTGGTGTGGCACTGAGCCAGAATGCAAAGCCATTTGAACTGTGTGGTTAATGCGCCAGAATGCAAAGCCACTTGAACTGCAAGGTCAGCGGTTCAAGCTCTCCAGCTGCTCCTCAGAAACCCTATACAGGGTCGCTATGGGTTGGAATTGACTCTACAGCACTTTAACAACAGCAACAACCTAATCATTTGGTAAGAATTACAGAGTACAGCTAGAAGAATAATATCAAGTAATTCACCACACTGTACATTTGTTGTTGTTAGGTGCCACTGAATTAATACCAATGCATAGTGACATAACATAACAGAAGGAAACACTGCTTGGTCCTTTGCCAACCTCACAGTCATTGCTACATTTGAGACCATTATTGCTACCACTGTGCCAATCCATTTCACTGGGGGTCTTCCTCTTTTTCTCGGACCCTATACTTTACTAAACATGACCAGGGTCTGGTGCCTCCTGATAATGTGTCCAAAGTATAGGCACATAGGCATTCTCAATTTCATTTCATTCCAGCACAGAATATAAATACATTCATCAAGATTCTTTTCATAGAAAAAAACATATGACAATTTCCAACTGATTTTGAGTAAAGTACAATAAAACTTTAGAGAAACCATTTATGGATATGTTCCTTACCAATATAGGACACTTTTCCAAAGGCTTAAACATTTTAAACTCTGACTTTTGAAGTATAGTAAAAGAGAAAATATATGGATCATACTGAAGTATATTTATTTTGATATTAATATCAAGGATATAAACTTTTTGAAATTCACTTACTCTGTTATATTAATTTGAATAAATTTCAACCACTTCAGTTTTTAATTCCATTCATAGATAATTACAAATTTCAACATAGTTACACATTTTTTTGTCAATTACAATTCAACTAACTCTCCAGAGGTTTCTCAATATGTTAACTGTGTTTATGGTTTTATACATACATATTTTGTCAAAATATTGTCCTTCACTTCAATTTGCATTTGGGTTAACTATATAAAAACATATAATTCTATCTCAAAATTAAACTTTAAAACTGAATCTATAATTTTGTTGGCAAGTGCCATTAAGTTGGTTATGACTTATAGTGATCACGTAAGCTACTGGTGGGCTGTTTTATTCTGCTGACAGTTATTCACATATTTTTAGCAAATTTCTGTTTTCCCTCTTACTTTGTAGTCATATTTCATGGGCCAGAATTATCCAGTCTCCCAAGAGGTACTCTTCCTGTTGATATGGCCAGAGCTAGTTTTACTGAGTATATGGTTTGGCATCTTGACAAGGATGAATTGTTTATCTGTTCATTTGTTTTTATTGCCCGTAGGCCTTAAGGATTTTTCTTACAGCCTTGGCAGTCAGCACTTATTTTTAAGTGCTTGATCTTTTTATTCTTTGTGTCTTCAATCAGGCTATTGTGATTTCTTCTTTCATCTTGGCATGCAGATATTCTCTTAGTTTTATTTTGGCTGTTACCAAATCCTTTAGTGGTATCCCTCAAAACTTCTACTGTCCTGGCAACATTCACAAAGGGCTATGTATAGCAAACCTCTGAAAATTTGTGAGGCTTCTTAGAACATCGTATTTTTCTAGTCTACTGGATCATTTTTAAGGAAAGTTTCTTAGTTTTAAACATTGTATCACTGTCTAAATATCCCAGTTGTTTTAAAACTTATAACTGAAGTACTTATATTCATGATCAAACCTAATAGTTGGTATCAACCATAAATTAGCTTACGTCAAAATTCATGATGAGTTAATAAATGCATAGTCTTTAAATTAAGATTTTTATGACATTCATTCCTTGAACTGTATCTTTCTTTGTGTTGTTTTTAATAATGAATTTTTTTAAGTTTCTTTTTAATAATCTGTTTTTATATTTTATATTTAATTTGGCCATGCAATAATGCTATGAGAGATGGACTCTCCTAAAAATACTCATCTGTTACTGTTTTCTAACTGTGGTGGTTGGGATGTTATTGTGATGCTAGACTGTGCCACAGGAATTTCAAATACCAGCAGGGTCACCCATAATGGTAGAATTCAGTGAAGCTTCCAAACTAAGACAGAATATGAAGAAGATCTTGGAAATATACTTATGAAAATATTGACCACTGGAGATCTTATTAATAGCAGCAGAACATTATCATATATAATGTTGGTAGATAAGGCCATCAGGTTATAAGACACATAAAGACTGGAAAAGAGTTTCCTCCTCAAAACAGAATCTACCATAATGACTTAGATGGAGCAATGCTTTGAAATCTTAACTTTCAGGTGCTTCATGACTCAAAATGAGTCACATGAAAGGAAACAGCTGCAAGTATCCATTAATAATAGAAACATAGAATGTATAACTTATGAATCCAAGAAAATTGGAAGTAGTCAAAAATGAAATAGAAAGTATAAACATCAATATCCTAGTAAGCTAAAATGATAGGCATTAAATATTTTTAATCAGATAATCATATGGTCTCGTATAACAGAAATGACAAATTGAAGTGAATGGTGTCCTTACATTCACTGTTAAAAAAAACATTTTAAGATTAATCCTGTATTGTAACACTGTCAGTGATAGAATAATATCTATACACATATAAGGAAGACCAGTAAATGAAACTATTATTTAAATTTACTCATCGTTCATTTGCCAAAGATGAGGAAATTAAAGATTTTACAAACTAATCTAGTCTAAAATTGATCAAACACATAATCAAGGTGTATTCATGATTATTGGAGATTGTACTATAAAGATGGAAAAAAAGAAAGAGCAGTAATTAGAAAACATCATCTTGTTTGTAGAAACCACACTAGAAATCAAATTAAAGAATACTGTAAATATCGCAGGTTGTAAATTTGCACTTATTCAGTGCAAATATCTTTTTCAGTAACATAAATAGTGACTATGTCACATGGATCTTGCCAGATGGAATATTGTTGTTGTTGTTAGGTGCCATCAAGTTGGTACTGACTCATAGTGACCCTATGCACAGCAGAGGGAAACACTGCCCGATCCTGGGCCAACCTCACTATTGTTGCCACACTTGAGTCCATCGATGTTGCCACTTGGCCAATCCATCTCGTTGGGGGTCTTCCTCTTTTTCTCTGACCCTTCAACCTTGCCAAACATGGTATCTTTCTCCAGAGACTTGTCCCTCCTGACAATATGTCTGAAGCATGAGAGACTAAGTTTGGCCATCTTGGCCTCCAAGGAGCACTCTGGATGCACTTCTTCCCAAATGGATTTTATTAGTTTGTTTGGCAGCACATGGCACTTTCAATATTCTCCTCCAACACCATAACTCAAAAGCATCAATTCCTCTACAGTCTTCCTTATTCACCGTCCAGCTTTCGCATGCATTTGAGGTTATCGGAAATACCATGGCTTGGGTCAGGCGCACCTTAGTCCTCAAGCTGACATTTTTGCTCTTCAACACATTAAAAAGGTCTTGTGCAGCAAAGTTGCCTAATGCAATAGACCGTTTGATTTCTTGACTGCTGCTTCTGTGAGTGTTGATAGTTGATCCAAGAAGAATGAAGTCCTTGACAACTTCAATCTTTTCTTTTCACTGTTGATGAGAATGTTGTTTATTGGTCCAATGGGTGAGGATTTTTGTTTTCTTTACATTGAGATGTAATCCATAC
>NW_006408519.1:56449650-56459428 GCF_000296735.1 Chrysochloris asiatica
AACGTGATGGATTGGCCAGATGGCAGCATCAATGGTCTCAAGTGTGGCAACAGTAGTGAGGTTGGCCCAGGATTGGACATTGTTTCATTCTGCTGTGCATAAGGTTGCTATGAGTCAGTGCTGACCCGATGCACCTAACAACAACAACATTTGACTATATTTGTGGAAAGTTCAATATCAGACAGAACAAAGCTAGGGTTGACTGAGGAACAGATCATTGATTGTTCATATTCAAGTTCAAGTGGAAGCTGAAGAAATTAATACAAGTCCACCCCAGAGCCAAAATACAAACTTGAGTGTTTCTCACCTGAATTTACAGACCAACTCAAGAATAGATTTGACATACTGAACACTAATGACCAAAGACCAAACAAGTTGTAGAATGACATCAAAGATAACTTATACACATTTTTTAAAAGATAACTTATACAAAGAAGTAAAAAAATGTTATTAAAAAGATAAGAAAGAGAATGAATGTCAGAAGAGACTTGAAACTTAATTCTAGAATGTAGACAAGCTAAAGTGAAAGGAAGAAATGATGAAATGAAAGAGCTGAATAGATTTCAAAGGGTAGATGAAGAAGACAAAGTATTATAATGAAATGTACAAATTGCTACAGTTAGAAATCAAAAAGGAAGAACACCCTCAGCATTTATAAAGCTGAAAGAACGGAAGAAAATCAAGTTGCAATACTGAAGGATTCTCTGAGCAAAATGTTGAAGGACACAGGTAGCATTTAAAAAGATAGAAGGAATACTCAGAATCACTGTATCAAAAAGATGGTCAACATTCAACCATTTCAGGATGTAGCTTATGATCTAAGTTGTATTGAAGGAAGAAATATAAGCTGCACTGAAGCAATTGGTGATAAACAAGGCTCCAGGAATTAATGTAATGCCAATTGAAATGTTTCAGCAAATGGGTACAATGTTGAATGTGCTCACTGGTCTAGGCCAAGAAGTTTTAAAGACAACTCCTCGAAAGAAAGGTGATCCAGCAGAATGTGAATATTTTCAAACAATATTATTAATATCACACACAAGTAAAATTTTGGTGAAGATTATTGGAAAATGGTTGTAGCACTATACCAATGGTGACACAACTGAAAATGGCAATTGAATCTGCACAATTTTTAAGCCAGATTCAGAAGACTCACTGGAACAAGGGATATCATTGCTGCTATAAGATGGCTCTTGACTGAAATTACAGAATATCAGAAAGATATTGTTCAGTGTTTTATTGACTAGCTAAAGGCATTCAGCTGTGACAATTGAAACAAATTATGAATAACAATGTAAAGAATGAGAATCGAGAACACTTCATTGAGTCATGCAGAACCCATATACAGACCAATAAGCAGTGCTATAAATAGAACAAGGGAATAATGAAAGTTTTAAGTCAGAAAAGTTGTGTGTCAGAGTTTTATCCTTCCACCATAATTATTTAAACTGTATGCTGAGCAAATAATCTGAGAAGCTGGACCATATGAAGAAGAACATTGTGTTAGGCTTGGAGGAAGTCTCATCAACAACCTGAAATATGCAAATAGTACTACTTTGTTTGCTGTAAGTGAAGGAGACTTCAGGCACTTACTGATGAAGATCAAACAATGCAGCCTTCAGTATGGATTAAACCTCAATATAAAGCAAACAAAATTTCTTACAATTGGATCAATAATCAACATCATGATAAATGGAGAAAATATTAATTTTGGCAAGGATTTGATTTTACTTGGATCCACAATTAACACCCATGTAAGCAACAATGAAGAAATCACTTGTCAGAGAAGTTGTTGTTGTTGTGTGCCGTGGAGTCGGTTCCAACTCATAGCGACCCTGTACAGGGTTTCCGAGGCTATAAATCTTTACAGGAGCAGAAACGCTCATCTTTCTCCAGTGGAACAGCTGGTAGTTTCGAACTGCTGACCTTGCGGTTCGCAGCCCGATTCGTAATCACTACGCTAGAACCCTGGAAAAGACAGGGTCCGCAAGGTTGCTCCCAGGATGGTGTGTTTTGAGGCAAAGGCGGGAGCAATCCATCATCTCGTCTTGGCTTTGGCATTACGTTCAACTACAAGAAGCAAGTGTTTGTTGAAAAAGTGCTGACGACTTCCCTCTAATGTTCCAAGTGGCCAAGGAAAGATTGCATCAGTGACTCTGGCCTTCAGAAGATCCATCTGAAAAGGTGTCCCTAAGAAAGCAAAGCTCAAGAGAGTTCAGTCTTTACACGAAATGTCCTAATTTCACCATCATATTGAGTACTCCTGGTGTGGTGCTGTAGGATCAACACTGGACTGTGAACTTCAAGGCTGGCAGTTCAAACCTACCAGCTGCTCCTTGGATACCCTATACAGGGTCGCTATGAATCAGAGGTGACACTACAGGACTTAACAATGACAACATTTGAGGGACAGCTTTGCTGGGGATATGATTCTTGATGATGACATTAAGATCCAATCTAAGAGTATGTATACAGTAAGTCTGCCTCCTTCAGGATATATTCCATCTTTGCCAGAGTTGAATGTTTGTATGAATTCTGAGAGCTCCTCTAGCAGTGATGACACAGAAGGTGAAGATCCTCATGATTAACCAAAGAGAAAAAGAATTAGAAAGCATAAATCAAAGAAAAATTTAAAAGTTCCAATAATGTCCTTGAAGAACAAGCAGAATTAGAGAAACAGCAGTGTATTACAAGAAAAATTACGACCGCAGCTCACAGGAGGCCCCACAATAAACAAAAATTAATAATAAATAAATAAACTTAAAAAGAAGCTGCAAATTAAAAAGAAGAAAGCCGCTGGTTTACTAACAAAAGCCTCTCGTGTCAATTTCATGTATCATCCTGAGGAAAGCAGCAGTGAACAAGACAAATTAAGAAATACGATGAAGAAGATGTTAACGATGTCAATAAGGAAGATGTTGAAGACACAAACAAGGAAAATTCTAAAGATACCAATGAGAAAAGTTTTAAAGGCACCAATAAGGAAGACTTTAAAGATACCAATGAGAAAGATGTTTAAAGTATCAGTGAAAAGGCAGATGGTATTTCAAACTTCTTGAAGTCGACACAAGAAATATATTTTTATAATGGTATCTCCCAAGATTCCAATTCAAAGGTCAGTGGAAACCACTGAAGAGCTATTTGAACATCTTGAATTTCACAGCATGACTCCCTCAAATGGGCTCATTTTGAATCACAGGAAGATGCTGATACTTTTGCAAGATACTGTAAGACTGAACTCTGGAAATGTTCCCAGAACATTGTATGATGCCCATTGATCATGTCAGAATAATCTAACTTTCTTTAATTATTGGATTACACATATTCTTCCTGAAAGAAACAGTGAATAAAATTAGTATATATATTTAAGAAGATAAAAAAATTAATAGGAAAATACAAAGAAAAAAATGAAATGGGCTGAAGCTTAATTCTTATATGTAAAGATGATGATATTCCCTACTTTTTCATTATAACCCAAATGCTGTGAAATTTGAAGACATGGGCACCGTATTATTTATTCATGTGTTTATAAATAGTGAGTAAAATGTCATCTGAGACTTTAAATGAAAAATCTGAGTTAAAATGTAAATGGACATATCTTGAATTTCTGCATAGAGATTCTGTTCTTCAATTCCTATAAAAACATAGGCAGTCTGCTAATTGAATAAACTGCATAGTTTGAGACTCCTATATTTTTCTAAAAATTTAAATCATCTTGTATCCAAAAGTCTATATTTTAATAATACTTTATGGAAAGTAAAATATTCTGGTTAAAAAAAAAATCACATGTCTTATTGCATAGGGCAACTATTCTACAAAAAAACCTCGGTTAGTGTTAAAGAGTAAAGATGTCACTTTGAAGACTAAGGTGTGCTCGACCCCAGCCATGCTATTTTCAGTTGTGTCAAATGCATTCAAAAACTGGACAATCAACAAGGCAGACAGGAGAAGTGATGCATATGAATCATTGTGTTGATGAAGAATATTGAATAACATTATTAACAAATCTTTCTTGGAAGAGTATAATCAGAATTCTTCCCAGAAACAAGGACAAGGAGACTTGGTCTCATGGATTTGGGCTGTGATATAAACAAGGAGAGATAATGCTGAAGAAGGATACCATATACCACATAGAGAAAATTCACCTACAGATCTGGGAATGCTAAAGACTGATAAATCTACTAGAGGTTGAAATGGATAAGAAGGATCTCCTTCTACAGGAACACCCTGAACTTCTGGAACTTCTAGCCTCCTGAATTGTAACAAAATAAATCTCTGTCCTTTAAATCCATTAGGTAATTAAGAAACAGTCATATTTCTACCTTTTACAAAATATAGTTCAAATTGTTGATCGAGTCAGTTCTGACACATAGCAACCCTGTAAAGGATTTCTAAGGAGTGACTGGTGGGTTTGAACCACTGATCTTTTGGTTAGCAGTCCAGTACTTATCCTTTAGCACCACACCAGGACTCAAGAGTGTCCACCTATTTCTTGTGCATGGTACTAATCCTAATTAAAGTCAAGTTTCTCTTTATTTTCCAAGTTTGAGTGTGTCACTTTTGTTATAGTACTGTGACTGATTCTAACTTTAATTCATCTTGTTAAGACTTCCCACAGTACCTTGTGCTAAATAACTTCCCACAGTACCTTGTGTTTCCTAAATAACTCTTTCAAAACTTGTAATTATATATTAGTATGACGATTATGGAGTCCTGGCATGGCACCATAGGATAAACACTGGACCACATCTTGGTTTGAACTGCAAGGTCGGTGGTTCAAACACACCAGCCCTTCCTTGGAAACCCTATACAAGGTCACTATAGTCAGAACCAACTCAAGTGCTCTTAGCAATAACAACAATGATGATTATATATGTATTGCCCTATTTCCAATGTTAGACTATGAGCTTTATAAAATCAGATATTATGTCAATTTTGCTTAACATTGTACCATCATTACCTAACTGAGTACTTGGACTTCAAATATATTTGTTGAATGAATGACTTCAACTTGGATAAGGATGAGAAGATGGGGTTTTAATTCAGATATCTTGACCTTCTAAATCTGTAATTTATTCTTTCACTGTAATACTTAAATCAGTCATATTGAATTAATTTTCAACTGTCATTAATTCCAATAGCTGCTTGATTTCTCCCTTAGGCCTTTGCGGCTAGATAAAGTAGTTCTCTTTTTCTGAATGTCAGCAGTCTACAGGATCCTTTAATTGGACTAGCTGAAAACCAGAATTCGGTTATATTTTTTTCAAGAGCAATAAATAGCATGATGAGTAGGCAATGAACTGACACCTAGAATTAAGAAATGTTAAAGATGATGTTTTAATTATCTAGTGTTACTAAACTGAGGGAGTATGGTGTCTCTAAACAATAAGCATTGGACTGAAAACCACAAGGCCTTGGTTTAAACCCACTAGCCACTCAGTGCAAGAAAGATGAGCATTTCTGATCCTGCAAAGACGTAAAGCTTTGGAAACTTTACACAGGGTTGCCATGAGTCAGAAACTAGTCGATGACATACCATAACAGGGCAATAAGGAGGCACTGTAGGATAAGGACTGGACTGGACTGGTAACTATAAAGTTGGCAGTTCAAATCCTCAGAAACCCTACACAGGATCTCTATGAGTCAGAACTGAAGACATTTAACAACAACAATTGTAGGAGAAATACCATAAGCGATGGCTTTAACAAGACTGTACATTTTTACAGGTCAAGAGCAGCTGGGGTGGGTCTGAGCTGCCTACCTTGTGGCTAGCTATACAGTGATTATCCTGTTTTACCACTAAGGCTCCTTAACCACAGGCATGTGCTGTTGATGTTTGCAGTTCAGTTGATTCCGACACATATAGACCCTGTACAGGGTTTCTGAGAGCTGCTGGTAGGTTTGAACTGTCAGCCTTGCCAGTAGCAATCCAATATTATCCTATAGTGCTACACCAAGGCTTAACCATAGGCATGCAGGGTTAGGATTTTTACAAACCATATTTTTTGGTGGGAACAATTCAAACGGTGACAGCTGACAATGATGGCAAATTAGTTTCTCTCTATTTCCCAAATCTATTAGTAGCTAGTGAGTGCTTGAAGTGCTAGAACGAGAATGAATGTAAGAATAGTTGAATAGTTGAATACAGTGAAAATGTCTTCTGAGATGTTTGCAATTTCTGCCATAGT
This sequence comes from Chrysochloris asiatica, assembly GCF_000296735.1. Classification (NCBI taxonomy): domain Eukaryota; kingdom Metazoa; phylum Chordata; class Mammalia; order Afrosoricida; family Chrysochloridae; genus Chrysochloris; species Chrysochloris asiatica. The sequence continues at coordinate 56,455,839 of NW_006408519.1, forward strand.
TTCAGGATAAAAGAATGGGATATAGTGTTGTCTGGTCCACTTTTGTTTTAGTACACATTCAAGTGTAAAGTTCATGCAGAATATTTGCTTTATTGAAGGTTACACTACTAGATAGAACTATAATATAGATTTTCTGTTTACCCTATTGTATATTTCCACTGCTTATTTCTATAAATTTTCTTCAAATTATTTCAATGCTTAACTAATTTTTTCTGGAGTTAAGAGTTTTTTCTCACTGTTGTTTGAACGTAACAACATTAAGATTCTTTTAGAAATTATATCTGTTTTAAGTTATTCTGGTGTCTAGTATAATTACTTAATGTCTCTTCTAGCCTTAGTCTTTTAAACTCCCACAAAACAATTTCCCCTGATGAGTTTGGGTAAGAGAAGGTGGGAGAAGATGCTGATAGAGTGATATGATTTGGTTGTGAATGATTGTTAGCAGGGTTAATTGTGAATGCAAAAACTTGTCACTCTATCATGCTTTTAAAATGAGTCATCTCAAAAACAGGAAGACGGATTTCACTACTACCCAAAATAAATCAGGGACCTATGCTTTACCTACTCAACTCAGGAACAGAAAGCAGATACTACAAGAGTAGCAAAGGAGCGGCACAGGATCCAAAACAGCAGAATCAAGAGCAAGAGCATGAGACAGAAGAGAGGGCTTCCCAGCCCACAGAGCAAGTCAATCTGTGACTTTGGAAGAGTCTTGTCTGAAGAGTGCAGTGCCTCTAGGCACTTAACTGGGGAACTTTAGTTTGTTGATCCACAGAATTAGAGCTGAATACCTTCAAGTTGGAGTCCAGGTGTGTGGGCTACTACATCAGACTTTTTGAACTGCAACGTCGGTGGTTCAAGCTTACCAGCTGCTTCTTGGAAACCCTATCCAGGGCCGCTAAGGGTTGGAATCATCTCGATGGCACTTAATAACAACAAGCAACACCTTCAAGATGAGTCCTAGTATAGTGCTGTGGGTTAGTGTGCTAAATTGCAACATTTATTTGAACCACAGGTCAGCGGGTCAAGCTCACCAACCACTCCTCGAGAAACCCTATATAGGGTCTTTATGTGTCTGAACCAACTGGACCAAACTTAACACCAACCTTCAAGTTGAGGCTTAGGGTGTAGTATCATGTCCTGTGTGTATTTATCAGCTGCCCTCCAAGAGCTTTGTAACATTGCATGAGTAGGGCAGACACCAGGCCAAGGGGCAACGAGTCAAACAGAGACATTCCTGTGGGAATGGCAGAGAAGAGGCTGTCCTGAGTAGAAATAATGTTATTAGGACATTTTCTAAGCCTAAATTAGAACCTGTTAACTTCCCTAGAAAACCCCATAAGTGTGAGTATGATGTTCAAATGTGGAGTGGTCACTGCAATAAATAACTGAACCCAAGTGAGAAGTAAAGAGTGCGTTGGAAGGACCGTTGGCGTCAGGTTTTGTTTTGTTTTTTTCAAAATTAAAAACAAAATCTTTTTTTTAACACTGTTTTTTTTTTTCAGTATACCATTAATGATCGTTTTTGGAACTAAGTCTTTTTCTGATATGTTTCTAGCAGATTCAGTCATATTTTTGAACTTTAAATATCCAAAACTGATTCACGAATATTACAAAATTCTTGCTTAACTCCTTTCCTTGCAAATGTTTATTTACTTGAAGAGTAGCTTGTTATTGTTTGTTTTTAAATGGAAGTTGGGATGTACTGCCACTTACTAGGATTACTTAGCCAGCATAAACGAAGCGCATTGGCTCTACAGGATAAGCAGACGACAAGGTCAGTAATTTATGCCCACCAGTTGCTCTAAGAAAGAAAGATGAGGCTTTCTGCTGCCACAAATACTTATGGCCACAGAAACCCACATATAGGGTTGCTATGAGTTGGAGCTGGCTTCAGGGCACCTAACAACAGCAACAAGAATTAGCATAATGGTAAGTAGATTACATTAGTTACTTTAATTGCATTTTTAAAAGTCTCTATGACTGTGATCAAAAGAACTAGATGGTGCCCGGCTACCACTACCAATTGCTATGAAAGGGATCGCATTAGAAGGTCCTGGATAGACTGGGATAAAAAGTGAACAAAACTCAAAATAAAAGGCTGGGCTTAGCGTAGTGGTTACAAACCAGGCTGTGAACCACAAAGTCAGCAGTTCAAAACTACCAGCTGTAAAGATGAGGCTTTCTGCTCCCGAAAAGATTTACAGCCTCGGAAACCCTATACAGGGTTGCTATGAGTCGGAACCGACTCCACAGCACACAGCTACCACCACTGTTCAGAAAGAAACTGAACAAACCTAAGATTAAGGCCTGACCACCCTTCAGGTCTAGAAAGGAACTCATCTTTATTGCCCAATTTTTAGCCAAGCACTAGATAGGTATATAGGAGGACAGCAACAAAGTAAGGTATGCTCACCATGGAATGGTAAATCACTCAAAATCACAAGGGCAACATTTGCCAGAGGACAAAGTTAAGGAATGTGATGGTGAATGGAGTGGAAATAAGGAGTACAGGGAAGAATAGGGATAAGTGTCGTTGTATGGACGGGATTGCAATTATTGAGATGAAACTAAGTGTATGATTTGTTGAATGTAAAACAGATGATCTTGTCTATAAATGTTCAATCAATTCATAATAAAAAATTAAAAAGAAGCCACTTAATAAACAGAAGATAAAGTTATTTTATCACCCACTGGGTTTATAAGCATTTCATTCATTCTCATTTAAATAAAAAAAAAAATGTTGAACTGAACTGTTGAAAAAACCTGAATATTTTAATAGTTGTAGTTTTAAAAAGTTATATCTATGATTTGCTCTGCTGAAGACTAAAGTATTTTTAGATGTATGATAAATTAGGTTAGTCTTCCTAACGGAATATGTAAGGCTTCTCAGTATTTGGAGGAATCAGAAAATATTCACTAAAATAAAGAAAAATCTCTTTTTAAGACAAAAGAAATTCTAGGAAATTAAAATTAGTGGTGATAGCAAAATCAGAACTTAGCAAAATCAGTAAATAAAAACAATTGGATTAAAGCACAGAAACATATCTTGTTTCAGAATACTTGGTGTTCAACCATTTCAAGAGGTAGATATAATCAAGAGCCAATGATACTGAAGGAGGAAGTCCAAGGTATATTGAAGGAAATGGCAAAGAACAAGACACCAGGAATTGATGGAATAAAAACAAATCTTTCAAGAAAGTGAGGCAGCACAAAAGGAGCTCACTCATCTCTGCCATGAAATTTGGAAGACAACCATCTGGCCAGATGATTGGAAGAGATCTGTGTTTGTGCCCATTCCAAAGAGAGGTGACCCAATGGGATGCAGAAATTATAGGACAATATTTTTGCTATCCCATGCTAGTAAAGTTTTACTAAAGGTAATACAAAAATGGCTGCAATTATGCATTGACAGAGAACTTCCAGAGGTTCAAGCCTGATTCATAAGAGGCCGTGGAATAAGAGATATCATTGCTGATGTCCGATGGATCTTGACTGAAAGCAGAGAATATCAGAAAGATGTTTACCTGTGCTTTATTGACTACACAAAGGCTTTCAATTGTGTGGCTCATGACAAGCTATGGACAACA
>NW_006408519.1:56460341-56467992 GCF_000296735.1 Chrysochloris asiatica
GTTGCTATGAGTCAGTACCTACTCAATGACACCTAACAACAACATATATATGTATGTATATATGTATGTGTGTGTGTGTGTATATATATATATATACTCGACGGCACTTAACAACAACAACAACAAATACAGTAAGTTACAAATAGTAGTACTCATCTTTTGTTTTGTATTGAATTTTTTTGCTTTAATCAATACAAAATTTTTGATACTAGGGAAAATAAAAAATATAGTTATTTGGAAGGTCTAGATACCAGATGCTCAATTCTTTTGTGTTTAGGGAATACTATTTTTCTGAACCTCTTCAAAATGGGGCACTGAGAAACTCAGTTTTGCCAACAGTCTTTCCAAGATGAAGACGGCAGTCTTCATCTGACAGAACATCCGAGTGATGTCACACTTTCCATGTACCAAATTCTCACAACTCTGAGCACCCTGCCCTGGCTCCTCTTGGGACTTTATGGAAGTTGACATCAGGACAGTGACATATGATATGATGTAGTAATGCTCTGCTTCTTTCTCTCTCTCTCTTTACCTATGGCCTTTGGTTTAGTCTTCTAAAATAAAAAATTAACAATTTAATCCTTGCTTCAGGTTTAGCTTTTAAGAGCATATGTGCTAAAATAATTATTTTTTCTTAGTGTCTTTTACTGGGTCAATTTTCAATACATTTGGGTATTGCAATGTGATTACTCACACTTTAGGAGAAAGAAACCCTCAGAAAGTATTTTGGAGGATTAAGAAACCACTGATACAAATTTTCATCAGTATAGTTGCTCATTAAATTTCATAGGAAAAGGAAAAATCCATTGGGGTTTTAAGCTACAAATTATACAAAGAGGAAAATCCTCACTGAACCAAAGACTGTGATAAAAGGTATCTTTTTGTTACTGATAATCATGTAATCTTACACTTTTGTGTAACTTGTTCAATACAAAGAAGACACCCAGTCAAAAGATGATAGATGAATAATAGAATGCGGTTTCAAAAATATCAATTGGAAAGTTATCAATAATAATTCCATTATTTTCAAATTCACTTACTTTTAATTTTCTCATTTTTCTAAGGTTTTGATTGTCCACTATGCTTTAAGGGACACTTTGCTACTATATAATTTCATATTCACATTTAAGGTGTCCATTGTTAAAATAGGATGCTTATTTTTTTCATTTCAGTATTTAAAATAGCATCTTATAAAATGCTTAAACTTTTAATAAATGTCCTCAGACATTACTTAATCTTTATTCAAAGATAATCTGATGGCCTATCGTGAGTTAATTTTTTTAATTCAAGCAACTAGTTAACTCTCTGAATTAAGTAAGTAAAATTTGTTGCTTGCTTAATTTAGCTCATTAATTTAAAACAGCATTGTATATTGGTGTGGTGCTGTGTGCTAATGTGTCAGACTGCAAAGTCATTTGAACTGCAAGATTCGGTGGTTCAAGCTAACCAGCTGCTTCTTGGAAACCCTATACAGGGTCGCTATGGATCGGAACCGACTCAACGGCACTTCACAACAACTATATTGGTGGGTAGAAACAGGAGTTTAAATTTTATCCATACATTTAAAATTATAATATTTCTTCCCTTAGCATTTCCTAACCTAGTGCTAAATGTACTGCTCAGAAGGTGCTATGCAAATTTACACTAGTTTTACTGTTGCAGATGGCCTGTCTCTGACAGGCATCTATGTTTGAGTACTCAACAGTATTCATTATGTACAGAATTTATTTTCACTTATTTTCCAACAAATTCAAATTCCTTTTCTCCTGTATATGCATAGCTTCAAATTGGGGATTTACAGAACTTCTTTGGAAATTCTATCTCTATCTGAAAGTAATGCTGTTGAAATCTTTCCCCTAGGGCCTATCAAGAGTATAGATTTCTTGCATAACTTTTTATAACAAAAAGCCTGTAGATTTACCTCAGCATAGAAGCCCTGAATAAGTATATTGCATAAATAACATATGCACTCAAGTGCATATTTAGAAACAGGTCTCTTTCTGTGGAATTGGGGAAAGCAGCTTTATGTTTTATTTGGAGCAATATAAAAGATTTTCAACATTTTCAAATGTAACTGTTTTCTTAAAAGACTAAACTGAATGTACTATCAAGTTAAAGTAATTTTTTGCGTTCTAAAATTACAAAAATCAGATTTGTTTTTACAAGTTATGTTTATTATGTGAAACTTTTACCTGACTATCATGAAAGGAAATTTCACAATGGTGATATAAATATTTAAAACAAAAGCTCATTATTATTTTAATTAAAATATTAATTATTATTATTATATTTTGAACTCCAGGACATATGTAATAAGAAACAGTTTGATAAAATTGTAGCACTTATAAGGAGCTCTGGTAGTGTAGTGGTTACAAATCGGGCTATGAACCTCAAGGTCAGCAGTTCAAAACTACCAGCTGTTCTGCGGGAGAGAGACGAGGGTTTATACTCCGGTAAAGATTTACAGCCTTGGAAACCCTGTGCAGGGTCGCTATAAGTCGGAACCGACTCCACGGTACATAACACCACCAACAACAACATCCAATTAGAATGTTAGTTTTTGTTAATGGTCCATATTTCTGGAATCGTGAGTCTCTTTGTTGCTGTTGTTGTTGATGTGTGCCATCGAGTCCGTACCAACACATGTGATCCTATGCATAACAGAATGCAACATTGCCCAGTCCTGGGCCAACCTCACAATCATTGCTACGTTTAAAGTTATTGATGCTGACACTGTGCAAATCCATCTTACTGGGGGTCTTCCTCTTTTTTTCTGACCCTCCGCGTTTATAAACATGATATCATTCTCCTGTGACTGGTCCTTCCTGAAGTATGAGAGCGAAGTCTGGCCATCCTGGCTTTCAAGGAGTTGTCTGACTGTACTTCTTCCAACATAGATCTGTTTGTTCTTTGGGAAGTCCATGGTACTTTCAAAATTCACTTCCAACACCATAACTCAAATGCATCAATTCTTCTGTGGTCTTCCTTATTCACTATTCAACTTTCACATGCATCTGACATTATTGAAAATATAGTTTTATAAATTTTACTATTCCTAGTAACTTACATAATACCTGAGGTACCACAAAACTTTTAGTTGATATATAACGGAAAATACAGTTTCAAATACATGTAACTCTTCTTGTTAGGTGTCATTGAAACCATTCAAACTCATAGCACAATAAAATGGAACAATGCCTGAACCTGAGTCAATCTCACAATGGTTATTTGGTCCCACTTCTGCTGATGCTGTGTCAATCCATTGCATTGTGGGTCTTCCTCTTTTTTTGCTGACCCTCTATATTACCAAGAATGACGTCCTTCTCCAGGGACTGTTCCCTCTGGTAACAAGTTCGAACTATGAAAATGTGAGGTCTTTCTATCGTGGTTTCTAAGGATCCTTCTAGCTGTACTTCTTCCAATACAGATTTGTTTGTTCTTCTGGCAGTCCATTGTACTTTTAATATTTTTCTTCAACATCATAATTCAAATGCATCAATTCTTCTCTGGTGTTCCTTATTCATTGTCCAACTTTCACATTTATAAGTAGTGATTGACAATTAAGTGGCTTGTTAGGTGCACCTTATTCTTCAAATTTGCTCTTTATAGTTTAAAAGGCCTTTTCCAGCAGATTTGCCTAATGCAAATACGTCTTTCGATTTCTTGACCACTGCTTCCATGAGTGCTGATTGTGAATCCGAGCAAAAGGAAGTCTGACAACTTCAAACTTTTCCCCCACTTATAATGATGTTATTTAATGATCCTGTTATGAAAATTTTTGCTTTCTTTACATTGAGGTGCAATTCATACTGAAGGCTGTAAGCTTTCAACTTCACCGATATTTAAAGTCTTCGTTACTTCCACCAAGCAAGTTTATGTCATCTGATATCACAAGTTGTTAATGAATCTTCCTCTAATCCTGGCCACACTCTTCTTCATATAATCCAGCTCCTTGGATTATTTGTAAGTATACAGATTGAATAAGTATGAAGAAAGTGTACAATCCTGGTACATACTTTTCAAGATTTTAAGCCATTCAATATCCCCTTTTTCTATTCTAACAACTGCCTCTTAGTCTATGAATAGTTTCCTTATGAGCACACTAAAGTACTCTGGAAAACTATATTTTCCATAGTTTGTCTTAATCCACACAGTTGAATGTTTTTGCACAGTCAATAAAATACAAATAGTCATCTTTCTGGTATTTTCTGCTTTCAACCAAGACTCATATGAGATTAGCAATTATATCCCTATATTTAACTATAAGAGTTCTGGTATGACACTACAGGATAAGCACTGGACTGTTATCTACAAGGAAGGAAGTTCAAACCAACCATCAGCTCCTTCGAAACCCTATACAGGGTCACTATGAGTCACTACTTGACAATACTTAACAATAACAACAACATGCAGCTCTAAGTTAATATACTGTGTTTTAATGACTATGCAATGACATTCAATTGTGTGGATCACAACAAATTATTGATATGGATAGCATTTTGAAGAATGAGAATTCCAGAGAAATTAATTGTGCTCATAAAGAACCTGTCCATAGACCAAGAGGCAGTTGTCTGAACAGAACATGAGGTTATGGAACATTTTAAAATCAGGAAAGGTGCATGTAAGGGCTGTATCTTTTCATCATACTTTTTCAGTCTGCATGCCGAGCAAATAATCTCAGAAATTGGATTAAAAGAAGAAGAATGTGGTTTCAGGATTGAAGGAAGGCTCATTAATAACCTACAATAAGTTGTTATTATTGTAAAGTACAGTTGAATCCGTTTTGACTCATAGCAACCCTGTATAGGGTTTCCAAGGAGTGGCTGATGAGTTTGCACCACCAAACTTGCAGTTTAAACTGACCTAAAGGTTGAGCGCTTATCCTACTGTGCCACACCAATATGTGATGACACAAAAATGCGTGTTTGAAGCACTTACTGATGAAAATCAAAGACTACAGGCTTTAATGAATTGTACCTCAATGTAAAGAAAACAAAAATCCTCAAAAGTAGATCAATAAATAACATTATGGTAAATGGAGAAAATATTTAATTTGTTGAAGATTTAATTTTACTTGGATTTGTAATGAATCATCATGGGAGAAGCTGTCAAGAAATCAAACAATGTATTGCATTAGACAAATCTGCTACAAAGACCTCTTTTACAAGTTAAAGAGCAAAGATGCCACTTTGAGGACTAAGATGACCCTAACCCAAACCATGGTATTTTCCATCATCTCATACACATGTGAAAGATGGACAATGAATAAGTTATGCCACAGAAGAATCAATGCATTCGATTTATGGTGTTAGAGAAGAATACTGAATATACCATGGACTTTCAGAAGAAAGGACAAATCTGTTTTAAAAGCTCGGTCAGATTGCTCCTTGAAAGTAACAATGGTGATACTTTTTCTTGCACTTTGGACATGTTGTCAGAAAAGATCAATTACTAGAGAAGGACATCATGGTTGGTACAATGGCGGGTCAGCAAAAAAGAAGATCCAAAACCAAATGTAGTGACAGAGGCAACAACTGTGGACTCAAGCATAAAAATTGTGAGGATGGTGCACACAGACAAACAGTGTTTTGTTCTGTGGTACATGGGATTCCTATGATTTGGAACTGACTCAAGACATCTAACAACAATAGGTATTTGTTAGGCTAAAGCCTTAATATCAAGTTGATATGGACTCATACTGAACCTGTAGCATAGTGTAGACTGCCACAGAGTGTTTCCAAAGCTTTGGGCTTTATAGATTTTTCCTGCACAAACGACTGGTAGGTTCAGGTCTCAGACCATTTCATTAACTTGCATTAGAGCTCTCAACCACTATCATCAAGAATCCTTAACTATACAGTAGGTAATAATCTTACCTGCTTCTCTTTGGGAAAATTTTACATGTGACATTTAAAGATTGTAATCACTTGCTAAATTGATTGGTTTTACTAACTTGCTCACAGAAGGAGATTATTTTATATCTGTGATAAGCCTTTGACATTTAGCCTTGAAAAACAGAAGTTTGGGAATTTTTCTGTGAGATCAGACCTTTGAACTATGTGAACTTTTTCACATACACTTGTTTATAGAGTTCAAATAGAGTTGTTTACAGAGTTGTTGTTGTTGTTGTTAGGTGCCATTAAGTGGGTACCAACCCATAGCGACCTTATGCACAGCAGAATGAAACACTGTTTGATCCTGGGCCAAACTCACTACTGTAACCATGCTTGAGTCCATTGATGCTTCCATGTGGCCAATCCATCTCGTTGGGGGTCTTCCTGTTTTGCTCTGACCCTCCACCTGACCAAACATGATATCCTTGTCCAGTGACTGGCTCCTCCTGACAATATGTCCTAAGTATGAGAAACAAAGTTTGGCAATCTTGGACTCCAAGGAGCATTCTGGCTGCACTTCTTTCAAAACTGATCTATTGGTTCTTTTGGCAGCCCATAGCACATTAAATATTCTCCTCCAACACCATGACTCGAAAGTCTTCCTTATTCACTGTTCAGCTTTTGTATGCATATGAGGTTATTGAAAATACCATGGGTTGGGTCAGGCATACCTTAGTCCTCAAGCTTATGTCTTTGCTTTTCAACACTTTCAAAAGGTCTTGTGCAATAGATTCACCTAATGCAATACATCCTTTGATCTCTTGACTGATGCTTCTGTGAGTGGTGAAAGTTGATCCAAGAAGAATGAAATCCTTGACAACTTCAGTCTTTTCTTTGTTGATAAGAATGCTGTTTATTGGTCCGTGGTGAGGATTTTTGTTTTCTTTATATTGAGATGTAATTCATACCAAGGGATGTGCTCTTTGATCTTCATCAGTAAATGTTTTAAATCTTTTTCACTTTCAGCAAGCAAGGTTGTATCATCTGCATATCACAGGTTGTTAATGAGACTTCCTCCATTCCTGATGCCATGTTTTTCTTCATATTACCCAGCTTCTTGGATTATTTGCTCAGCATACAGGCTGAATAAGTATGGTAAAAGAATACAACCTTATCAAACACCTTTTTAAATTTTAAAAATTTCAATGTTCCCATGTTCTGTTCAAACAACTGCTTCTTGTTCCAGGTACAGATTCCTCATGAACACAATTAAGTGTTCCGGAATACTCATACTTCGCAATGTTGTCCATAGCTTGTCATGATGCACACAATCAAAAGCTTTTGTATAGTCAATAAAGCACAAGTAAACATCTTTCTGATATTGTCTGCTTTCAGCCAAGATCCATAAGATATCAGCAATGATATCCCTAGTTCCATGGCCTTTTTCTGAATCCAGCTTGAACCTCTGGAAGTTCTCTGTCAATGTATGATTGCAGCCATTTCTATATTATCTTTAGCAAAACTTTACTCGAATGGGATACCTATGAGATTGTCCAATGATTTCCGCATTCTTTTGGGTCACCTCTCTTTGGAATGGGCACAAATATGGATCTCTTCCAATCAGTCGGCTAGATAGTTGCCTTCCAAATTTCTTGGCAGAGATGAGTGAGTGCCTTCTGTGCCACCTCACTTTCTTGAAAGATTTCCATTTTTACTGCATCAATTCCTGGTGTCTTGTTCTTTGCCAATTCCTTCAATGCACCTTGGACTTCATCCTTCACTATCATTGGCTCTTGATCATATGCTACCTCTTGAAA
>NW_006408519.1:56469710-56471142 GCF_000296735.1 Chrysochloris asiatica
TACAGAGTACTTCCTGCTATTTATGATGTCTAATTTAACTATATCACAGTACCTCTTACTAGTTATTAATAAATATTTATGTCATCTTTACCATCTTGCTAGGGATAATGGTATCTTTATATTTATTTATGTGCTATAAATAATACCTTTAAAATCATTGATCATTTTCAAGGGATCAATGATACCCTTTACTACCATTTCAGATTTTGTGAAAAGTTCTCCAGAAAGTGAAATATCTTCATGTTTAATTATACCTAGAAAGAGTTATGAAAAGTACACAGAACTATTTTTTAAGATGACAGATATTTTATACTTTCCTAGACATTTTTGTTTGTTCCTAACTTTTTATAGTAAATTAAGTAAAGGTTTACAGAACAGATAATCAGTTTTACATTCAACAAATCAAGTACTTGGTTTCAACTCAGTGATTCAATCTCCTCAATGTAACATCACTTATTCCATTTTTTTCTGTTTCTTGTTTTCATTCCTCCTTTTCTTCCATGCTTCTAAATTTTGTCATTCGTTAAATGACAATTTCGTTAAATTTGGTCTCAAATGGCTGACTGTTCAATGGTGTGCATGCCTCACCAGTGTTTTTGTCATCATCTATATACCTATCTATCGCTTGGCTGAAAATTGAACCACATGGGTAAGTTCAGTTCTAGTCATGAAAATGTGACTGTGATAATGTTTCATGTCAGTTTGACTCTTCGGGAATTCTCAGTGGTTTAGCAGTGGAGATGTAGTTATCCCCATAATGAGATTTGATATAATGTAATTGACAGCTCTAATATAATGTAATTGATTGGCTGCTGATAAACCAATCAATTGAAAAGACGTTTCCTCAAGGATGTGGCCTGCTTTGAATATATTAGACACTCAGGCAATGCTTGTTTGTTTTCTGTTGGGTCTGGTTCTGGCATCTGGCTCATTCTCTTGCCTGTTCTCTTACCTGCCAGACCTCCCTCCAGGACTGCCTGTCTATCAGCTAATCTTGGGTCAATGGTTCTTCTGACCCAAATGTGGAACTCTTCTATTTATACAGTTATGAGCCATTTCCTTGACATAAACTTCTCTCTCTATCTATATCTATACATATATACGTTTCATTGGTTTTGCTTTTCTTGAGAACCCAGCCTAAGACAGTGACCAAGGACCATAATTTCTATCTGACCATTATGCCTGGTCTTTTTAACGATTTTGACCTTTGTTCTACATTTCTCCCACTTTATCCAAGATCTTCTAATGTGATACATTTCAGAAGAGTTGGTAGTGGTAGCAAGGCATCATCTAGTTTTTCTGGTCCTAGGTTCATGACTACTGATGTTCTTATGGTCCATTGTTGTTGTTGTTGTTGTCAGGTGCCATCGAGTTGGAACAGACTCATAGCAACCCCATGCACAGCAGAACGAAACAATGTCCGATCCTGGGC
>NW_006408519.1:56473322-56493395 GCF_000296735.1 Chrysochloris asiatica
ATAATGAAAGTCGAGGCTTGAATTTTTTTTTTCAGTTCCCCCAGCTTGAGAAATGCTGACCATGTCCATTAGTTCATTGTCATAATTATTTTCCAGTATGTCCAATTTTCATCATGTTTCTTTTCTCCAAACAGAGAGAGACCAATTGCTGTACCTTAGATTGTTGTTCATGAGCTTTTATTATTCCAGTGACTACTCACCAAAGTAGGACTTACAGCATTGTCTTTGTGGACTTAAGTTATGTCAACTGACCATGATGCCCCCAAAACTATAATCCTGAGCCCCCAGGTTCAGCAAATTGTTACTCATGGTGTTTGGTATTGTCTAAGAAGTTTTTATAATTTTGCCCATGTATGCTCCACTACATTCATGCGTATGTGAGCAGCAAAGGTACATACCCATGTACAAATATCCTTGGACAAGTCTTTATGTATTTGTGGGTATAATTCCTCTCTTCCTTCTAATCTCACTCAATCTGTGTACCTATCCATGTATCTACCAGTAGACAGATCACTGCTATTACAGGAATACATATATAACCGTATTTACTTCGGTTTCCTTAAAATCATGTGCTTCTCCCTTTATTTTTCCCTGCATTCATTATTCTTCTACCAATCACCCTCTTGTTGTATACTGCCTTTCCCATCCCTCAACTTAACAGTGTCTACCTTGGAGTCCTGGCATGGTGCTGTGAGGTAAAACACTGGGCTGGGAGGTTGATCAGTTTGAATCACAAAGTCAGCAGTTCAAACTCACTAGCCAGCCTTGGAAACCCTATACAGGGTCTCTATGAGTCTGAACCGACTCAACAGCACTTGACAACAGCAACAACCTTTTAATAAATGAATTGCTCTCCCTTCCCTTGGTAATCATCAAAGAATGTTGCTTTTAGAGTGAAAACTTTTTCTTGACTTTTTAAAATAGTGGTCTCATACAGTGTTTCTCCTTTTGTGACTGAATAATTTCACTCAGCATAATGACCTTCAAGATAATTCATGTTACGAAGTGTTTCGTGCATTCATTGTTACTCTTCAACATTGTGTACTATTCCATTATGATTATATACCAAAGCTTGTTTATCTGTTCATGGGTCTTTAGCTTGTCTCCATCTGTTTTTGCTATGGTAGTATAGTCATACACATGGATCTCACCAGATGGATTGTACAGGAATTAAATTGACTATATCTGTGGGAAGAGAGAATGGAGATGGTCAATATCATCAGTCCAGACAAGGCCAAGGGCAGACTGTGGAACATATGTATCTTAGTGAGTAAAATGAATGCATATTGGCAATTTTCACATATGCAGCTATAGACTGAAGCTAAAGAAAATTAAAACAAATGCATGAGTTAAAATATGACCTTGAATTTGTGGTTGTGGTGGTTGTGTGCCATTGAGTCCATTCTGACTCATAGCAACCCTGCATAGGGTTTCTGAAGTTGTAAATCTTTATGGGGGAAAAAAGCCTCATCTTTCTCCCATGGAGTATCTGGTAGGTTTGAACTACTGACCTTGTGGTTATCAGCAAGCTCATAATCCACTATGGTATCAAGGCTCCTTGACCTTGGATATATCCCACCTTAATCTAGGCAACATCTCTAAAGAACAGATTTGATGCATTAGACACTAATGACTGAAAACTGAAAGAATTCTGGAATGACATCAAGAACATCATCTATGAAGAAAGCAAAAGTTATTAACAAGACCCAAAAGAAAAAAAAAAAAAAAAGATAAACATTAATGTCAGAAGAGTCTCTGAAACTTATTACTAAGCATAAAGAAGGAAAATTAACTAGAAAAAAATTAGGAAAATTTAAAGAGCAGCTCAAGAAGATTACATCAAGTATTACAAAGAAATGTGCAAAGACCAGTGAAAGAAAACCAAAAGGGAAGAACACACTAAGCATTTCTCAAACTGAAAAGGAAAAGAAATAAAAATTCAAGCTTTAACTTTATTGAAGGATTCTGTGGGCAAAATATTGAATGATGCAGAAAGCATCAAAAGACAAAGGAAGGAATACACAGAAACACTGCACCAACAAGAAATGATTTATATTCAGCTATTTCAAGAGGTAACAGCTAATCAAGAACTAATGGTGCTGAAGGTAGACATACAAGATGCACTGAAGACATTGGTGAAAAAATGCTCCAGGAATTGACAGAATACAAACTGAAATCTTTAAGCAAACCGATGCAGCATTGGAAGTGCTCACTCATCCATGTCAACAAATCTGGAAGATAGCTACCTGGCCAACCAATTAGAAGAGATCCATATTTGTATCCCTTCCTAAAAGAAATGATCTAATAGAATGTGGAAATCATTGAATAATATCACAATCAAGTAAAATTTTGCTGAAGAAAATTTGAAAATTGGTTGCAACAGTACATCGACAGAAAAATGCCAGAAATTCAAGTCAGATTTAGAAGAGGATGTAGAACTAGAGATATCATATTTTGGGCAAGTTATTAGGAGAAATCAGTCTCTGGAGAAGGTCTCTCTCTTTTTTCTTAAAATGATTTTTGAGGATTTTTCCACATTTTTCTTCACTCTATCTGGGACCCTCTAACGTGATTCCTTTCAGAGAGGGTTGGTAGTTGTAGTTGTACAGAGTCTAGTTTTTCTGGAGTGAGACTCATGGAAACTGATGTTTACATATTTCATTAGTCCATTGGACTACTTGATTACAAACCTCTTCAATTCTAATCATTCTTCATTCTTCTGCACATGGAGAGACCAGTAGCTGCACCTTAGATGGCTGTTCATGAACTTTCTAGATCCAAGATGCTACTCACCAAGCAGGATGTAGAACATTATCTTTGTGGACTATGCTCCGCCACTTGACCATGGTGTACTCTGAGAATTATGGACCTGAGCTCCCAGGCCCATCAACTCATTGCCTTAAGATATTCGATAATTCTAAGAAGCTTTTTGTTCGAACAGAACATGGGAACACTGAATGGTTTAAAATTAAGAAAAATGTGCGACAAGGTTGTATTCTTTCACCATGCTTATTCAACCTGTTTGCTGAGCAAATAATCTGAGAAGCTGGGTTTTATGAAGAAAACTATGGCATCAGGATTGGAGGAAGACTCATTAACAACCTGCGATATGCAGATGATACAACCATACTTGCTGAAAGTGAAGAGGACTTAAAACATATAATGATGAAGATTAAAGAGCACAGCCTTTGGTATGGATTACATCTAAATGTAAAGAAAACAAAAATCCTAACCACTGGACCAATAAACAACATTCTTTTCAATGGAGAAAAGATTGAAGTTGTCAAGGACTTCATTCTTCTTGGATCAATGATCAACACTCATGGAAGCAGTAGTCAAGAAATCAAACAACATATTGCATTAGACAAATCTACTGCACAAGACCTTTTCAAAGTGTTGAAGAGCAAAGATGTCAGCTTGAGGACTAAGGTGTGCCTGACCCAAGCCATGGTATTTTCAATAACCTCATATGCATGCAAAAGCTGTACAGTGAATAAGGAAGACCATAGAAGAATTGATGCTTTTGAGTTATGGTGTTGCAGGAGAATGTTGAAAGTGCCATGGGCTGTCAAAAGAACCAATAGATCTGTTTTGGAAGAAGTGCAGCCAGAATGCTCCTTGAAGGCCAAGATGACCAAACTTCATCTCTCATTCTTTGGATATATTGTTAGGAGGGACCAGTCACTGGACAAGGATATTGTGTTTAGTAAGGTGGACGGTCAGAGAAAAAGAGGAAGGCCCCCAGCAAGATGGATTGGCCAAGTGGCAGCATCGATGGACTCAAGCATGGCAACAGTAGTGAGGTTGGCCCAGGATCGGGCCGTGTGTTTCATTCTGCTGTGCATAAGGTTGCAATGAGTTGGTACTGACTTGATGGCACCTAATAACAACAACAACAAGGAAGCTTTAATCATTTTACCCACTGTGTGCTGCACCACATTCGTAGTTGTGTTTTCAGGAAAGTTATGATTCTTTCAAACTCAAATATTGCTGAGAACATTTACTATATAAACATGTATTGGGGATCACCAAGAAATACAGGTATGGAGTGTCATTTAAAAAGATTCCAATTTTATAGCTATACATAATATTCTCCTTCTTCTTCTTCTTTTTTTTTTTTTTTTTTGGTGGAATACCCTGGGATTAGTGTACTTAGAACACAATTTTCAGGATGTTGTTTAAAATCAAATTTCCCTAAAAATTTTAATCCACTGATTAACAATTTACATTAATGAATACAGGATGGCACATTATTGTCTCTTCATTGCTTACTTATGAATTATCCATATTTTGGCTCCAAACTCATTGAAATTTTAGAGAAACAACCAAGAAAACTCAATATAATTATGAGTTTATGTAATATCCAGAAACTCTGAATAGGTATCAAAAAGAGTCTGAGAATCTACTTTTGAAGAATTAGCCACTGAAAACCCTGTGGAGAATGATGTTGCTGTAAAATGCATTCTGACTCATAGCAACCTTGCATATGATTTTTCAGGCTGTAAATCTTTGCAGAGTCGAAAGCCTCATATTTCTCCTGTAGAGCATCTGGTGGGCTCACACCATTGAAATTGTGGATTGCAGTCTGGTGCTTATCCTACAGTTACCACACTCGAATTAAATATTGTTGTTGCTGTTGTTAAGTGCCTTTTGAGTCAATTCTGACTCATAGCAACCCTGTATATGGTTTCCAAGGAGTGACTAGTAAGCTTGAACCACTGAACATGGTTCAAATGGACTTTGCAGTCCAGTGTATTAACCAACTGTGTTAAGAATTGTCAAACTCTATGCAGAGTCTATAGAGGTTTCAAGTTTACAAACTAATAAATAAGAATTTTAAATGTTTTTCTTACTGAGATTTCAAAGACACAGTTACATGTATTTCTATGGTTACTGGCCTATAACCTATAACAGCATAAAATAATAATTTAAGAAACACATCTTCATTTGAAAAGCTTAATGCAGGGCATATGTGAATGCATGATGATCTATTTTGTTAAGGAGTTACTCTGTTGTTAAGTGCCTTCAAATCGGTTCTGATTCATAGTGAACTTATATAGTGTTTCTGAGGAACAGCTGATGGGTTGGAACTGCCCGATTTTCAGTCAAACTGTCTTTGTGGTCCAGTGCTTATCCTACAGCACCACAACAGGACTCCTAAGGAGTTACTAGAAATTAATTATTTGCTACATTAACCATTTGATATTCATCCTCCAAGTCAATGGAAGAATTCTAAACAATTTTTCTTCTAGAAAAAGCATTCCAAGTATGGCACTGCATTTATCTTATAATCATTGTCAATATTTTGGTTGTTGTTAGATGCTTTCTAGTCAGTTCCAACTAATATTAACACTACGAACAACACAAGGAAATACTGCCTGGCCCTTTGTCATCCTCACAATCGTTATATCTGAGTCCATTGTTGCTGCCACTATGTCAATCCATTTCATTGTGGGTCTTCCTCTTTTTCATTGACCTGTCACTTTACCAAGCATGATAACCTTCTCCAGAGACTGGACCCTCATGACATGTCCAAAGCCTGAGAGATGTACTCTTGCCATCTTTGCTTCTAAAGAGCACACTAACTATACTTCTTCTAAGACAGGTTTATTTGTTCTTTCGGCAGTCCATGGTACTTACTATATTCTTCTCCAAATCATACCTCAAATAGACTTTTCTAGTGTCTTCCTTATTCATTCTCCAACTTTCACATACATATGAGGTGATTGAAAATACCATGGCTTGGGTCAGGCGCTTTGTATTCCTCAAAGTGATACCTTTGCTCTTTAACACTTTAAAGAATTCTTTTGCAACACATTTAGCTAATACACTACATTGATTGATTTCCTCATGGCTGCTTCAATGAGTGTTGATTGTGGAGTGAAGCAATATGAAGTCTTTGACAACTTCAATTTATCTCTGTTTATTATCATGTTATGTATTGGTTCAGTTTAAGGATTTTTGTCTTCTTTACATTGGAGTGCAATCATTAGTGAAGGCTATAGTTTATGATCTTCATCAGTACGTATTTTAACAACAACAATAACAACACTTTCAGCAAGCAAGGTTGTGTCATCTGCATATCACAGATTGTTAATAAGTGCTCCTCCAATCCTGACTCCATGGTTTTTATCATATAACTCAGCTTCTGGGATTATTTGCTCAGCATACAGATTAAATAAGTATTGTGAAAGGGTACAGCATTAGGCAAGGTATTACTATTTTCACTTTACATATAGAAAAACTGAGGTTCAAAAGTTAACAATTTGCTTAATACTATCTGTAGCACAGCCAGGACAAAATCGGGTACATATTAAGCTAGTAGTGCTATTAACTCCATAGAACATTAGGCTCTGGTACATAGTTCTACTTTAACACTCATGTTTTTAAGTACCATCAAGTCAGTTCCAAACCATAGCAACCCTGTGTAGGGTTTCTAAGGAGCAACTGATAAGCTTGAACCACCGATCTTATGGTTCAAACCAACTTTGCAGTGCAGTGCATTAACCCACAGCACCACACCAGGACTCCTTAATACACATAGTGTCACCGTAAGTTTGAATCAACTCAACACTGATTATAGCAACCCACATAATTTTTCAACTGATAACAATTTCTTAAGTTGCATAACAACCCTTTAATTTCCCCCATTTCCCATATTGCACATAACGATAATTTATATGTATAGAGATATCCAATTGAGATGAATAGGTAAATTTATTTCTTAAATCAGTAATGACTGAGTGTAGTTTCACTGGAACAACCAAATAGAGTCACATTTAAGCTACCCTGTGCAAATGACTTGCTAATTCCTATTTTCATCTGCTCCCTTTATAGTTAACTTTATTTGCTGCCTATGCTGTTTCCCATATAATTCAAAATACGTTTCTTTAGTGAATCAGGGCAATAGTCTTGAAACAGATTTGAAGTATGAGTAAAACTGAAGAATTTCTTTGCAGATAATATGAAGTTTCTCATTTGAAACAATTACCACTTACTATGCAACATTTTAAATAAGGTCAATTTTAAACTAAGTATTCACTAATGCCAAACCCTAAGTTAAATTTGTGGCTATTTTAGGGCAGTTAATCTCAGAAAGGTATTTATTTCAGGCATAGCACAAATTAGAGGGGTGACTAGCATGACATTCTGAAGAGAGGCATAATTGTCATAGTACAAAATAGAATGCAATTATAATAAATAGCATATGGATATTGGGTGACACAAGAAATGGCTACTGAAATGCTGTCTTTTTCTACTCTTTCATTCAATGGTTTAAATTATGCCAAGGTCATTTGTGTCTGAGAGCTATCTGATGGTTATCAGTGTTCTCTAAGGAAAATTAATTGAGGGTCACAGTCGGACTCTGAGTGGAAAAAACAGAGTTGGATCTTCTGTATCTCTTGGAAGGATTCTGGGAAAGCATGTCTGAAACAGTCTTTTTTTATAACTGTGTTATGCAGACTATGTTTTGGGGAAAACTGGAATGGGATTTTAAAATGGACTTACTTTAAAAAAAAAAAGTGTTTCCATGAAACAAAATACCCACATACATATTGTTTCCATTGTATTGTTATCTCCTTCAGGAATACTTTTACTTTTAAGGGACTTTCACTTTTTAGATACACTTAAAGGTTTCTCTTTTTGTCATCTTTCTATAACATTATATAAAAACAAGTAAAATTTTCATATTACATAGAGGTAGAAGATAGACAGATGAACATTGTTAGTTTTGTTCTTTAAATAGGAATTTTCCCCTCCTTTAGTTGAGAAAATAACTTACTAGGTCTTAAAAAAGTTAATTAGTAGCAATTAGACTTTGATACAGTGCAAATGTGTCTGTCAAGAGCAAGGCTCATATATTTGAAAATTTTAACTAGAAAGAAATATGTGTGCGTGTGTGTGAACATGCACACACACACACACACACGAGTTTTAACCATTCATTGTAAAACATTACTTATCATCAAAGGGTTATCTTCTGACATTGCACTGGGATAGAACTATACAGTAAATAATGAATTGTGGGATGCAGCCAGGCTTGCAGAAAATAACTATTTGAGGGATGGTGCATGAACAGAAAGCTGTAATTTTGACAGGTGGCAAGGTGTCGTGTCACCAAGCCTTTCTAAAGCCTCATATCTCATACCTATTGATTAATGGCTCTAATTAAGGAATGAAATCAAGCATGTGAAGACAGGGGATCGCTTTAGGTCCTTGTTTGGTAGTTTTCTCTTCCTGGCACAGAACTCATCCATCTAAATATCGCTGCTCTTTCATTTATTATTGCTGTATAGTACCACAAAAGCAAGAGAAGAGGTGCGTTCTGATCTTGTCCTGGTCATGCAAAATGTGATTTGGCAACAGTTGAAGGAAGAGAACATGCCAGAACATTATTTGAATGAGCATTGCTGTTTGAGAGCAGTACACTTGCAAATTCTTCAGTGAGGATTTGGACTGTGTTCAATTGCCTTTGAAAATAAGCTATCATAGGAGTTTACATTCTTGGATGTAATTTTTAAAAAATTCTTACTTTCAAAGTTCTCAAATCTACAAGCTTAATTTCAAATTCTTTGTTAGATTGATCAAAAATCCTTTATAAGTATGGGAAATGGCATTTGGGTAAAGGAAAAGAAAAAGAAAATAGGTTATATTAATGAATTTTAAAGAATACCAGTTATGCCAAAACTGTATTCTCCGACACTTCTTACTAACAAGATTCCAAATATGACATTGTGCTGCACAACTAAACAAGTCCCAGAGGAAATTCCTGATCCTTTGGCCCTGCATTAAAATGTTGACTCCTTGGCAGATATTCGACTTAGGCTAGTTGGAGAGAGCCACCAGCTGGAACCTGAAGTATACATGGTGAAATATTATCTTTTATGAAAACCATAAGAAAAAGCTGTGCTCTAATAATATACTCCAAACTCTAAAATAATTGTATCACATTATTTAAATTATTCGCTACACCAGTGTGTATGGATCAAAAATAACCTTGTAGTTATAAAGAGGTGCCTGGTCGGTGTTGAATAGGTGTTTAAATTAGGTTATGTGGACTGAAATGTAAAACTCAGATAAAATGAGGTGTATTCTTATTTAACAAGAGGGTGTTTTATTTGGAATATTCAAAAAATATTTTTATCCACTTGGCCACATTCTTTTAATACAGAGGTCTATACGATTATTTTTTCAAAAATACTTTTAAAATTACACACCTAACTAGTTTTAAAGAGAGTGAACTTGTACTGTAATATAATCTTGAATGGCTCATTTTATTTATCCTAAACTATACATTTGTATTTTTATTTTTGTAAAATCTTAATTTGCAATACATTACAAAGCTTTAAAAATGAACTTAACAATGTGTATTATTAATTTTTAATAAGTGAGATAAAATTTCTTCCTTGTATTTGAGCAGCATATACACTAGAAGCAACAAAATTAAATGAACTAATTTTGAAAATATAGATTGCTGAAATAATTAGGGACATACACATTTGTATTTTCTTACTTAGAATAGGAAAATTGGAAAATGACTACCATGGAGGAAGTTTTATTTTTCTCTACAATATTGATTTTGTGGGTGATATGAGATGAAATTATTAGATACATGATTCGTGTTTACTGTGGTATGTTTGTGACCACAGAAAAATAAGCAGCAAGTTAAGAAAACCAAGCTGTTTTCCTTCCCATATTTTTTCAATTAACTTGTTTATACAGTTTTGGGCTTATTAATTTTATACACTATCTTATCTCTTTATTTTATTTTAAGAATTCGTAAGACAGAAATAGCGATAAAATCATTGCTTATTGAAGCAAGTAGACATTGAATTCAGCTATGCACATTAGAAAGATGTTACACACTGCATACTTTTAATAATGATCATTTAGAAGACAATTTTAGCATCCACACAAGGGAAAAATGGATTTTTGATGAGTTCTTATATGACCATATGTGGTATTAGTCAGTGTGAGGTATTGCTAGCAAGCTCATTGCTTTCAAAAATCAAAGTTAAATGGTTCATCTATCATCAGAATTTGTGTCTGGGCGACTTGTCTGAACATCAGTATGATTTATGGTTTGAATTGGAGGAGTCAACCATGCATGTTTCTTAGTTTATCGTTTTATGCTGTCTTCAATTAAATGTCTATAAACACAGTGATGGCTTTATGACATTGTCCATCAATAAAGACTATCAGATTTTGCATGAGAATATGTAATTTAAAAAAAAATGATGACCTTTTGACTTCTTGTGCCCTGTTGTTTCTATTATACACATATCCTTGTGGTATTTCTTCTCAGGAAATATCACCCAATTTAAGTTATATGTTATATTTAATTATTTTATAAAATATTCCAAATTATTAAGGCTTTAAAAAAAGTTAATTATCACATTATGATAATAATTAAAGCTGAAATCTGATTAGTACACTATACAATAAAAGCTTTATGAGAATGAAAGAGTCAAAAGAGTATGTCTTTGGATATTTTCTTTAGTGGTGATTCAATATTTGATTGTTTTATGAATCAAAAGAGTTTAAACTGGTCTTTGCTAAGAGAAAATAATATATATGATAAAATTAAATTAAATTATTCCACATAAAGGATGAATCCTAGAATATCTGCTGTTTTCATTTTCTTTGGGACATTGAATAATGATACTTTCAGTCTTCATATTTATGAATGTGGGGTAGAGTATTCACACTGGCAGATTGTGGAGGCTGAATCATTTTCTGTGTAGCTCTGCCCTGATATTGCTGTTGACAGCCATGTATTGTAAGAAAGAATTAGTATTCTAGTTCTTAAAGCTATGGTGACTATCTTCTCAGTGTGCTTTTTTCTTTAACAAAAAAACCCCACTACAACGTGAAGGTTTTTATATAAGATCATCTGTATATGGTTTAGACACAGAACAGAAATGAGGCAATTGAACTTAGCTTAGATTTAAGTTTAAACAAAAATATTTTAATGTATACATAACAATAGCACATAAATTTTGGGGTTTTGAAAAAAAAATTGTTGTATTTTTTCCCATCATATAACAAAAAGTGGTGTGGGTGTTGTTGCTGGTGAGAGCACCAATCAGTGCTTTCAGGGTACATATCTGAGATCCAGCTATAGCCACAGATTGATTCTCATTTGTCCTTACATATTTTGCAAAACATTTTATTCTCTACTATAAATTTACCAAGGTTAAATCCAGGCATAAATTGTCTGGATATTGAAAGCAAAAATGATCTTCAACTTCAATTATCTAGAAAACTCAGGCAAATGAAAAATTTGAATAGGAATAAAATGACTTGATTTCATTTTTAATAGTCGAATATATCTACCTATTTAGGAGAAATACTTGGATTGTTTTAAGTTCTGTTGTTGAAAAGCAGAAACACTTAGAAAATTGTCAAAGGCCATATGTAAGTGTACATCTGAAAACATAAATATGTGGGGTTTTTTGTTATTACAATAAGCCAGGCAAGCTATTTCCTTTTAATGCAATATTTTCATTAGATAATCTAAATTAGTCTGTATGTGAATGTGGGATATAGAATTCACACTGGTGAGAAACCAGATTTCTAAGATATATATTGTAATTATATATAAAATTTAAGGAGCTCTGGTAGCATAGTGGTAACGAATTGGGTACGAACCATGAGATCAGCAGTTCTAAACTACACAAAGATGAAGCTTTCTGCTCCCGTAAAGATTTACAGCCTCGGAAACCCTGTACAGGGTCGCTATGAGTTGGAACGGACTCCACGGCACATAACAACAACACAACAACAATATATATAAAAATTGGAGTTCTCATTTTGATTATATCTCCAGGACAATTTTACCAATAGTAAAGATAAATCTCTTTATCTATGCTTTACAATTGAAAGATACTTTCAAGCATGGGCTTTAAAATTTCAACTCAATGTTTTTCATAGTGTGATCTGGGGACATAGTCTCTAAGGGCCAATTGTTCTGGGAGAACATTTTAACTTTGAAATTTTAATTTATAAATACCTAAGATAAGAAACTGATATATAAATAAAATAATTATTTTTCAAAATGTGTAACTGAAACTTAGTCATTGGAAAAAATACGTTTTTAATTTCTTGTTTGGTATTCCTCAAACTGTGGTCTGCATACTTTTTCTGAGGGATAGACCTTTTTATTCCTCCTTAAAAAGTGAATTTACATCTATTCAGTTGAAAAGCAAGTATCCAAATAAATAGTTGCTCCTTTAAAAAGATTGTTGTTGTTGTTGTTAAGTGCCTTCGAGTCAGTTTCGACTCTGTATAGGGTTTCTGAGGAGTGACTGGTGAGCTTGAACCACCGACTTTGCAGTTCAAACAGCTTTGCAGTCTGGCGCCTTAACCCACAGCACCACACCAGAACTCCTTTAAAAGATAGATTTAATGTGTATAATTTGTATCACAAGTAAACCTGGAAATGAAATGTTAAGATATCTGTTTTATTCTAAATCAGTCCTGTTTCTAACTCCCCAAGCTTCACTTAAGGATGGACAGGTCAGAATATATTTCATTTTTTTAATTGTTATAAAAACACATAAAACACAACATTTCCCGAAACATTTTTTGCATACAATTCAGAGACATCAATTACATCAACCATGCTATGCAATCATCACCAATATTCATTATGAAATTTCTCATCATTGAGAAGAAACTGCTTCCTAAGCAACAAATTGGTCTGTATTATAAAAAATAAACACAGTCATTTTGGGTTTGTGGGGTCTATATTAAATGGATATAGTTTTTTAGTTTTTAAAAGAGCATTTAAAAAATGCAATACAGGTTCAATGTTGAACAGTTGAAAAATTTAAATTGCCTTAAAAATAACATGATAAGTGTGTATGTTGGTGTGTGTACATGCATATGCATGTGGTGTAACAAGTGTATATAATTCTGTTTATGCAGTGTGTATTTTTTCATTATTGTTGCTATTAAGTGCTATTAAGTTGGTTCCTACTCCTAACGACCCCATATTGGATTTCCAAGTATCGGCTGGTGGGTTTCAACTGCCAACCTTCTGGTACAAACAGACAACAACATATATAAACTTCGGAGCTTATATATGTCAAGGGCTTATCCTACATAGCCATACCAGGACTCCCTTTTCATATGTTTGTTTAATCATTTAAAGAAATTCATGGAAATTAGATGAACTATTTCTTCCTATTTTCCATATAGGAAGAACTATTTAAATTATTTCCTATTCTACATACCGTTGCTGTTGTTGTTGTTGTTGTTAAGTGCCGAGGAGTTGCTTCCAACCCACAGTGACCCTGTATAGCCACTGGTGAGCTTGAACCGCCAACCTTGAGGTTCAAACTTTACTTTCCAGTCCAGCACATTAACCCACAGTGCCACTCCAGGACTCCTTACATATAGACATCCAAACCAAAACTTTTTGTTTTTATTCTTTATAAACACAGGAATATTTTCTTCCTGCCTTATATTTGGAGTCCTGGTGAGGCGCTTGGGATTAATGCGTTGGACTACAAAGTCAGTTTGAACCATGAGGTCGGTGGTTCAAGATCACCAGCTACCTCTTAGAAATCCTATACAGGGTAGCTATGGGTTGGAACTGACTCGATGACACTTAACAACAACAATCTTACATATAATCTAGTCATATGTAGGTGGGGGTGGTTAAAAATTTCATGAAAGGATGGAATAAAAGATAAAGGAATTTTTCCATGAACATTTTAAAGCCCTTTTATTTATCTGCTTGGTAATTATTATGCATTTATGTTGATTCCATTTTTGAAATTACAAAGTTTCAGAGGCATATGTTCAAGTAAAGTATTTTTATTTACTTAATTAAAGTATTTTTATTTACTTAAATACAACACTCATAATAGCTATGTAATCATACTATGAATACCATATCTACATGTGTTTTACCTGATTTTATTTGAACACTGACTTTTCATAAAAAAATGTTATTGAGGTTTTTAAAGTATATCTAAGTATTTGCCAAAATTCAAGGTGATGCTTTCTAGATATTTATCATTCTGAAAAAAAAAAAAATCTGTATTTTCAGTGTGCAGGTGTCTGAAATCTTAAATTTCTATAGTTATTTTTGATATGATCTAATTATGACCAGAGAAGAATGATTTTATTTGAATGTTTTATCCTGTAGCATTGCCTGCTTTTATTAGATGTTATTAGGTACTCGAGATAAGCTAACAATGATTGTGAGAATGGCACAGGACCTGGGAGTGTTGCCTTCTGTTGTGTGTAGGGTTACTAGGTTTTGGAAAAACCTAGATATCACCTAACAACAACAATTTATAGTATTAGGACCTGCCCTCCCAGCTAATTAATTTCTCTGTATAGGAAGGTGGATTTACACAAAGAGGTCTCCTGTGGTAAATTTGATTCAATGTTAATACCACTCAAGAGTACAAGTAGCTCATGCTATGCATTTTAAAATTCTAAAAACGTGAAATCCACTATGCTTTTTGTTGTATTTAGACCTATGACAATTAGGGAAAATCTAAAGGGAAACATTTCTTTCATTAATACATTATTGATATCTGTTTAGAAATTAAATATTTTTACAAAATGAAAACAGTTTTTTGTAAAGTAATTTGATTGCTGAGGAAGTGAGACAAAGCACCAATTTAGAACAATATTTACTTTTGAACCAAGTATCTATTTATATAACAAAATTTTGCACATATTTTGAAAAAAGAAAAACTTTTTTTATATGTGGGAATATGTAGACATGATGTCACGTAGATACTCTGGAGCTACTGATTTTATCATATATTCATTATTCCAAATATAACTTTCATATGGCATTTATGAAAAAAAGATTCATTTCATTAAAATTTATTTTAAAAACCAAAGAACAAGTAAGAATACTTTGGGATCCATTCATGTATGATGAATTTCTAACTATTGAGAGTTTGTGTTTATTTTTTCAAAATATGTGGTCAAAATAAAAACTATTTTAAAAATAGGATAGACACCACAATAATGGTATTTTTATTGGTTCAGGAAGAGCCTAGTCTTCCAGTAAAAGAATTCTGAAAACGGGGACTTTTGGCTGTTTTTTGGAGCTTTTGTTGTGTTTTATTTTATAAAAAGCCTTGGAGAATGGGGCTACAAAGTGTCTGCTCAGCTATATTGATCTCTTTATTAAACTCAGTTGTTTCTCCAACTTGCCTCTAGTCTCTTCATGATTTTTATATCAAAGACAGAATTTAAATGTGCATTTCTGTGTTGAAATTTTAATATGCAATGAAATTGTAGTTGATTCAGCCATAGGGAATTTATAAGACAACATGAAAATTATGTGTCACAGAAGCAGAACCAAACCCTTAGGAGAGACAATTGTTATAGAAAGGTTAGACTCAGATTTGTAACAAGCAATGTTTCTCCATTGTTTCTTAAAGAAAAGAAAGAAGTACATATTTTTATGGTATAAGATTAGCATTCTACTTTCTTTAGCTTAAAATATATGTATCAGTTCTGTGGTAGTGGTTTTGTTCTTCCTGGCTGTTGGTAGAGCTTGTTGAAATGAAAGCCACTCATTTCATTATAGATTTATTTCCTGTATTTTATAGATTGGTACTATATTTTTGGTCATTTATTTTCTAGAAAAAAAATATGTGTGTTTTCAAATCATGATGTACTGACAATAAGAAAGTATTTAGTAATTGATACAGATGAAAGTCTCTATGAAGTTTCTAAGGAGTATATATTTAGAAGTATATCATGGTGCCTGGTAAGAATTTAAGATTATACATTGTTGTTGTTGTTAAGTGCTGTCGAGTCGGTTCCGACCCATAGCGACCCTGTACAGGGTTTCCGAGGGTGTAAATCTTTACGGGAGTAGAAAGCCTCATCTTTCTCCCGCGGAGCGGCTGGTAGTTTCGAACCGCTGACCTTAAGGTTCGCAGCCCGATTCGTAACCACTACGCTACCAGAGCTCCTTACATAGTTTTGGAAAAGTGGACAAATTTAAAGAATGGATTTATTTAACATTTTTGTATATAGAAGATGAAATAGATGATAAACATAGGAGAATAAAATGACAAAAATCCTTTTTAAGATATGATAAAGAAAAAAGCAGCAAGTTGAATAGTTTTTTAATGGGCTTGCTGTGTCCTTCCTGCCTTATGTGTTGAGGAGATATTTAGCAAAGGACCAGATCTGTTTCATCCAGATGTGACCAACATCTTATAATATAAGTGAAAGTCCTGGTATGTTATGGGCACCTGCTCTTATCTCTCTGAATTCAACCCACTATCTGACCTACTGGATAGTAAAAATGATCTAAATATATGGTGATGTTGATCAGTTGTACCACATGTTTTGACACATTGCAGAGATGCTTCTGCATTGATCTAGTCTCTAGAATGTTTTGGATTCTTCTTCTTGTTGTTAAGTGCCATTGAGTCAGTTCAGACTCGTAGTAACACTGTATAATGCTTCTGAGGAGCAGTTAGTGGGTGTGAACTATCAACCTTGTGGTGAGCCATCCAGTGTTTATCCTACAGCATCACACCAGGACTCCTAGATTCTTGTATCCACTTTCAATTCAGAACTACTTTTCTACAAATTTGATGTTTCTATCTTCTTTTCTTTCTGTTTCTTCATCAGATATTTGTAGTAATGCAGGTATTAATGAAGATCAAAGAATACATAATTCAATATGGATCATATATCAATGTAAGAAAATAAAATCCCTCACAAATGAACCAAGAAACATGGAGAAATAGAGAAAATATTCAAGTTGTCAATAAAATCATTTTATTTGGATCTATAATTGTGCTCATGTAAGCAGCAGTCAAGAAATCAAACATATTACATTGGGCAAGTCTGCTACAAAAGACTTCTTATAAGTGGTAAAGTCTAAAGATATCACTTTTTGGACTAAGGATACGACTGACCTAAGCTATAGCATTTTCAATCACCACATATGCATGGGGAAACTAGACAATGAATAAGGAAGACTGGAGAAGAATCGATGCCTTTGAATTATGGTGTTGGCAAAGTATACTAATGATACCATGGACTGCCAGACAAATGAATAAATCTATTTTGGAAGAAGTACAAGTGGGTTGCTCCTTATAAGTGACAATGGGGAGAATTAGTCTTTTGTACTTTAGACATGTTATCAGGAGAGATAAGTTCCAGAAAAAAGACATCATACTTGGAAAAGGAGATGGTGTGAGAGAAATAGCAAGACACTTGATGAGACGGACTGACACAATGGCAGCCACAGTGGGTTCAAATATGACCATTGTGATGGTATCAAAGAACTGGACAGTGTTTCATTCTGTTGTGCATAAAGTCACTATGAGTTGAAATGGATTCAAAGTCATCTAGAAAAAACAATAATTTACTGATGTTAATGACATATTTCCTATTGTGTGACCATTCTCACCTACATTTTCTAAAAATGTCTCCCACATTAGCATAAACTCACTGCCCCCCAACTTTTCGATCTAATCTTTTGAGTTACTGATGTCAATTT
The DNA here is from genome assembly GCF_000296735.1 of Chrysochloris asiatica. Lineage (NCBI taxonomy): Eukaryota > Metazoa > Chordata > Mammalia > Afrosoricida > Chrysochloridae > Chrysochloris > Chrysochloris asiatica. The sequence continues at coordinate 56,490,829 of NW_006408519.1, forward strand.
GACCCCATATAAATACATCTGAAAAGAGCATAGTGCTCAAGGTACACATTTTTTTCGCCAGTTAAGATAAATCATTCTTTGGTTTTAAGAAGACTATAGGGAATTTTGTTTTTTGTTTTTTGCTGGTCTGTATAGATAGGGTTGTTATGAGTTGGAATAGACTCAATGACACCCAGAAATAACAACAACAATGCAAAAGTGATTTTTTAAAGTATAGGATTTTAAAGAAATTACTCTGTGATAGTCTAAAATTCATGATTAGTGAATTATAGTGAAAGATTCATGTTATTTGATATATGTATATACCAATGTGAATAAGGAGCTCTGGTAGTGTAATGGTTACGAATCGGGCTGCGAACCTTAAGGTCAGCAGTTCGAAACTACCAGCTGTTCCACAGGAGAAAGATGAGGCTTTCTGCTCCCATAAAGATTAACAGCCTCTGAAACTCTGTACAGGTTCACTATGAGTCAGAACCGACTTCATGGAACGTAACAACAATGTGAATAGCGATATTATTGTTAATTGTTATATTAACATTGGGAGTCCTTGTGTAGCACTGTAGGATAAGCACTGGACTGCTAACCACAAGATTAGTGGTTCAAATTCACCAGCCTCTCCTTGGAAACTGTATTCAGGGTTGCTATGAGTTAGAGCCAATTGGAAGGTACTTAACAACATATTGTTGTTGTTGTTGTTGTTATATGCCGTGGAGTCAATTCCAACCCATAGTGACCCTGTACAGGGTTTCCGAGGCTGTAAATCTTTACAGGAGCAGGAAGCCTCATCTGTCTTCTGTGGAACAGCTGGTAGTTTCGAACTCCTGACCTTGAGGTTTTAATATTCCCTTAATACAATTTACCTGGTGAGCCAAGGTTAAAACAGGTGTGTTGCAAATATTTTATAATCTGTACAGCTACTGCTGTATATTAATCAAACTGCTAGTTAAAGGAAATCATTCTACACATTTCTATTCCCTGTGGATTTAAAAATAATATTCAGCAAAGTAAATTATTAAAGAAATAAAATAGAACAATGTACAATGTATGCAGACTGTTATCATAGATACGAGTGATACTTAATTTGACACATAATAAAAAATAGTTTCAAATACCTTACAGAGAGCACCAAAAAATGATTGCAAATACTTTTAACCAGTTTTCAGTAAACATATTGTTATTGGTGATGGTATGTTCGAGTCGGTTCCAGCTCATTGTGACCCTACATAGGATTTCTGAAGCTGTAAATCTTTACAGGAGCAGAAAGTCTCATCTTTCTCCAGTGGAGTAACTAGTAGATTGAAACTACTGACCTTATGATTCACAGCCCAATACATAACCATTCATTATGCTGCCAGCACTCCTATATTGTCAACAGTAATATTGATATTATGACTCTGAACCTATTATGCACTGATAGAGAATTTTATAAAGAAATATGTTAAAGTCAATAGGAATCAAGAATTTCAACAAAAGAAAGACAAATACAAATATAAAATTAAGATTTTATGAAGATAAATTTGATTTACTGAAAATAAATATGATGTCCTGAGGTATTTGCTCATTAGAAGAAAGGATTTTCTATTCTGTATCATTGGAGTCCTGGTGTGACACTGTGGGCTAATGCATCAGACTGCAAAGTCATTTGAACTGCAAGGCTGGTGGTTCAAGCTGACCAGTTGCTCCTTGGAAGTCCTATACAGGGTCGCTATCGGTCAGAATCGACTCAACGGCACTTAACAACAACAACATCATTGTAAACACTTAAAGCCATTACCAATCCAGCAACAGAACCATTCCACATTATAGATTGTGGTTTCTAAGTATCATTTCCCACAAAATGACAGATTTTTTTTTTAAAGGAAAATAATTGAATCCCAGTCTAATATTGTTGTTGTTATTGTTATGTGCCGTGGCGTCGGTTCAGTCTGACTCATAGCGACCCTGTACAGGGTTTCCAAGGCTATAACTCTTTATGGGAGCAGAATGCCTCATCTTTCTCCCACGGAGCAGCTGGTAGTTTTGAACTGCTGACCCTGAGGTTAGCAGCCCAATTCGAAACCACTACACTACCAGGGCTCCTTAATCTAATATAGTACATGCTTTTTATGAGACCACATCAGTGCCTGGGACAAGATGGTTGAGTAAACAGACACATTGAGCCAACACTCTGTAACAAAGCCATGGGAGGCAGAGTGAAACATCCAGATGGCAATCCTGGGAGTCTGAGCATCACTGGATAGGACAGAGGGGTTCATGGATTGCCAACTGTAAGAGGAAAATGAACAGGATAAGTGAGGGAAGAAAAATGGGCAGACTGTGGGCTGGTATTAAGCAGTGTGGCCATCTTGAACTTTTGCAAGCAGCTGTCAATACAGTGGCCTACAGACACAGGCTGTGGCTGGAAACTGGCAACAAGGCGTAGCAGTTCTCTTCTGTTCCCATGCCCTCTTGGTAGATTGGGGCATGGCCAGTTACTCACACCAATGCACCCAAACCAACCAACCCCTTCTGTGCCTCCTCTGCTTTGCCTGCGGTTTGGCACCGGTCATAGCACCATTGCTTCTAGA
>NW_006408519.1:56494540-56507956 GCF_000296735.1 Chrysochloris asiatica
TAGGCTTGTAGAATGTGCTCTTTGGTTGTTTAAATGATTATATATTCTTGAATGTTTTTGTTTACATCCCCCCAGTAACCACCCCACCCAAAACAACAACAACAAAAACAGAGGGAATAGAAGTAAATACTGTTGAATGAGGATGCACAAAGGAAATTGTAATAATTGCAATGAAATGATGAGTGTAAAACTGATGTTCTCTTATATAAATTATCACTCAATTCACAATAAAAACTTAAAAAAAAGTTCTTATATCTCAGCAGAAACAATACAGGCAAAAAGACAATCGAACAATATTAATAAAATTCTGAAAGAAACAAATTACCAACCAAGAATCATATATCCAGCTAAACTGTCCATCAAATATGATAGTGAAATTGGGTTATTTTCAGACAAACAGAAATTAAAAGAACTTGGAAACCCTAGACCAATCGTACAAAAAACATCAAAGCATGTTCTTTGGACAGAGGAACCAACAGCAGACAATAACCTGAGACTAACATGCATGACAATATAATCTAGACTCAACTCAGACATAGAAATAAGCAAAGTAAAACAGACCTGTAAGACTAAAACAGTATGGTGCTGACAAATAAGCACTAGTTGGATAACCACAAGGCCATTGGTTCAGACCCACCAGCTGCTCCTCATAAATCCTATTCAGGGTCATTATGAATCAGAACTGATTTGACAGCACTTAACAATACCAACAACATAAGACAAAAACAGACCTATAACAGACCTATAACCATATGATAAGCATTGAACTGCAAACCACAATGTTAGTGTTCCAAAGTCACTAACTGTTCCTCAGAAACCGTATACAGGGTTCCTGTGAGTTGGAATCGACTCAACAGCACTGAACAACAACATAACATTGAAAAGAGAAAACCAGAGATACAGTTGCAAAAGCAACAAAGTAAAAGGAGGGAATAATTCAGCTCCAGACTTCCAAATGACATGGAAATCGAATACATTTCAAATAAGTAAATAAACACATAAAAATAAACATAACTATAACCCTATAAACTAGACCAAACCTTATTTCTAGCCACAGCCCAACCCTTATCCTTAACATTAACCCTGGTTCTAAGCAGAACCCTAATAATAAATGAGTATATCTGGTGTGGTGCTGTGGGATAAACATTGGAATGCAAGATTCATTTGATTCATGAGGTCAATGGTTCAAACTCACCAGTCGCTCTTCAGAAAACCTATACAGGGTCACTGTGAATCAGAACCGACTCATGGACACTTAACAAAAACAATAAATGAAATCTTAGGCCTAGCCAAGATCTAGCCATAGTCTCAACCCTAACCATCACTCCTTACTCCTACCCACCTGCCCAGCAAAAAGATGATACTGGATCATTTTGTAGCATCAGAAACTGACAAAACAATCAAAGACTCCTGAGGTCATTTCAAGAGGACTGAAACCAACTTGCAGGAGTCGACTTTATACAAAATATGGGATAACATAAACATAAAAATACCTGTAGCGGATTAGAATACAAAATATTCTTTTTTTTTATAAATATTTTATTGTGAATTATGATAGTTTTCATGGAATAACATTAGTTTTACATTCATTCTATCATATATCGTATCATTGCCATGGTTACAATCCCCTCCATGCAATCCTTCCCCCATGCCCCCCAGGTCTTCAGCACACAGTCACTCTCCCTCTCTGGATCTAAAGTCTCCAGCTGCTCCATCGCTCCACGTCATCATCTCTGGCTCCATTTCAGGCATCACTACTTCTCTGGGTAGGGTCCCGCTCTCTGCTCTTCTCCCTTGATGGTCCTAGGGACCTCCGCTCCTAGACTGAAAAGTTAATCACTCCCCTCCTTGCTAGAAAACGTCTACCTTTACATTTCCAACCCTCACAGTCAGTCCTGATAACAATTATTCACTATTATATCACAAGAGACCCGTCTGCATTTCATTGCATCAGCCCCACCTAGTCAGATTGAATACTACTCACTGGAGATCCTAACTTCCTCCAGGCCCTCTGGATCTAGGTTCCCCCTTGAAAGCTTGTAAGCCAGTCAATTCTTGCCTTTGTAGCCCCCCACTCCCTATTTTGGATAGCCAATGTCCAAGTTGCCCATCTCTGTCTACTCTGTGTGGAGGGGGTGAGAATGATTCTTGCTGTAAGGATTTGTTCTCTCTTTTGAGCTACTGCTTCCATAGGTGTAGGTCAAGTTCATCAAATTGTATGAGAATACTTTTTTTTCCCCTCTTCTTTTTACTTCTGGTTGAGCTCTGATCATCCAGTCACTGAAGCCAGGATAAGTGGGTACAAAATATTCTTTAAATTGATATTATCTTGATGTTGAAAGTAATCATCACTATTTACTCTTGGAGACTACTAGGAAACTAACTTTTTATTCTGAGTGGTGTTGTTGTTACGTGCCATTGAGTTGGTTCCGACTCATATATAGCCCTATATAGGGTTTCCAAGGAGCAGCTTTTGTATTTGAACCACTGAACTTGTGGTTCAATATGACCTTGCATTCCAGGGCTTATCCTACAACACCACACCAAGGTACCATGACTTATTCTACAGAACCACAGCAGGACTTCTGAGTAGTAGGAAATAAATGGAAAACGGGAACCATTTACTCTGCCTTTTTGTAGAACAGTACATAAAAGTAATCAAATTATTGATAAGAGAAAGTTCTTAAGGAAAGAATTTCAGTAACAGAATTCAATGACAGAAACATAATTTCACCATTTTGTAAACCTTTATCAATAACAATAAATCATCAGCTACTGAAAAATTTTTAAATGAAACTTGAGGAACTTTACACTTAAGGTACACTTATGAGTACTTCTTAATATTGCATAAAGAAAAGCAACAAAAACTTTTTAATATTCCTGTAATATGCTTATTATCTTGCTTTAGATGACAATATCATACTTTATATATAGAGAATAATTCTGACCCATCTCAAGGAATTGTGAGGACAAGCTTATAACATAGAACGGCATGCTTACAAAACATGAAGCTGCTATACTGAAATATAAAATAAATTATCATATATATGTGTAGCTTTCAATTTCTAAGTTGTCTCTTTCCCCATGCTTCTATAAGTGTGTAGAGTTCGCTATGACCTTCTGTGTTGACTTGTTTGCCTTGAATTGAACTGGACCAACCAAGCCCCTTCAAAGCCACTGCTTTGATTGAACCTTTTAATTGAAAGCATCCTAATGAGACGAAGACAATTTGTATTAATGAGACAGCTTATCTGCTGCTTTCCATTGATCATGGTGTTTAAACATGTTCTGTTTGTATGAATTGGAACCCTAGTAGCAATATTCTTTGATTTACCCCATTTTTTATAATGTGATAATTTCTATAATACATGAAGTTGAAAATATACTCCAAACACCATCAAAATAACAATAATGGTTTTCATACATTGGAGGTGGTTTTGTCATGTATAGTGACCGTGTGTAGGGTTTCTGAGGCTGTAGATCTTTATAGGAGAAGAAAGACTCATGTTTCTCCCACAGCCTTTATACATTATTACCACTTATTCCCCAGTCCCCAGTTAAGTTTCACCAATTGTCCCAATAACATTCTTACTAACACAGAAGTCCAGTTTAGAATCATGCATTGTATTTATTCATCATATTTCTCCAGGTGCATGAAATTGTTAAGACTTTCCTACTTTGCACGACCATTTTTGGAGATTACATATTAGTATCACAGATTATCTCCCAATTTGGGATTGCCTGTTAGTTGCTTATCATATTTTGCATGAAATTTCAGCAGGAATATCACATTGCATTTGTACTTCTGTGTACTTCTCATTGCATTTCTAAGGTAGAACGCAGTTTCCCTATGGTGACATTAACTTTGAGTAATATGGTGTCTGCCAATTACTGCATTGTAAAGGAGTTCTGGTAGCGTAGTGGTTACGAATCGGGCTGCCAGCCGCAAGGTCAGCAGTTCGAAACTACCAGCCGCTCTGCGGGAGAAAGATGAGGCGGTCTGCTCCCATAAAGATTTACAGCCTCGGAAGCCCAGTGTAGGATCGCTATGAGTCGGAACCGACTCCACAGCACATAACAACAAAGTAACTTTATCCACTATAATTGATAAGTATTTTGTGCGGAGAAGCATTGAGACCATATAAATGTACTATTTTTCATTAAGCTTTCACCCACTTATTTTAGCAATTATTAGTATTTCTTGACAAAATTATTACTATGATGTTTGCTAATGGATAATTTCCCTAATTCAATCTTTTAGTCTACATTTATTTAGTGGCATTCTATTCATTTTTTTTTTTTTTTTTTCATGAATATGAACTCATGGTTGTTTGAATGCAGACTCATGGATTCATGTTTTCTTCAATAAGATTTATTCCATCAGAGTTCCTTTAAGCTAGCTGTAAATCCTTTTGACATGTTATGATTCCTTGAACATTCCTTTCTGGCTCAAGAATATAATCCAGTTTAATTATATTCTTTCCCTGCCAAAGTTCTGAAACAAATTCTTTATTCCCATAAATGCTGGTTTCATTTTGGAAAAGGGTATTTAGAAACCAAGATCTGGGTGCCAGTTCTGCTCATTATGTTCAGGTTACCAATGCTTTGAATTTTTCTCATTGGAGAAGAGCAACAGTTGGGAATACACATGCACACTCATTTATAGCTATGTTGTTGATAAATGCCATTGAGTTGGTTCCTATTCACAGCACCTTCTTTAGGGTTTCCAAGGAACAGCTGATAGGTTTGAAATGTCAAACTTGCTGTTAGCAGTCCAGTGCTTATCCTATGGCACCACCTGTGTTTTGTAAATCATAAATTCAGATCAATATCCCCAAATTCAATACATATGTTTCATTTTACTTTTCTCTCTTTCTGCATTTGTAACTGCAATCTATGTCAGTGAAATACCTGGATACCATTATCTTTAATATACTGGCTTACATTCTCTGCATTAACCTATCTTTCTTCACTGCCTCCAACAGACACTGATTTGGCTGACCACTTGATCAGTATTTTAAGACACATTCTGATGCCAACATCCTCTTTTGCCCCAATCTGCTTGTGTTCATATAGCTGTCTCCACATGGCTCTTGTTGTCTCTTCACATGGATGGCCTCTTTAGTTCTCATGAGCCTTAAAACCATGTATGGAGCTACTACTACTGTCACTTCCTTAATGTAGACACCATCTTTGTCACATTCAAATTCAGAAACTCTGCATTCAGTCACATGACTGTCCTTAGAACATCTGGGCTCTGACACCTCTCTCTTGAGCAGATACTTTTATCATCACACTCAGTCCCCAACAACTTGCACAGGCCACTGATTTTCCTCAACAGGACCTTCCTCACTTTGCTCAGGGTGTAATATCTTGCAACAACACCTTTCTCAAGTCATCGTGGACTCTGACACCCTCCTTCACCAAGCTTTCCCTACCTTACCAACTGTGGACAACTATCAAATGATTTCTCTTCCTCATTATGAGCTGCACTTTCTTGTTTCTTTGCATACCTGGTAGTCCTTTACTAAATGCCAAACATTGTGAATATCTTACTGTATGCTGAATATTTCTTACATTTCTGTAAATATTTTTGAATTTTGTTCTGGAATGTATTTAAGTAACATAAAAATTTGATCCTTTCACGTTTTGTGTTTAACATTTGTTAGGCAGAACCCAAGCAATTTGTCTAAGGTAATTCATTTCCTCTACTGGGCCAGACTCTTCTAATTGTTCCATCAGCTCTGGGTGAGCTTCAGATACTGTTCTTTCGAATCCTTTCAGCTCATTCTTCCTCTGGCCTTGGGTAATTTCCTCATATGCTTACACTGGACTTTGCTCTGCTCTTCCTGGACACTCAGTGATTGCCTGTCTCAGGTGGGAGAATTAATCAGGTTTCCATTATTCCGTGTTGATAGGAAGCGGAAGTCAACACCTATTTAATAACTTTAGGTATTTTAAATTGAATTATTCATAAAAGAAGGGAAGAAATTAAGAAAAAATCTTTTAGTGTATTTTTTTTTAATACTCCATATTTACTTGTACCTCTGTGTTATGATGAAGATTGATGGCAGTAACTGATGCACAGTAACTCACAGTGTAGTCCTCCCTCCATGAACCTTTTACTGTGCCAGACCATACGGGATCTTTGTTGTTGTTGTTGTTAAGTGCTTTCCAGTCAGTTTCAACTCATAGTAACCCTGTATAGGGTGTCCAAGGAGTAGATGTTTATTATCAATTTTGGTCATAGAATGGTATGTGATAAATGTTGTTATTAAGTGCTGTTGAGTCGATTCCAACTCATAGAGACCCTATAAGTGTTTCTGAGGAGCAGTTGATGGGTTTGAAATGCCAAGCCTAACAAACATGATACAGGGTCACTTTTGGTTCGTAGACCAGGGCTTATCCTACAGTGCCACACCAGTAGCCCATGTGATAAATATAGTTGTAAAAATTGCTTAAATGTATTATTTATTAGATTGTATGAAACTTACAACAAAATTGTTTCATTAACTCTTTCTACATTGAATTACAACATTGTTAGCTAAGAACATTATTAGTAACTAAGCAGCAGCAATTTTTGGTTTTCTCCTTTTCCTTTAATTACTACTTCATTCTCAAAAAACTTACTGATATGGAATTACAATATTAATTACCACAATATTGTAACTAACACAGCAGAAAATTTGACAAAATTAGTGAGTAGAAAAACACAAGTTGCAATGAAATCAACCACACATGGTTTCAGCCTGGGCAGATTAAGCCACATGATAAGAAGGGTCACCGTACTTGAGTAATAATGAGAGTTCTAACCAGAGAGTGTTAGAAACTTCAGAAAGTAAAGTAGTATAGTTTTCATCTCTTAGCTATACTGATACAAGGGTTTACAAAAAATGATTTTGTATTTTATAATTTGTTTTTATTGCTGCTAAGTATCATGGAGTCAGTTCCAACTTACTGTGACCCTGTATAACATTTCTTAGGCTGTAAATCTTTGCAGAAGCAGAAAACTTCATCTTTTCCCTCTGGAACCACTTGTGGCCTTGAAATGCCAACCTTGTAGTTCAGAGTACAGCATTTATCCTACAGAGTCACCATGCTTCCTACAAACAACTAAAGAAGTATTTTTGTGTGTGTTTTTTTGTTTGTTTTTATTGTGAATTAAATGATGGTTTACATGGGAGAATATTAGGTTTACATTCATCCTATCGTATTTCATTTCATTGTCATGATTACAATTCCCTCCATGCATCATCAAATAACCAAAGGGTTCACCCCACCAGCTATAGGAGTATTTTTATAAAAAATAAAGAATCAATTTCTATTTTATAAAGAATAATATGCAAAAAAAGTTGAGATAGTAATTTTCATGCCACTCCCTCTAACAATACCATCTAGTGCTATCCACACTTCCTACAGCCTCCTATTGGCACCACAGTTGTTGTTGTTGTTAACTGCCATCACGTTGGTTCTGACCCATAGTGACCCTGTATACGGTTTCCAAGGAGTGACACACACACACACACACACACACATATAGTTGTTAAGTGCCATCGAGTAGGTTCCAACTCATAGTGACCCTATATGGAGTTTCTGAGGAGCAGCTGGTTGGTTTGAACCTCCAACCTTATGGTTTTGAGTCCAATGATGATCCACAGCATCACATTAGAATAGATGGATAGTGAGAGAGACAGACAGAGAGAGAGAGAGAGATTTATCTCTAGGAAATGACTCACACATTTGTAGAGATTGACAGGTTCCAAGTATGTGGGTCAGATGTCATGTTGGAGGCTTCTCCTCACTTAACTATATGCAGTAGCTGACACATCCGAGATTAGCAGTTCATACAGCAAGCTTCTGGCTGTGGAGGAGATTTAAAACAAGATCAGTAGGTAACATGTGAGGCCACTGACTCACAGACTGCAGAGGCTAATGGCTCTCAGGATCAGCATAAAACACAGCAGACCACTGGCTCAAGTCCAAAGAAGAGATGTCAGATGATGATAAATCAGATGCAGGGTCCAGATCTAGCAAAAAGCAAACAGTGTTGCCAGAAAGTCCATATATGTTGGAAGCAGGCCATTCGTCCAAATGATTAGCTGTTGATAGCAGATCTTACGATAGAGGTGATTGTATTATATCAGATCTTTTCCTGATGAATGAGTACATCATAACTGACAAAACAATGAGAATTATGACCCAGACAAATTGACACACAACCTTAACCATCATACAGATATGATGCGCACCATCTATATACATACATACACACACACACATATATATATATACTTTCCTAGACACATATGTGCATACATTACTGATAATTATAAAATAACTCACTTATCTTGGGTTATTTACTGCTGTTTTTGTAAAATTTTATATCAGGGCATTTACCTATAATGTTTGTTCTTATTGTGTACTTCTTATTGTGATTATTAATTTTGGTCATGCTGTACATACTTAAGCCACATTTAGTATTGTGCTTGCCATCAGTAAAAGTAGCAAGTTTTTACTGTCATGAGAGTGGTTTCTCCTCCCATGCCTTTCTATCCCAGTAGCCAAAAAGAACATTGATTCTTTATGTACACCTATTTTTGTCTTTTTATAAAAGTGGGATCCTACAATATTTGCCCTTTTTAAATTTCCTTTCACTTAGCAGAATATCCTCCAGATTCATCTGTATTATATTTCACAAACTCAGCACTATTCCTGAATAGGATTACTTTGTTTGCATATATCACATTTTGTTTACCTATTCCTCTGGTGATAGGCATTTAGACTGTTTACATCTTTTTGCTGTTGTGAATAATGCTGAAATAAAAATAGGTGTGCATATGTCTATTCCTGTCACTGCTGTTAGATATCTAGGGTATATGTAAGGGAGTAGGATTGCTGAATCATATGCTATTTCTATTTATAGATTTTTCAGGAGTGTTACACTGTTTTCCATAGTGGTTATACTATTTTACAATCCCACCAACTATGTAAATGATATCATACGCTATTTCTATTGCTGGATCATATGCTATTTCTATTTCTGGCTTTTTGAGGCCGTATCATACTGCTTTCTGTAGTGGTGTTAATCCCACCAGCAACAGAAAAGGGTTTCAATATCCAGACAACCTTGCCAGAATTTTATGCTGTCTATTTTTTTGACCACTGTCATTATTTTAGTTGTAAAATAGTATCTCACGGCAGTTTTGATTTGCTTCTCTCTAATGACAGCGCATTAACCCACAGTGTCCCGGTGTGGCACTGGGGGTTAATGCGCTGAACTGCAAAGTCAGTTTGAACTGTAAGGTCAGCACTTCAAGCTCACCAGTCGCTCCTCAGAAACCCTATACAGGGCCACTATGGGTCAGAGCCGACTCAATGGCACTTAACAACAACAATGGCTAATGACTAATGGAATTCTGGTGTAGTGATGTGGATTAATGCGCTGGACTGGCAAAATTGGCAGTTGAAACTCACCAGCCACCTCTAGGAAACCCTATACAACAGGGTTTCTATGGGTCAGAACCAACTCCCAACAGCACTTAACAACAACAACAATGGCTACTGATCACAAGCATCTTTTCATGTGTTTGTTGGCCACTTGAACATCCTTTTTGGTAAAGTATCTATTCATGACCTATGCCCTTTTGTTAACTGGATTATTCTTTTCTTTTTTTTTAATTGGCAAGCTTTTGAAAATTTCTATGTATTTTAGACGTTGTTGTTAAGTGCCGCCAAGTCGGTTCCGACCCATAGCGACGCTGTACAGGGTTTCCCAGGCTGTAAATCTTTACTGGAACAGAAAGCCTCATCTTTCTCCCACGGAGCGGCTGGTAGTTTCAAACTGCTGAACTTAAGGTTCACAGCCCGATTCGTAACTATTATGCTACCAGAGTTCCTTTTAGGCATTGTTGTTGTTGTTGTTATGTGCTGTGGAGTTGGTTCCGACTCATAGCGACCCTGTATTGGGTTTCTGAGCCTGTAAATCTTTACGGGAGCAGAAAGCCTCATCTTTCTCCAGAGTTAACAGTTGGTAGTTTCGAACTGCTGTCCCTGAGGTTCGCATTAGACCATTATAAAATATGTTGCTACCAAAGATATCTTTCTAAGTCTGTAGATTATTTTAGATAAAGTCTTGATGAGCATTTAATTTTTAGGAGGTCCCAGTGATCTAATTTGCCTTAGGTCTCATAGTTTTGTCTCTATATAATCTTTCAGGAACTTTATAGTTTTTTAACTTTAACATTTAGGTCTTTGATCCATTTTCAATTTAGTTTTTGTGTGTAGAGCTAGGTATGAATCGTACTTAATTTTTCTGCAAATGGATACCCTGTTTCTTCAGTACCATTTTTGGAAAAAGATTATCTCCTCCCCCATTGAATGGATTTTATTCCCTTGTCAAAGATCAGCTGCCCATATATGGATAGATTTACTTCTTGTTTCTCAATTCCATTCCATTTGTCTATGTGTCGCTCTTGGAACCAGTAACAAGCTGTTTTGATTATTCCGGTTATATAGCATGTTTTGAGATCAGAAAGTGTGAAACCTACTACTGTATTTTTATGCAAATAACATGCACATTATACATATTTTGCCAACAGCATCTCCCTAGGAGAGTTATTTATGTAGATGTGCTATACTGTAAAAAAAAAAAAAAGAAAGAAAGAAAGAAAGAAAAAAGAAACATAGCATGTTTACAAAAATATTTCACAAGGGGAACGCACAGTTAGTATGCAAATGCATAATGTGTGTTATTTGTGTCAAAATACAAGACTTTTGTTCTTTTTCTTCAAGATTGCTTTGGCTATTTGAGACCTCTTTGCTTTCCATATACAGTTAGTGATTTGTTTTTCTATTTTATTAAAGAATGTTGTTGGGATTTTGGACTGGGATTGCAATATGCCTACAGATTGCTTTGGATAGTATTGTCACTTTGAAAATGTTAAATCTTTCATTGCATGAGCATGAAATATTTTTCCTTTTACATACACCTCTGTTAGTTTTTGCAATAATGCTTTATAGTTTTCACTATATGTCTTTTAATCCCTGGTTTAGTTTATTTGTAAACTAGAATTGTTTTCTTAATTTCCTTTTGTAATTTCTCTTTGTTAGTTTAAAAGAATCTAATTGATCTTGTAACCTATCACTTTTCTGAATCATTCTGCTAGATTCAGCAACTTTCTTGTAGCATTTCTGGGATTTTCAATGTATAGGATTATATCATCTGTGAATAGACATATCTTTATTTCTTCTTTTCCAATTTGGACACCGTTTATTTCCCTTTCCTGCCTTATTGGTATGGCTAGAACTTCCAGCACAATACTGAATAGAAGCGGTTACAATGGGCATTCTTTTCTTAGTCCCATCTCAAATCAATGCTCTCAATCTTTGTCCATTGAGAATAATGTTGGCTGTTTGTTTTGCATATATGCCTTAAATATATTGAGAAGTTTCCCTTTTATTCCTATTTAGTTCATCAGGAAACAGTGTTGGATTTTATCAAATGCCTTTTCTGTGTCAATTGAGATGTTCATGTGAACCTCTTCCTTTTAAAATAAAATAAAAAATAATGTGTTGAATGACACAATAGATTGATTTTCTAATGTTGAGCCATCCAGCCTCATATAAATGATTCTGGTATTATTATGTATTTTTCTTTTTTTGATATGCTGTTGAATTCTGTTGGATATAATTCTGTTGAGAGTCTATATTCATCAAGGATATTGGTCTGTAATTTTCTTGTTTGTGAGATATTTACCTGACTTTGGTAACAGGGTGATGCTGACTTTATAGGATAAGCTGGGGTACATTCTTTCTATGTTTTTGGAAAAGTCTAAGTAGAGTAGGTGTCAACTATTCTCTGAATGTTTGGGAAAATATTCCAGGGAACCATCTGGACTGGGGCTTGACTTGTTGTGATTTTTTGACAGAAACTTCAATATCTTCTTTTCCTATGGACCTGCTTAAATTTTCAAATTTTTTGTGTATCATTTTAACTAAGTAATGTGTTTCCTCAAATTTCTTCATTTCTTCTCAATTTTTGAGTCAAAATTTTCACATACTCAGTTATGATCCTCTTTATCTCAGTTGTATCATTTGTAATATCAAATTTTATTTCTTATCTTAGTTAATTATATATTAATTGATGTACTGTAGGATAAGCACTGGACTGCAAGGTCGGTTTGAACTGCAAGGTCAGCAGTTCAAACCCACCAGCCACTCCTCAGAAACACTATACAGAGTTACTAGGAGTTAGAAAAGACTTGATGGCATTTAACAACAACTTTTCTCTTTAGAAGTTTGACTGGTGGTTTTTCTATTTCTTGATCTTTGCAAATAATCAACCTCATTCAAGTTTTGTTGATTATTTTTCTATTTTCTGTTTCATGTATTTGTACTCTGACCTCTATTATATCCTTTTATCTGGTAACTTTAGTTTCCTTTTGCCTTTCCTTTTGTATTTGTGCAAGTTGTTGGGATACGTTATTGATTTTGGACTTTTCTTCTTTTTGGATACAGGTATTTTATGCTATATATTTCCCTGTGAAGACTGCATTTGCTGCATCCCAAGGGATTTGATTTGTTGTATTTTCATTCTCATTTGATTTTAAGTATTTTCAAATTTCACTTTGGATTTCTTCTATGATCTAGTAGTTTTAAAATAATATGTTGTTTAGTTTATATATGAATTTAAATTATTTTCCTTGTTTATTCTGTTATTAACTACAAATTTCATGCTGTTATGGTCAGATAACATTCTTTGTATAAGTTCAGTCTTTTAAAGTTTATTGAGTTTCATTTTACAGTCTAAAATATGGTCTATTCCAGAGAATGTTCTATGTGCATTGGAGAAGAATGTGTTGACTGTTGCTGTCAGTTGATATGTTCTATTAGGTTCAGTTTGTTGATTTTTTGTTGTGATTAGGTGCCATTGAGTCAGTTACAACACATAACAACACTATGCACAATAAAGCAAAACACTGTCTGGTCCTGCACCAACCTCACAATGGTTATTTTTGAGCCTATGGTTGCTGCCACGTCATCAATCCATCTTGATGGTGATCTTTCTGTTTTTCACTAATCCTCCACTTTACCAACTGGGATGTTCTTCTCCAAAGCCTGCTCCGTCCTGACAATATGACTAAAGAATGACAGAGAAGTTGCCATCCTCACTTCTAAGGAGTATTCTGGCTATAATTCTTCCCAAGACAGATTTATTTGTTCTTCTGGCACTCCATGGTACTTTCAATATTATTTGGCAATACCATAATTAAATGGCATTGATTCTTCTGTAGTATTTCTTATTAATTGTTCAACTTTTACATGTATATGAGGTAATCAAAAATATCATGACAGAGTTAGATGCACCTTAGTCCTCAAACTAACATGTTTGCTCTCGATTTGTCTACTGCAATTAGT